>NW_017566999.1:0-372883 GCF_001661265.1 Saitoella complicata NRRL Y-17804
TAACCCTAACCTAACCCTAACCCTAACCCTAACCCTAACCCTAACCCTAACCCTAACCCTAACCCTAACCCTAACCCTAACCCTAACCCTAACCCTAACCCTAACCCTAACCCTAACCCTAACCCTAACCCCAACCCCACAAAAAAATGGTTGAGGCCATGAACTCATGGAATGTGACGAATTTAGGGTTAGATACTCATCCAGTTCAACCATCTCTTTGAGTATATCACAGTTTCCAAAGATCTTTCAAAGACATACCTCAGCCAGTGGCACGTCTGACAACTACCAGTACGGCGACAATGGAGTAGGCTGAGTCTGAATCTACAGGAAAGAGCCAGAAAGTTGTAGGACTCCTAGATCGATGGGAGAAGACCAGGGAGTTGTAGATCAAGTTCTAATCAATGGGAGAGTGCTGTATCGGGACATTTAGGACGCACGCTGGAATGTAGCTGTAGCTATGTCGATGAGCTTCATGAGCTGCCAGGCATTTTGCGGCCTCCTGCTGCGTCGGCGAGAAGCCGAATCAGAGAGAGTCGGCCTGAATCGCTCCGAGCACCTGCTGCGCCACCCGCTGTTGGCTGAGGGCGTGGCTGTGCCAGAGCGGGGTCAGCCTGAATCCGTCGAAGGACTAGTAGTAGGATATCTCCTGTTTACTGCGCTCGATCCGTAGTTTGACATATTTGGGTTAAGTGTAAAGATCGTTTAGCTTTGGTGCTGCTCCTCATCATTTCGTGAACCCCGAGGCTGATAGACCACCTCTTCACTTCCGGCCTCTGTAGACCTTGACGGCGGAGGCGGTGGGTTCCAAGCCGCACGTTGTGCCCACGATTGCTGCACTGGACGTTCTTGTGCGGGCCAACCCTGACCATGGTATGACTGTGGCTGCCCGTATCCTTGTCCGTAACCCCTGTCGACGTCGTGACCCCCATACGGCTGCTGAGGTCGATGTCCACAGCCTCGCCATGCCTGACTGTGCCCACCCCGTCTATCATGATTTCCGTACTCGTGACCACCCCGAACCTGTCCCGGATCGCTCCTCGGCCAGGTCTGCACATGCGCAGGCCGATCACCCTGATACGGTCTATATCTCGCCTGACCTTGTCCGCGTCCGTCGTCGGCTCTATTAGGGTCTTCGCGCCATGCATCCCCTTGTTCCGCCCTTTTCCTTCTGATCCCATCACCAATATCTTTCGCGTTATTCAGGAGCGCCTCTAGTCTCTCTTTCGTCCACTTTCCACTGCCTTGGTCGGCTTCGGTTAGGTTAACGACGGCACCCATGCCTTCATCGCCATGATGTCGTGGTGGCTGATACATCGCCTTAAACTTCGGTAAAATCTCATCTGCACCGAAAGTCCCAATCACGCCCGTGGGATGGTCTTGCCTCGCCATGATCCTCGAATGGCATGTCTCAAACGATGTCTGCATGACGATACAATCAACCCCAACCCCAAATCTGCCCGCGAGCTCAACCCACGTCCGTCGCTGTTGTCGATCAAAGTTGCATCTATCGATAATCACCGATGCTCCTTCCGCAAGGTGTTTCCGTACCATCGACTCACTGTACGTTCGTAGTCATGATTAGCTTCAGGTTGCAGAACAGTTAGGGAGGCACGAGCATACCATGCTCGTCGATCACCGAGTTCGTCTTGGTTGATTCTCTTGTAATCTGGGAATTCGCGGACGATGGAGGTTGCGAGGGTGCTCTTCCCGCTACCTACGATGCCGACGAGGATGAGCATGCACTGATTCTCGTTTCTCTTCTCCACCGCTGCGGCCGGAGCTGACTGATCCGCAACACCATGCTCATTGACTGGTCGCTGAACAACCTCAGGCTGTCCTTCCAACTGCTTGTGCTCCGCTGGTTGCTCCATGAATCCTGCTGTCGCCGTCGTCGTCCTCGTACAACAACTGCGCTCTTGCATCACCCCACATCAGCCCACCGTCTGTCAATCGATAGATATCACCGTGATCAGATATCGAACCCTTACAATCCTCGGAGCAGATAAAAAGTGTCCTATTCAATCCTAAACGCCCGTATAAAAAGTCATCATCGAGTCTCAACGAACAATAAAGTCCTCGAGCTCGCGTACGTGCTCCAAGTAATGAGTTATCATACATTTTCCTCTAACCAAGCTCTTCTTGCAATAGGCTCCTCCTCCTCGTCAATCCATGCAACGCTCCATCCTCGTCGTCGCCGACGCTCGTCTATCCCCACACCTCCATAACCAACCTCCCCTCCTTCTCCCACTCCTTCCACAACCCCCTCGCCTCACTCTCATTCAAATGCCCATGCACCATCGCAACCTCAACCAACGCCTCAACAACCCCCTCACTCGCCATCTTCCCACTCCCACACATAAAGATCTTCCCGCCCTCCTGACTCATCACCCTCCACACCCGGTCTCCATGGCGCAATACCTCATCCTGCACGTACTCCCTCTTTCCGGTCTGTGATTCGACGACGCGGCGGGAGTCACCATCGAGACCGACCCATTCTCCGCAGTAGAGTTCGTCGACGGTGTGGTCTCTACACCCCTGCAAAACCCATATCTTGGAGGGTGGGTTATCGATATCAGTCGCTGTCTTGAACATCCGCTGTACGAAGCCTCTGAACGGGGCCACGCCGACTCCGGCGCCAATGAGGATCATGGGTCCGTTGAAAGCGGAGAATTCGCGTGCGAGGGGGTTTGCGTGTACTCCCCTAAACATCGGAACCTTAATATCCTTCTTTCCACCCTCTCTAACCCACTCACTCGTGATGCGCTCCAAGAATCCCGTTCCGACACCATACCGCACCCCACGTTTATAATCCGGACTGTCGACGATCGTGAACGCCATCTCGAGGGTTTTCCTCCCAGGCGCGTGCATCGGATCGTTGGAAAGCGAATACCACCTCGGATTCAACGGCGGCAACACACCGAGGATATGACTCAACTCACACCCCCTCGTCGACGGGAACGCACGCAACAACTGCGCAAGCGTCAAATGCGCACTCGCCCTCAACTGCAAAAAGGCACTCTGTCCCTGCTTCGAGCACAAAAACGTCAAAATCGTTTTTTCTTTCGTGTTTGTCGCGTATTCGGCGAGTACGCGGAGGAGTTTCTTGGTAGGTGGGAAAGATTGGATATCGACCGTCCACGTGATCAATTCCCTCCTCGTGGTCTCCATACACCTCGGTTTCTCATCACCCCAAAGTGTCGGCCACCTCCCGCCCTCCGTAGACAACTCGACAACTTCATCCGCAACATCCACCAACCCCAACGCATCGAGTATATCATCCACCATATCGGGAGCGTTCGGTGCGATGATCCCGATCGCACCGCCCACCATCCATTCTTCGCCTTCGTTCAGTGGGTAGTCCTCTACGTCCATCGCCATATGGAATACGCGCTTCGACGCACCCGGTTTTGTCAACTCTCGCGCATCGGTCATGGGAGCGTGGAAAGTCGGCGTATCCGGGAAATGGGGCGTAACCCAATCGGGGGGAACGTAGGAGGATGTCTCCCGCTTCTGGCTCTGGTCTTTACCTTTCATCGAGAGGATGGAGGCAGGGAGGGAGGTGATGTTCGTCAATTTCAACCCGGGGGTCAAGAGAGCACGCGGGAACGGGAGCTGATCGAACGCGGGGTTATCCGTCGGATACTCAAAATGCTCACTCTGTTCCCCCTTCTGCACCGCCGCCTTCTTCTTCAGCGAGAGTGCAGGCAAAACAGGAACCTTGACCGCTCCCTCTTTCTCCTCGATCTCCTTTTGAGCTTTTGCGAGTGCGGTCGGATACGTCGTGAAATCGACCTCTAAACCCATGTTTGCGATGGAGTTCGTGACGTCCTGCACGATATCGATTTGACAATTCTCGAAAGCGTCTTTTGCGCAACAGGTACAGTTCTTGCATTTTGTGGGGACGGGGGTCTCGGTGAGGGGGGGTGTAGCTGGTGGCGAGGAGGTGGTTGAGGTGGATGTTGAGAGAGACGGGACTTCGGACTGCGAGGAGATGATCTCGGTGCGGGTTTTGATGCCGCCATGGGAGGCGGGGGTTGTGGAGGTGTTTCTTGTTGTGTACATTGCACCTCCGGTCATTGTGACTGACAGTCTCTGCTTGACTGCTTGACGGATCAGAATGACGGTCGACTTGGTTGGTGGTTGGTTTTTTCTGGGGTTCTCAAGTTAAAGTGACTTCGCCGCGCTCCGGGTGGCGATTGCGCCCCACATCTGATTAGATCCCATCTGATTGACGAGAAGAGAAGGTGGAGGCCGTGTTGGGGATTATACATGGTATCGTTCACGAACTCCCCCGAAATGTACGCCGGCTCAGGATGATGGTTCAGTCTGTACATCTTACACAACTAGTTCCATTTCTCTACCAGCTTCCGGTGCACCGACCAGTTGCCCGGCAAGATGTGCGAGCCGTAAAGCGACCACATCACCATCGAGATCACCACCGGAGAGGGTTGGTATGCTCCACTGTGAGCGACGACGATGCCGAAGTCTACTTCTACTCCTCCGAGTTCTTTCCAAGGTTCTCTGGTCATGGAAGGCAGGTTACATATGTGCGCGTCGACATTACCGCATGAGTCTGAAACCAGCACGACGTGATTCAGGGTGCACCCTTAGCAGTTCTCGTCACCTTCGATGACGGAATGTAGCTCCTGCCTCTATTTAAATGTTCACGAAAGTCCCGACTTTCCCGCTTTTTCATCTCACCAAGTTTTTCCCACGCACCAAGCCCTTAACATATCTAATGACATTCATGGACCACCTCAAACACCCCTTCCATCCCGCCCGAGCCGCAGAAGAAGCCGAAATGCGCGAAGACGACCGTCTCGAAGCCGAACACATGGCCCGCGAACGCGAAGAAAAAGCCCGTCGACAATCCGCGGGCTCGAACACCAGCTCCGGTACCCCGAGTAATCACCAAGAACAGATGCTCCACGGGATGAAGATGTCCCACGACGCCCATATGACGAGGCCGGACGTTCCCATCTGAGAAAGGGATCGAACAGGACCACGCTCGATGGAGAGGACTCGGGACGGTATTTCGTAGTGAATGAGATGTTGTTGGGTGGGTCGGGACTGGTGGATAGGCATGAGCATGATGGTTTCGGAGGGGGACGGGATGGGAATTATGGACTTATCTGAGGCGTTGTGGGATTGTGACGTTTTAGAGTTCGGCCAAAATATACTTTCGTACAATTCTTGTTCAACAAATCGAAATGGGAGGAGGACAGTGCGTGGGAGGTATCTGCCCGACCACCTCGGCCAGCGTTGTTGACTGCATAATTGATCGTGTCGTATTTGTCGACGGCCTGCGTTATTATACAGCGAATTGCATCTTCGGACGCGATGTCGACTTGGAGGGTGAGGATTTGTGTCAAGGGGTATGCAGAGTGGTTTGAGTCAGCAGTCTGGGACAGGAGGTCGAGGTTGTAGTCTGTCGTATTTCAGGTTCGCATGGTTATTCACAGTACTTAAGCATGATAAGGAATTTCGTGATGCGGAGCGGGAAGAGGCGTAGTGCGTATGAGTGGTTGACGGGGAAAGGGTTGAAGAGCATTGGGAAGAATTTACGGCGTTATGATCGTTGGGCCGAGCGTGTGATTCCTGCAGCTTGGACAATCGTACGCAAGGCATATTTTGATCGCGGTGTAGGTTCCATTTAGATGGATGAGGTCAACTCTCCGACCATCAAATTAGTAGTATAAGAGGTATATCGCATATCAATATCGTACAACCCTCTTCAAACACTCCCTTAAGCTTACTCAGCACGGCACCCAACAACCCCCGAATCCAGCTCCTCTTCCTCCTCGTCCTCCGCCGGTGGTCCTCCCGTCGCCGCCGGGGCCTCAGCATCAAACACGACATGCCCAGAGTTCCTCCTACTAACCCTCCTGTCTACATCCCCCCTCAACCCACAAACCAACCACTCCATCCCAGCCCTCTTCTTCCCCCCACCCTCGATGGTCTTGTCAGCCTCGTATCCTCGGTTCGCCTCATAACACGCGCCCAAAACCCCCATCCCCACCGCCACTAACATCACATCCCCACCCCTCCTCCCCTTCACAACTCCTCGCTCGACCCCAACCCGCCACATACTCTCCGTCGCCGTTCTCGCGAGGTAGATCCCGAGAGCGCGAGACTCGATATGTCGGCCCCATAATCCGGCAAGAAATCCGAGCGCGTAGAACCGGGATGTCGGGAATGCGCGGGAGGGGAGGGAGGAGGATAATATGTCTGCGAGGGAGTAGAATGTGGTGAGCCCGCCGGTGATGAGCATGGAACTCTTGAGGGTTTTTGCGAAGACATTCAGCAACACGGCCGGGGGGGGTGCGCTGGGGGATTTGCGGAGAAGGATGAGTGCGAGAGAGGCATAAACCAAATTAAACACCTTGACGAGCGCATATATCGACCCAATCCCCGCCACGACAGCGTGTTTTGTTGCGCTGACTTCGCTGGGTCTGGTTAGTGCTGACCAAAGCCGTGTATGCCCGGGATGTGCGCCGTCGATGTGTCCGTTTAGTATGGATGGTCCGGAGGGGTAGAGCGTGGGTGAATAATACCGTCCATACCCTCCCTTCGCCACTTTTCCCAAATACTGCACGGCGGAGGGAGGGACGTACGGTGCCGACAACCGCGTAAGGAGACGCTCGAACGTGGGTGCGAGACTCGTTGGGTAGAAAATGAACGCGTGGAGGAGATGTGCGAGGGACGGTGGGATGAACCACCAGCTCTTCGCGTTACGATCCCACCTCGCAGGTAATTTGCCCGCGGCGTGGAGTGTGTCGTAGAGTGTCTCGAGGGCTTTGAAGAGAATGTATAACGCGAGCGATTGTCGTCTCCGACCCTCGGGGAAGAGGATGAGGGCTGTGGATGCGATAGACGCTGTCACCAGCGAGGAAACGGGCGGGGAGGTATGGAGACGAGCGAAGGGCTGTGTGGTTGTTGAGTGGATGCGGAGGAGGGTGTGGTGGACTAGACGGTAGAGGGCGAGGAATCCTGCCAAGGACGATGATGTACGCAGATTTGTGGAGGATTTGAGAGTACTAAGAATGGTGCGGGGGCTGTACGCAGTGAACGTTAGCGACTCCTCCGTCGGAGAAGGCCTTCCACAGCATGCGCACCTTTGTCGTCGAACGATGCCTTTGACCACCACATCGATTAACGTCAAGATCCCGTACGATCCTAGAATGACTCTGGTCGAGTCCCGGACTGTCCGAATCACGATCCCATCCTCTTCGTGACAAAGTGTAGCAGCAGGCAATGACACCGCGAACCCCCGTGAATGAAGTAGCCTTGCCAGCTTCCTCTCTTCTCCTTCTGACAGCAGGAAGCGCAGCCAACGTGCACCTATTGCCTTCTCCATGGCCTTGGGATGTATGCTGGAATGTATGCTGGTGGTGTGTACGGTCTGGGGTGCGGCAACCCCTGCACCACACCATCACGAAACTCTACACCAAGCTCCACGTCCTCGAACAGCAAGCAGCATACACCCCCCACCCCACCAACCATGTCCTCCCAAAAGACCAGCGCCCGCCAAGACTTCATCGTCCGCCAACGCTACAAGAACACCCTCCCCCCACCCCCCTTCCCCCCAAAACTCCTCGACGCACCCCTCCCCCTCAAAACCTACCTCTCCCCCTTCTCCACCTCCCAAATCATCCGCTCTCTCCCACCAAATATGGAACTCGACGCAGAAAACGGAATGCCACTCGACCTCTCCCTCATCGAAGGTCTCTTCGAGGGTGATGAGAGGGGGTTGTATGGGAGTGGAGAGAAGCTGGATGAGGAGGATGCGTTGTTGTGCGTTGACCCCGATGCCGCGCACAGTTCGGCGAATAAGAGAGCGCATAATGAGAATTTCTTGAGGAGGACGGAGTATATCTCTACCGAATCCTCCCGGACAAAACACAAATCATCCGGAATCCGGACCTCGCAGCGGGAACAGAACGCATATGAACACCTCTCTTCGCTCGCGGATCCGGAGGCGCAGGTTGCTGCTATTGAGAGAACGTTCGAGGTCGCTGATACACCCCTCGAACAAATGACACACCCCCTCAACCGTACCCTGACAGCCCTCGAGTCCTGGCCGATCATCCCCGACCAAATCCTCTCTGGGCAACAATTGTTGCATATCCGGTTTAACGAGCCACCCCTCTCCAACACCGATTCAGTTACGAACTCCCTCCTCCGCGCCGCGGCATCCGCGTCCGAAGACGAGTACTTTGGGTACTACGCACCCAATGGTGGTGACGCGGTACGGGTTGAGGAAGGCGGGGAGGCTGCGTATCGACATGTACGGGATTACAAGTATGAGTTGATCGGGGATTGTAATAACGACATCATCATCATTCCCTCTGAGGGACCAGAGAAGGTATGGGCGTATAGGAAATATGTAGGCAAAGCAACCCTTAAGAGATCGAGACAACTCACGGAAGCGAAATTGGGGATGAGGAGGGATGGGGTTGTTAATGGGGGGGATCCGGTTAGAATTAATGTCAGGTGGAAGGGGGTTGGGGTTGGGGGTGGTGCCACAGCTGGGGAGGAGGAGGCACTGGGTGAAGATGGTGCACAGGGCGCGGGTGGGGATGAGATGGAGGAGTAGGTGCGAAAGATATGAGGGTGGATGGAAGTGTGGGCATGTTGGTGAATGAGACGTGGGAGCACTCAGCTAGCGCTGTTACAAGAATAGAATCATCTTCCTGAATCCCCCGCGCTTTTCTCCCCAAGCACCACCGAATGCCAACTAAAAACCTTCGTATCGAACAATCCCATCGTTCCGGCTCAAAAATA
Source organism: Saitoella complicata NRRL Y-17804 (assembly GCF_001661265.1). NCBI lineage: Eukaryota > Fungi > Ascomycota > Saitoellomycetes > Saitoellales > Saitoellaceae > Saitoella > Saitoella complicata. Next base: position 8,785 of record NW_017566999.1, read on the forward strand.
TTTCCAAAGTGAAATCACCAGATACGGCCACACCATGATGAAAGCACAGGATCCCGTCCGATCTCCTAAGTTAAGCATCATAGGGCCCAGTCAGTACTAGCGTGGGAGACCAGCTGGGAATACTCGGGTGCTGTATCTTTTGGCCGTTCGAACTTCCTATCCGCCCGAGACTGCCGGGATGTTGTCGTCCAATTAGCGTTTAATAACTATCGCTGGGGGAGCGGCCCGGGAGATTATTGGCATCAGTCTGTCCTGGTCGACCGCGACATCAGAGGCTCTATGGCTAATCTTCTCTTCAACGTCACAGAAGAAATATGTCTTCTAAGCCGTGTCGTCCCTTCAGTACTTTTCTTCATGCGCTCAAGGCCTGTCAGTGCGGTTCACCTCCTCGCGGTACATTACACGTGAATTACGCAAGCAGCGCAAAGCAACGGCGGACGAGTGTCGATCGACGTGCAAGCCCACTGCGGCCGCTTAATTACGTCGGGTAAGAACTGTTAACGATGGTAGAGCGATAGTATCATCGACCACAGACAACCCGTACGCGTGTTCAACACGAGGGTGCCCTTTGCCCCGCCTGGGAGATTTGTCGTACCTCACATCTTGCAATTACAAAGCGGAGGTCGAGGATGTCAGATTCCTATAATAAGTTCCTCTTGGCCAGTGCCTTCATAAGGAAGTACTACCTGATGCCTCTATTTAGGATGGACCAGGCAAAACCGACGAGGTTCGTAATTCGTGGTGTCACACTTCTCAGCTTTACTGAACAGATCCACATCATGTAAAGTTCGGCCAACTCGTATCCGGTTCGTCCAAGCCGGACGAGACTGGTCAAGCCTTGCTCGAAGAATCAACAGCGTATGACGATGGCACTCTCCGTGGGCCCACACGCTCCTCGACTCTACCAGTAGATGATGTGAAAGATGCCCCAGACCACGCGCACCAAGACCAAAGACAAATCCTTTGTCGAGCATGGGTCCTGCAAATGATGAACAACAGTTACTTGCAGTTGGGCGAGGTCAGACCCGAGCAGGTTGCTTTGACGTCGTGGGAAAAACCTAAGCCGAGACTCGTGCAGTACGGGGCTGTTCACAGACAGATAGCGGACGGAGGATAGGCCAAGATAAAGACGTTCGTGTAAAAGAAAAATATATCTTAAACTTTGTAGGCGATAGGGTCTTCTTAACAGTAGCTTTAAGTTATTAGCATACGTTCTGAGCCCTCAGATAAACGGCCCCTCTAAAATCGGCTTTGCCGCATCACTCTTCCAGAACTTGCCCCCCGGGAACTCAAACTCCTCAAATGCATTTTCCTTCATCTCAATCGAATACCCCGCTTCCATCGGCGTAACAAAATACCCCTTCTCTACCCTACTCGGATGCAAGAAGTGTTCATGCAGATGATCCACATACTCCAAAATCGATTTTTTCCCTGATACGCAGAGATAATCGATGGTTGAGAGATGCTGAGTGTATTCGGGGAGTCCGATACCGCCCGAATGCGGCACGACGGGGACGTTGAACTTCTTTGCGAGGAGGAGGACGGCGAGGACTTCGTTTACACCACCGAGTCGGCACGCATCGATCTGGCAGAAATCGATGGAGCCGGCTTGCAGAAGTTGCTTGAACATAACCCTGTTCTGTACATGTTCGCCCGTGGCGACCTTAATCCCCAAGGGCTGCAACGCCTTCCTGATCGCCGCGTGTCCGAGAATATCATCCGGTGACGTCGGCTCCTCAATAAACAACGGCTTGAAGTCCTTCAACTGAGCCATATACTCAATTGCCTCCGGTACACTCCAAACCTGGTTTGCATCGACCATGAGTACGTTCCCCTTATCATACCCAATGACGTCTCTCGCGAGTGATAATCTGCGGCGGTCAGCATCCAACCCGCCTCCGACCTTGAACTTGAAGTGGTTGAATCCCTCCGCCATAGTTGCCTTGAGTAGTTCCTGCATCTTCTGCTCACTGTACCCCAACCATCCCGCAGAAGTAGTATACGCCGGCACCGCCCTCGACTCCTCCACCTCCCTCAACCTCTCCTCCCTTCCTTCCCTGGCGTCCGTCAACATCTGGATGGCCTCCTCCGGCGTGATCGCATCCAAAATGTATCTGAAGTCGATGCACCGCACAATCTCCTCGGGCGTCATATCCCCAACCAATTTCCAAACCGGCTTCCCCTCTACCCTCGCCCACAAATCCCAAAGCGCGTTCACCACCGCACCCAACGCAAGATGAATAACACCCTTCTCCGGCCCGATCCAGCGTAATTGAGAGTCAGAGACAAGGTGGCGCCAAGTTTTGCCCATGTCTTCCACGAGCTCGTCGAGAGATTTACCGACAAGTCGGGCGGCGAGGTATTTGATAGCCATGCAGACGATGTCGGTGCCGCGGCCGATGGTGAAGGTCATGCCGTGACCGACGAGCTCGCCGTCAGTCTTGAGGATACAGTAGCCGGCGGAATAATCGCATGCTGGGTTCACTGTCATAACACGTCAGGATCAATTGCGTTGAGAGGAAGAAGGAGGAGGGAAAACGAACTTGCGTCAGAGCCGTCACCCTCGAGGGAGGTAGGGAAACGGGCGTCCTTGACTTCGAAGCCGGTGATCTTTAAGTTGTAGTTGGGCATGTTGCTGTTACAATTGGCCTTGCCCTTGGAGTAGTAGACATCCCGATCCTTATATATCGATCCATGCGGGGATGACGGATTTAGCCGGCCCCTCGTACGCTGGGATAAAGTGGGGCGCTTGCGCTTCGGGACATCATCGGTCCGTTCGCCGACCAAAATATATCGAATTCTTCCTACTACCTTCAACTACACCTACTCCTTAACAATCAAAGACGCCATTCCCATTCCAGTACCGATACACATACTGACAACACCAACCTCAGCATCAGTCCTTCCCATCTCTCCGAGCAGGGTGGCAACTTGTCTAGCACCCGTAGCTCCAAGAGGATGTCCCAAAGCAATCGCTCCTCCATTCGGGTTCACAATCGCGTTCTCCAACTTCAAGCCACGCATACACGCCAACGCCTGCGTTGCAAAAGCTTCGTTCAATTCGTAGATATCGACGTCGGTCGTCCTGAGTCCATGACGGGACAAGAGACGCGGAATAGCGTGTAGAGGTCCCATACCCATCTCATCGGGCGGACACCCGGCAACCTGGGAACCGATGAACCGTGCGATGGGAGTGTACCCAAGCTTCTCCGCGACTTCTCTCCTCATCAACAACGACGCCGCAGCACCATCCGAGACCTGAGAGGAGTTACCCGCGGTACACGTTCCATCCTCCTTAAACGCCGGCTTCAACTTCTGCAGCTTGTCGATCGTGAGTCCGCGTCTCACACCATCATCTTTCGTGATCATCTTCTGAATCTCCGTTCCGTCTTCCTCGATCCAGCGTGTCTGGACCGGTACGATCTCCCCATCGAACTTCCCCTCCTTCTGCGCCTTCTCCGCCCTCCGATGCGACTCGAGCGCAAACGCATCCTGATCTTCCCTCGTAACGCCATACCTCTCCGCCACATTCTCACTCGTAATCCCCATAGGCATAATACAATCCAACGCATCCTTCACCGGACTCTTCTTCAACTCCGGACTCAGATCAACCGGGATCGCTCTGGAACCATAGTTTCTGGTCATGCTCTCCACACCACCCGCAACGACAACATCACTCTGCCCAACCATGATCGCATGCGCACTTTGCGTAATTGCCTGCAAGCCACTCGAACACTGTCGATTCACCGTATGGAAACTCGTACGGACATCGTACCCCGCATGAAGCTGAGCCATACGCCCACCCTTCGCACCACCGAGTTCGGGAAGGACGTTACCGATACATACGTCGTCAATGAGTTTGGGGTCGATGGAGGTGTGGGTAAGCGTTGCCTTGAGGATGTGGGAGAGGAGTTCTTCGGGGTAGGCGTCCTTGAAGCCGCCCTTCTTGGCGCGGGTGACTGGGGTGCGGAGTGCGGAGACGAAGACGACGTCTTTGGGGGATTTGGGAAAGAGCTTGCTAACTGCTTGTCTGGTCGCCATTTTTAATCGCAATGGATCGAGGAAGTGTATGGGGAGGAATGGTGGTTTTGATCTATATTCCGGGGGCAGCGGGGAATCTTCGGTCCCGTTCACGCACGACTGCCGCGACTTCGGCAGTTATCCCCTCAAACACCTTCTATTAAACCCTCTAATAAGCCGCCCCCATATTAATAGCAGCCTCCGTCGCACTTATCCCACAAGTCGCATCCATATCCATACTCATATCCTGATCCCTTTCATCCCAACTTGGATGCACATTCTTACTCTTGCCAATGCCGTTGTCATCCTCGGTCGTAGATTCGCGACGTGCCACGGCGTCGATTTCGGCTTGTGAATGGGATGCACCGGAGTTATGGGGGCTCGAGTTTGGGTCGACAGTTGCGTGAGCGGCGTACTCAGCTTCTGCTCTGAAAAGATGGCGGAGGTTGGAGAAGATGCCCATGATAGGTTTCGTGTATGTGTATCAAGATGAGGACAGCCGGCGGTTTCGTAGAAGGCTTGAGGGTGATGTCACCGTTGACATGGTCATTCCAAGATAGAGTCGAGTTGTTCTCATTACTGTTTGATGCTTAAGATATCCGTGGTATCCACACTACAATAACAAACACCTGACTGATTACTTACGCACTCGCACTCCCAGGCTGATCAAACTCCAACCCCATCTGCCCAGTCCTCCCAACATCTGCTCCACCCTCCCCCGGCGGCATATCCTCATCCACCTGAATCGGCTGCTTCTCCTCCACCTCGACCGCTTGCCTCATATTCTCGTCCCGAATTTCCTCGATTTCGTGTTTCAGAGCTGGGGAAGCCATTTCTTGGATAGACATCGTTGCGAAGGTTTGCGGGGTGATCGCGGAGGATGTTAGGCGAGAGGCCAAGTCGGGGTTCTTGGGGTCTTTCAAGTTCAGAATCCTATATTCACGTTCCGTTCCGTTAGTCCCAACCCAATCAGAGAAGATGGAGGGGTGAATATACCTCGACCGCACAGCCTCCCGATAGTCATTCCCCGTCGCACTTCCATGCGCCTGAAAAATTGCCTCCTCAACATCCTGCGCAATCCTCAAATGATCATCTCCCGGAGCCGGCGCATTACTCGTTATCGCCTGCGCCAAGGTTTGTACGGATTTCTGGCGAAGCGATTCGTCTGTCATTGGTTTCGTAGGTTTTGTGGGTACAAATGGAGGGTTTGAGGTTGAGGAGCGGCGGCGGGGTCGGAGAGGTTTGGGGTCGAGGGGCGATCGCGGTTTTGTAGGGGGCATGGATTGGGGGTCCCTTGGAGAGTTTAGTTGGTGGTTAGGGGTGCCGGTGCCAGTATCGCGATGGATGATGTCATGTGCTCGCTATCTGAGTTAATTTTTAATACGCTTAAATTAATTAAACGCCATGAATTAGAATCACTAGGAGGATTGACGCTTGTGGTCACAAGGAGTGTAGAATCCTTGTACTAAAGCTGGGGACCTGTACCAATAGAAGATGCATCGAGAGTATCAAGCCATGCAAATTCCCAACCAGACGCTGCATAAACGTTAACGTCCCCAACTGCTACAGTGGCTACATCTGGACCCTGAAAGAACATGCCCTTAATAGGGGGGTGTCAAGGAATGGGGAATGGGAGGATGCGGCGGTTGGTAGGGTGGATGGGGATTTGGGGGTGAGTTTTGAGGTGTATAGGTTGGGTTCAAGGCTGAGGTCGGGGTCTGGTGCGGGTGGGGTTGTAGGTGAGCACGCGTACAGAGCGAGTCATGGTGCCGGCGTCCATGGAGTTCGAAGTGACATCGATGAGGATGGCGGAGGACCGTCTACGGTCATTGCGTCGAGGGAGTGAATGCATCAAATGCATATGGGTCGGATATCGGATAGATGGATATTTGCTACCGTAATATGGACATCGAGTTCTTCCTATGTATGATCCGCCAGCCAGCCTGCTCATCCGGAGCGCATGACCTCGCATGGCCTCGCATCCCCCCCAAACCTTAAACCAGCCCTCCATTTAACCCTAACAACCTCAACCCCCCTTCAACACCAGTCGCAATCCGCATACACCCAGCTCAATGTCAGCACGCGACCTCGAAGCCCAAAACGACGCCCTCCTCGAGTCCCTCGCCGCAAAAGTCACCGCTCTTCGGGGTGTAACGAACGATATCCATCGTCACGCGAGTGATCATTCGTTTATCACTCAAACCGTGCGCCCAAACCCCTTCTTTTTGGGAAAATGTGGGCTAATTGATGGGCTGGGGATATAGACGGATGTCTTCGAGAACATGGGAACGCAGATCAAAGCCACCAGTGGGAAATTGGGACAGGTTATGAAGAATGCGTCGAGGAGGAGTGTGATGTCGATGGTGGGGATGATTTTGGGGGTGTTGTTTGTGTTGTACCTGTTTTGGGGGTGATGAAACGAAAAACGAGTTGGCGGTGAGATGGACATTGAGGGCTGGCTGGACCCGATATGTGAGAGACGCCGCGTCCCGCAACTGCTGTCAGAGAACGACGGTCGCGAGGGATGTGCTATCCGACATCTACACCGAGTCAGGAGCGAGACGGAATCACAGATAATCATGCGGAGGAGCACTGACAGGAAAACAGCGGGTATACCACCATCACATTCAGGGTCCTATCTACCTCCTCGCATTCCCCACATCCTGGCCAATCCTATAAACTCCCGCCTTCTCCCAATCAACCCTCTGCCTCGTAACCGGCAACTGTCTCCTCAACCCCTTGAAGGGTCCCTCACTCAACCCTCCAAACGCTTTATTCAGTTCTTCTTGATACCGTTTCTCTTCCGCCGCGATTGTTTTGGCAAGGGTGGAGGGAGAGGAAGGGGTGCTGGAGATGGAGTGGGTGGTGGAGAGGGATACGTTGCCGTCCTCGTAGTAGTGGACGGTGACACGGATCGTACCGGTTAGGGTGCCGGAGGTAGAGTCGAAGGTGTAGGATGAGCGCCATCGGCCGTTCCTGTGCGTATCCATTGTTAGCCAGAGTGCAGTAAGTTATTGGAAGAGTGGATCACCCACCAGTAGTTCGATGGGTTATATTTGTTTCCGACGATGACCACGTTCCATGTTGATCCTCCCGCCTGGCCCTTGAACACCCCGCTTGCGCCTTCGGAGGGGAAGTGTTCGTTGACGTATGCCTCGATGCCGGTATTCAGCTCTTCCCACTCCCTTCCCAAATCTTCGTCATAGGGCTGAACATCGCTCGCTTTCCCCTTTACATGATCAAACACAAACGTCTTCCCCACCCTCGGATCCACGAACCGTCCCTCCTCCCCCGCCACCCGATTCCACTCACTCACCAAACTCAAACCCTCACCCTCACCCCCAGGCAACGGCAACTTAACCGTGACATATTGTTCCAAATTATACTTCTCAAACGCGGGTTCGAGGGCGTTGAGGACGGCGGTGTCGTCGTTGACGAGGGATGCGATGTCGTTGAAGACGTCGTTGAGTTCACCGGGTGGGGAGGCGAGGAGGAATTGGGAGGCTGCGGCGATTTTTTGTTGCTGGAAGGGCATTTTGGTGGTTGTGTTGGTGTTTGGGTGGGTTCGTATGGCCAGCGTCATTCAGGGGTTGGTGTGGTGCAGACGGCGGCTGGGAGCGGTGGGAACATGGAAATGGAGGTTGGTTACCATAATCATTGAATCTGTAACCGTAACCGTAACCGTGACTCATGCTCTGGCTAAAACTAAAGCTCATCATCCAACAACCAATCCTCCGGCAACTGACTCTCCTCCGGGTTCCCAACACTCTTCACACTCTGTCCCGAACTCGCCCAGCATTGACTCCCCATCGGGGGCGGCATAAATGAGTTTAGCATGCTTGAGGGTAGGTGAAGGGTACCGAGGGTGTTTTGCTCGGGGTCGACGAGAGGGAGACGGGAGCGGGTGAAGGGGGGTGAGGGAGAGGGTGGGGTGCTGTGTGGTTTCGTGGGTGAGTGAGGAGACTGAGTTCGCTCTGGTGTTCGCTGTGATTTGTTCGGTGACGCCGGCTGGCTCAGACCGAGGTCTGCTTCTTCTTGTGTGTCCCATGGCATCTGCGTCTCTTCCACGAAACCTCGCTTTGGCGTTGGGAGCGCCGGTGGTGGCATCTCGCTTGCCGCATCTGTGTCGACGATGGGTGGCGTGGATGGTGGTCCGAGATCCTCGTCGTCAACGTCCGGAGCCTGTGTATCCTCGACGTACACCAGTTCCCTCAAGTGTGTTTCTCGTTCAGCTTCTCCGGCATTCTGCTCTTCTGGTGCTGACTCCACGTCCACAGTCTCATCCATCGTATCCGCAGGCATCTGCGGAACCGTATACCCAGCCTGTATCGGTGAGGATCGCAGTGTAAGGTCCATACCCTGCCATCCGGGTGGCATACATGTCTCCAAAAGCGTCTCAGGTAGTCGGAAATTCTCGCTAGTAGTGGGACTGTCGACAGGAGATTGTGGTACTGATTGTGCTGCGGGAGCGGGGACGGGTGCGAGATCGAGACTCTGGTCGTCATCGTCATCGTCGACCTCCATATCGGAAACCTCGTCCGCAGGGTCCTCGACATCTGAAGATGGTACTTCCTCAACCGAATCGTGCTTCTGGTCTTGTTCTTCCGACCGAACAGCCTTGCCTGTCTCGTCGTCCTCTGACCACCAGTCCAGCACGTCCCGTTCCCAAGGCATACTGCTCGGTACCTCGATGTTCTCCACTTCTCCCGCTTCAGCTTCCAAGCTGCGTACAGACGTCGGTACAACTGCTACGCATACCCTCTTTCGATACCGCAGGGTAACCAACAGCTTCTTCCTCTCCTGCTCTCTTACAGCCACAACAGGCGAACTCCCCACCAAGATCTCATCACTCCTCTCCCTCTCCGAATCCTCGACCACGCTCCGTCTCCTCAACAGTACAGTCCCCTGACACAGCCTCTGACTCGGCAACGGTGGACTACCACCGAGAACTTCCTCCTCTGGCGTCGACTCGCGGGATGCTTGGACGGTGATAATGGGTGTGCGTTTTCGTTTGAGGGTTGTGCGGGGTGGCGTTGGTAGCACTATCTCTCTTCCTCGTACTCCTTGGGCGATGGCATTTTCGTCATTACCTACGAAACCAAAAGCGGCCAGTCCACTCTGCTTCGTCGTGGTTGCCGGCGTGACTTTGGCTCCTCCAGGCGTCTTCTGCGGCGTGATCCGGTTTTGAACAAAGTCAAGGGCGACAAGAGGTTTCTGGGCTAGAGGTTTCCGTAGAGGCTTCGACTGCTGCCAGCCGGATCCTGAGCAGCTCATGCTTGATTCTGACTGGTCGTTACTGGGCCATGTAGGCCTTTTGAGAATCGTTGATCGTAGATGAGGGCTGGGAAGACGCGTTTGCGGCCAAGTTCGCGCGTGTAATGAACTCAATTAACTGAGCGAGAACGGAATTAAATGCAACCTGAATTTGATTTAAAAGCTAAGATCTCGAAATAACGTATAAAATGCTAAAAGTATGTTTCTCTCCCTCTGCGAGCCCATAAAGCCCCTCATCGAATCTAGGCAGTGTCGCCAGCAGACACATCATCATTACCCTGCTGCCAATCCGCCAACGTAACACCCCTCAACTCCGCCATCCTCCTAACAACCTTCCCAGTCAAAGAATCACACGTCATACCACCTGGCGTCCTACCCATATCCATTTGGATGTTGAAAGCACTGACGGCTTTAGTCTTTCCCTGCGCCAACAACTCGTAGGGCAAAGCCTCGGGCTTGTCGTTGGTGGTTGCACCGCACTCAAGCGCCAACTGGGTGATGAAGGAGGTGTTGGCGTCTTGAGAGGTGAGGTAGGAGAAAACGAATGGAATAACGACCGAGGTGTTCTTGGCGTGGGCCTTGAGCTTGATTCCGGAGTTATCGAGGGTTTGACCGAAGAAGTAAGTACCGTTGTATACGGCCCAGAGCTCGAGGGGCTTGACCGTGACAGCGAAGAAGTTGGGATTAGTGAGGGAGACGTTGAGGTAACGCGTCAAGTTGAATCCGGTCTCGTCGATGCCGTTAAGAACGGATAACCCAACACCTTGCTGATAGAATCTCGGCTTGCTAAATCCGAGGGTGTAAAAGATAACGATACAACCCACAATGAAGATAGCGATCATGACGAGACCGAAGACATACGAAGTCCACGAACGCTCAAACGAGAACCAGCCCTGGACGCGCTTCGGCGCCCAACTCAAGAGATTTGGCATCCTTTCCCAGGGGATACGGTACCATTTCTTGTGAGGGATATACGGGTTCGGAGCGCCCTTTTCGACACCACGGAAAGACATGAGGGTAGGCGGGTGGTCTTCGTCGTCCTCAACGTTGCCACGCTCGGGATCATCGTTACGTGCTCCAAGGAGGTGCTCACCAAAGTTCTCGTCTTCGGCTTCGACGCGGGCACGGTCTCCACGAACCGCCCCCGCGGACTGAAGCGACTCGGTGGAGTTTCGGGCGTCGGGGTTGTCGTACTGGTACGCACGGTTGCTGAAAGGGTTCTGTCCAATCAAGGAACGGGGTCTCGTCTGATCCACGGAGCTGCGGAATGGGGATTCGAAGAGGACTTCGTGTTCGCCGGAGGATCGCGCAGATTCGGGGGCATCGTAGCGGATGTCGTCAGAGTCGCGACGAAGGGAGTCGTCGGGTGCATGGAAGGGGCTCTCGGTCGTCGTCTGAGGCATCGAGGTCGAGGCGAAGGAAGCGTTGGAGGGAACTCGTTGAAGTCCGGATGACGTAACTACGCGAAGCGGACTGGGACTCAATCTCCTCCCCGATTTCCCAGCTGATCCTCCCTCAAGACGTGAATACTCTGCCATCCTTCGCAATACAGATCAAGTCGTCCTAGCAGAGGTGTCGGCGTTGGAGAGAAGCGTAGGTTCTTATTCCACTTCTCGGGTGACCCCCCCTCTCTTCAGGAAACTAAGTCCGATCCATAGGTGAGCTGGTTGTGTCTTACAGCGGGCTAGAATTTGACCGAATTTGGTGAAGAGCTTCGGGCACTTGCGCGTGTTGATGCAGCCTTGACGTTTTTGAGATGTCCAACCTCCTCGTCTACACGAACCTGTGCAGACTTTTGCGCGCGGGCCTTCTCATCTTGCGGGAGGCGCGGGGGACCGTGCACCATCTGGTCTGTGCAGAAAGTGAAAATAAGGCCATTTGAATACTAGAGGAAAAGCTTGTGTTTAGCTTTGGGCATACTCTGTCAAGCTTGCTTTTCTCGTTGAACTGCAGTGGGAGGCAGGTCGATGTTTTACATCCCGTAGTTAAACCGCGGAATGTGCGGAAAGGCCGCCTACTTCTGTCTGGGTGCGTTCTAGTGAGTGTACTTCGTATTCTAGAAGTCTTACGAGGCGGGCAAAGGAAGTGGATCGTTCGGGAAGCTCGGTAGCTGTGACCTTCGCTGGTTAGGCGCGTGCCAACAAGCTCGCTTGACTGTTCAACAGTGAATTGGTTACTCAGCTCTAGGTGGCCTAAAGTTATCTTCTGTTCCCTGTCATCGCGTTTGAGCGCGACCGGCCGCCGGGTATAGGAACGGCCCCCACATCGATACCTCTCGATCCGTCTCTATGAACCTTCGTTACCATTAAACACGTATGCCTCTGAACATCATGTGCTTGGCCAAGGTAATCCATTGGTATCATCTCCGACTCGTCACGATAGTCTTCCCACCCTCCTTTCTCTTCCTCGCATGCTGAAGCAACAACGCATCAACCTTCGCCGACGTCGCCGCCAAATCCTGAATATACGGCTGAATTTCACCAAGTTCCCTATAACGCACATTAGCCTTTTGCTCACTCACGCACTCCCACCTTCATTACTTCAGAATAGCGGGGATTACATACCATTTCGGCTTCGCCAAAAACAACTCCATAAACCTTGCCGCCGGCTCCGTCGGTAACCTCCCCACAGGAAACCACTCAATCACGGTATTCGTCACACTGATATATTCGCCCTTCAAAAGTTCCATCTTACACTCCGCAGCAAATTCGTGTGGGACGGCGGAGCGCCAGGCGGAGATGAAGGAGATTAGGGTCCATTTCTTGTCGGTAGGAAAGTTGGCGCGGGAGGCGAGGAGGCGGGTGCCGAGGTAGGTGCAGACTAGGGCTGGGGAGAGTGCGTGGGGTTCTGTGGAGGAGGAGAAATGGGTGAGGACCGTTTCGATTGCGGTCGGGTTCTCCTCGTCTTCGCCGATGGAGGCGAGGAGGGTGGACAGAGAGACAGAATCTAATACCATTCCCTCCGCAACGATAGTAGTGATAATCAACTCGAGCAATCGATCGATATAGCTCGGTGCGAGACGTCGTAGTGCACCATCGATGGTTACACAGAGTGCTTCTTGACATGCTTTCTCGAATTCTGCGTCTGAGGCCGGGGTTCGGCGTTGCACTTCTTCTTTGGTTAGAGATATGTCTGTTGGTGAGAGATCTGATTCGCCATCGTATTCTGAGACGAGGGAAAGGTCGACTCTTGCTTGGCTTGGGACAGCTTCGAGGTATGATCCGATTGACGCGACGTTCGTGAGTCCCTGGTTGTCAGGGCGGAAGATGAGAAGCGAATTTGATTGTGAGACGGACTTGAGGACGAAACTTTGTGAAGGCGTTGTAAGAACTGTCGATAGTCCATCCTTCGAGGACTTGATAGTAAGTTTCGGAGGGGAGGGGGAGTCGAGGAGTTGCAGCAGTGCCGGCGGGAGTTCGAGAAGACGAAGAGACTGAGCCGTCGATGGGCCAGCTGCAAACAGAGGAGTCTGACTGAGCTGCGACATATTACCTTAACATCCTCTTCGAGACGCGTTTCTTTTTCTCGGGGTCGACGCGTTCGGATTAATTAAGGTTCGCAGCCGTCGCAGCGTCGGAGAGCCCTGAGCGCAAACACAACACATTCCACAGGTAAACACCACCCCGCACAAAATTTCCTCTCATTCATGAGATGGCGGCTCCTCAATCACAGACGAGGGGCCGCAGTATAAGACGCGATGATCGCATCCCGTTCAGTTTGGTGCCGGATCGGGGGTACGACAGTCTTTTGAAACATAATTCGTTCTTTCGGGAGGAGCATGTTCATTACGCGACTACGGATGCTGTGTTGGGGGATGGTGTGGTGAGTATTGCGGTGGATAAGAAGACTGGGAATGTGTATATGTTCGTCTATACGGCCGCGGGATCATTAGCGATACCGGCATGGAATGTACACGACAATAAGCGGCTGATGCATAATGTTGCGGAGGAGATGCCGGCGGCTGAGGCGAAGGTGGAACATCGCAAGGAGATCGTGGTGGGGACGTTGATGTATTTCGACAATATTGGGAGGGAGTTACGGCCGTCTTTGGTGTCTTCGGCGGAAAGTCTTGGCGTGGTGGAAGGAGCTTTGTGGGGGTTGGAGCATGCTGTTGCGTTCGCGTCTGGGTGTGAGCGGGTGGAGAATGGGAAGTATGTTGGTCAGGCACTATCTGCGGTTGCGGAGCCACGAGGGTGTCGCAGTATCATGTTTGACGTGGTCGTGCCGGATGGATCGTCGACAGCACCAGCTGTGCAGAGCTTCTTGATGGCATTCGGGGATGAGATCGCAGACAGTTTATCCTCGCCAGAACGACCACAAGCACGACAGCGAGCTGTATCACCTCTGCCTCGTCCAAAATCGGACGAAGACAGACAATCCGCGGTGTACGATGTCCTCCATGAGCTTCTAGCAACCGAAACCTCCTACGTCGAGCGTCTTCGTCATCTCTTCCTCGATTACGCCAATCCACTCATGGCAAAGGCAAAGCTCAGTCAACTCGATACCCTTACACCTTACGCTATCTCCAAACTCTTCTTGCCAGTCAAAGTGCAGGCCATGATGGACCTGAACTCAGCATTCCTGACCTCACTCCAGAAAGCTGGATTTGACGCCGCGGCAGTCGCGGATGCATGTTTTCAACACTTCCCGCTGTTCAAGGATGCATATGAAACCTATCTCGATGCAAGCGATCAATTCGAGGTGTTGCTGAAGGAATACCAACAGCAGTCTCGCTCTCTGGAAGAGTTTGTCACCGCTGTAAAGTATAAAACAGCGCACAAAGTCGGGTTGCGAGAGTTGTTGTTTGAGCCTGTACAAAGACTACCCCGGTACACTCTCCTGATCAACAGGATCATCGAGAACCTTCCGGCGGAGCAAGCCAAGGTTAAGGAGCGATTCTCCAGTGCCTTGAGCCATGTCGAGAATATCGCACGCATGCAGAGGAAGGACGAGGAAATGAGCAGCCGGTCTTTCTACCGGATACGTACGCTTGTGGAGGGATACCCCGCTGATCTAGGTGCGAGCCATCGGAAGTTGATCACCGCGATTGACGCCGTGGACGTCCCACCACCATTCGTGGAGGACGTGCATCCCGGGACACCATGCACCATTCTCCTCCTTTCAGACTGCCTCGTCCTCGTCGAACGACGAAGTCGTGACATATCAGGCGCACAATCTGTGCTGAAAGACAATGGCCGTCCTATCGTTACCAAGTCACCAACGAGAGGCAGTGTGTTGTTGCCTAGCCAGAGCATCCTCGATATCCAAAAACAGACCGGCCAGCAATGGCAAATGAAATACGTTGGGCGCGTACGTCTGGATGATGTCACATTAGCCGAAGCGGACGACGGCCGGGGTCTATGGTTTAAGCTGCCGGCTGGGCTGGGAGCAGGGTACCAGGCCTGGTTCGACGCGAGGCCAGAGATGAAGATGGTATTGGAGTGGCAGGAGGGCGGGATGTTTGCCGCAAGTCAATTTGCCAAAGCATTCTTCGAGCAGAAGTTATCGCTCAAGATGACTATGTCTATCTCGAGACGAGAGTTTCAGTTCAAGGGCACGAGATACGTCGCCGTGATTTATGAGGAAAGCAGATACAACTCCGAGTCATCACGGACAAAGATGGCAATCAAGTTCGGTAGCTCGCAGAGTCGGACGATGAGGGTGCAGAATGTGGTCGATGTTAGGCCTGTTGCGGATGAGTCGTTCATTGCTGTGCCGAACTGGGAGGAGGAGGAGAATGCTTCTGCGCTGAAGGGAAGACGGGGGAACGTGTTCGTTGAACGGCTGCGTTATCTTGTCTGGATTGCTGCTCATCGGAACGCGTTCCCGTATGCGGAGGAAAACATCATTCCCTTCGTTGCTGCTAATCGGGTGTTTGTTGAGTCACTACTTCAAGGTCCGCCACCGCCAGGAAGCCCAAAGAAGCCCAGGCCGCTGTCGTTAAATGTGTCTATGGGTCCGCCTTCGATGAGGACAGCTACGTCGAGTCAATCCCTACCCCTTGATGCCAACGCCCGGCAAGACTGGAATACACAGCACAAGAACGCAAGCACATTCAGTTTGGGTAGCTTGACCGGCGGGAGTATACGTTCGCGGAGTATCTCGCCCACCAAATTCTTCCAGATGCCCCGGATACCGAGTCCAACACGAAGCAACACCTCAGTCTCGCCAGCCCGGTCAGATACTTCCAGGCGTAGCATGAGTCCCACAAAGTTCATGGATATCTTCAAGTCTGCGGATGCGAAGCCTGAGAGGTTTGAGAAGACCTTCGCTGCGTTCCGAGATGGTTTCGCCGAGTTTGAGGGTCTGGATTGGAAGGAGTTGTTGCAACCGCCATCGGGGGCTGAGGGAAGTGCTGCGAAGGATATTGCCGCATTGCTGGATGGTGGGAAGGCGGGGTATGAAGCCATCACTGGTTCTCCGGCGAAGGTCGCATTTCATGCATTGAGGGTGTATGTGAGGATGTACGTCCTACCGAAATTGAACAAGCGGTTCGTGTCGAAGGATGTACAGAAGGAGCTTCAGAGTGCGACGTCGATGCATTATCGGGATATCGTTCTGGGTATGTCTGAGGAGCGTCAGAGAATCTTGCAAGCATTCTTGGATGTGGTGAAGAGTATTGTGGATAAACTCAAGACGAGGAAGGGCAAGGAGAAGGTCAACATTGAGTTATCTGGGGAAGCTGGTCTTCCACCGGCTGTGGTATGGTCTTTATTGGGGATTGAGCTGCCTACATCGAGGAGTTCAAGTCCCCATAGCCCGGTGCACGAGAACCCGCCTCCTTCTCCTGGACTTCTGCGACCTCCGTCTCAGCCATTGAAGTTGAGTGCGAGGCCGGCATCCCTTGCGCCTCCGACGGCGAGCTCGTATGCAGCATCTACACGTTCATCGATTGTCTCCGAATCTCAACAAAGCAACTTTGAGGTCTTCGATGCGAAGTCGGTTGCTAGTTACGAACCGTCAATCGTCAGCGAACATCACTTCGAAGTCCACAGTGTTGGCAGCCCAAAGAAGGTGTACCTCGACGTCGGCAAAGGGTTGCCTAATACCCCTCCTCAAGCAAGCACGACAAGTCTGCAGATCCCATTCGACAGTGTGAGTATCGCCGAATCAGACAACGCTGCAGATCTCGATCCGCCCAAACCTTTCTTCTCCCAGCCTAACGAAAGCATTTCGAGCATGAGTTTAAGAAGCATTGCTAAGGCTGCGTCTCTGAGACGGGCACCTACGCATGCGTCGCAGAAGGCTGAAGTTGGCCTTGATGTCAAGGAACTCGAGGAGGAGTACGCGATGATGCGGAAGGTGTCTGCGCAGAAGGCAGCGGAGGCTTCTGAACGAGAATCCACTCCTGTCGACCTTACCAAGGAGAATGATTCTTTCGCGCAGTTGGAGCCCTCTGCTGGTTATGCAGCTGGAGTTGAAGACGATGGCCCTGTCGCCATTGATGGCGATACTAGCCTTGATGCTGATCCTGAGAGCTTCATCCACACAGCCCAGAGAGCAGTCTCGGTATCAAGACCAAGACTAAGGGGCCAACTAGGAATACCAAACACCCAAATCACGCCTATCTCAACAGGATGGCAGAAGGACAACGGTTTCGTCTGGGAGCAACCAACTTCGCCTACCGTGGAGGAGTCAGAGGAGTCAGTTTTGGACGACCTGATGGGCGAGTTCAACCCGGCTCTTGCCTTTATCTTGCAGAATGATGGATGATGATTTCGATGGACTTTTATGGACACTTAGATATGATATAATGGAGGACATGCTGTAGGTGTATGGCGTTACGCACTGCCGTTTTGGATACCCTGAGAGAATTCACCCGATCTTAACACAGCTCTTCCGTACCCGTGAATCCCCCATCATTTACCAAACGGACCCAGAAGATACCCTTCTCACTTGTTGCATGATTGATTGCCCATCAATGTACTTCCCTCAATGGGGCTGTCCTCGGCATTCGCTTCACCTGCTTCAGTGCGCCCTGCTGCGGGGTTCGCAGCACGAAATTCGGTTGGGAAAACAACGCCGATAGCAACCTCCTATTTTCAAAACTCAATTCAAATCATCAGTTCATCATGAGGCAGTGGTTACAAGGAAGGTGAGTCACCATCAGAGTTTGCCAATGCTTCATTGAATGCATGTTGATAAAGTTGCTCACAGCGTTGCGTACGTCACTGGAACGGCAGAGCCTGAGTACGGCGCCGAGGCATTGCACTCGGTCGCTGACCAGGTTACTGAGGGTCCTCAGTTCTCAGAATTGACTCTTGAGGATCTCACGTGGCAGTTGCCCGGTGGCAGCAATGTCGAGACGCAGACCTTCTACATCATGGCTGACTCTGGCCACCTCTGCTTCGCGCAGATCATTCACTCAAATATTGGGTTAGTAGCTCAATTGCTCTTTCACCGGTAGTATATGCTGATAATTTTGCAGTTTCGGACAGGAGCAGACTCAATTCACATGCCGTGTCTACCACAAGGAGGAGAACATGAACGTCTGGTCCTCAACGAACCTCCAGAACTTCGCCGTGAGCGAGGATGGCCACTCCATGTCCGCAAACCAGGCGAGCGTTGTCTTGTCCGAGGACGGTAACAAGTACACTCTGCGGATATCCGTTAGCCCCACTACGATTGTCGACGTCGAGTTCACCCGCACAGCACCCGGACTGAAGGCCGGTAAGAACGGTACCACCACTTACGGTACTGACGCCAACAAGCCCTGGGGATCTATGCGTCACATCTTCTGGCCCCGTGCAACAGTCACCGGTACCATCATCGCCGACGGCAAAGCCCTCGACATCAAGGGCCGTGGTCTCTTCGTCCATGCCCTCCAGGGCATGAAGCCCCACCACGCCGCAGCACGATGGAACTTTGCCAACTTCCAGGGTGAGAACTACTCTGCTGTCATGATGGAGTTCACCACGCCCCCTAGTTACGGTTCGGTTACGGTTAATGTTGGTGGTGTTGCGAAGGATGGGGAGTTGGTGTTGGGTACGGTGAAGAACACTGCTACGCACGTGGAGAAGAAGCTTGATGAGGAGACCGGATGGGAAGAGCCTACGAGGATTGAGTTTAACTGGTTGGAGGACGGTAAGAGCAAGGCTTCTATTGATGCTAAGCTCGAGACCCGTATTGAGCGTGTCGATGTCTTGGCTGAGATCCCTGCGCTTCTCAAGAAGCTCGTCCAGGGTGTCGCCGGTACCAAGCCCTTCATCTACCAGTGCGTCAACCCTGTCACCCTCAAGCTGACCGACGGCGACAAGGAGATCGAGGACAACGGTATCCTCTTCACCGAGGCCACCTTCATCTCCTCCTAAGCTGGTGCTCATCCTATTCATTAACACCCACAGTTGCTCTCTCTCACGGATGGTTTGGAGTTTGTTCCCGGGATTGACTTATTTCTATTTTTTTATTTTGTTTTGCTGTTTGCGTATTACAGTAGCAGATTCGCATGGATTCATGGCCGCCCGAGATCAGGGGCCTTAATGGTAATATATCCGTTTTAAAGACACTCGCTCGTGTACGATGGAGTATGGTGTATGTAGGCAGATGTAAACTTGGCATTTCAACCGTGGTATCTCAGTATCATCATCTCTAGGTTCTCACACCATCCGCGTCTTCCTCAGGCATGTTTACGACTCCATCGCATCCTCATCCTTCTTCATCAATCCCTGGTCCTTCAACAACTGATCAATCTCCTCCGGCTTCCAAAGGTGATGGAAGATCTTTCCGTCTCTAAGGCCAATCGTGGCAAACTCCACTGTAAGACGAATTAGCACAAACCATATTGAACCGGACTACTCATTCGACTGACATTTCTCAGACGTCAGATTCGTCGAATCCATCGTCTTTCCCATAACCTTTGCCGCAAGCTCCACAACCTCCTGCAAACTCATATCCTCCTTCCAATCCTGCTTCAGCAAACTCTGCGCACTAGCATTATTCGCTCCAACCGCCGTCGCCTTCCACCCGGAGTAATTACCCGACGGATTAGATTGGTAGAGTTGGAAGCCGTGCAGGAGGTCGTGGCCTGCGAAGAGGAATGATACACCGAAGGGGCGGAGACCACCGCCTTGGGTGTAGCCTTGTTTGGTGTCGCAGAGGCGTTTGACGAGTTGTTCGCAGGGGATGTCCTCGTTGTATGTTAGGAGGTGTCGTTGGGCGATTCGGCGGGCGAAGTCGATGAGGACGTTTGCGTCGGAGGTGAGTCCGGCCACAGCGGAGATCATGTTGCTGTTCCGGTCTAATTAGCACACCATCCCAAGGTTCGATGGAAGAAACGTATGCATACTCGTTCAGGATGTATAGCTTCTCGTTTGCGGTGTCTTGTTCCAGTAGCTTACTCGTCACCTTCTTCTCCGCAGCGAGCACGATTCCGTCTTTGGCCATGATACCGAGGCACGTACCGGCATGGGAGATAGCCTCTAAGGCGTACTCGACCTGGTACAGTCTGCCCTCGGGCGAGAAGATTGTTGTTCTGGAATCGTAACGGCGGGCCATTGTTCAACTGCCTTGTCTTTTGTCGTTCTCTGTGGTGTTGGGTATCGTATTACGTAGACCTTCCTGGTCAGGGCGGGAACGCGTCGGCCTGTGCACGTGAACCGAACACCGCCAAATTCAGAGTCCCCGTAGGTTGAAGATTAAGGATGTCTGGAGACCCTCAACTCGCTCCTTTACCGCCGGGATGGACGGAGCATCGTGCGCCGACGGGTCACTTGTACTACTGGAACGCTGCGACACAGACGTCGACGTATGAACGGCCGGCGTATACTCCTGCTCCGGCACCAGTTCCCGCTGTTTTGGCAGCTGTTGGGCCTGTTCAGGAGCTTGCTCAAGAGCAAAAGAAGGATCCTAACGCGGATAGACCGAGGCGGAAGCAGGCCATTCCTGGTGTTCATCCTTGGATCCTCGTCATTACCAAGAAAGGCCGCCGGTTTGCGCATAATGTCGACACGAAGCAGTCTGTATGGGATATTCCGGAGCATGTGAAGGAGGCCATTACTAAGATGGACCGCGAGGAGTACGAGGCTGCTGTCGCGGCTATGCGTGGACAGAAGCGACCTGCCGAGGAAGTTGAGGAGGATGACCACGACGAGGAAGATGCAAAGAGATTCCGTGAGGACTCTTACGAGGGCGGGGAGGGATACGAGGACGACTACGCACAGGACGAAGCAGACCACCAGCTACAAGAAGATGTCGAATTCGGCGAAGACGACATCATGGCCCAACTCGCTGCCATGGCCGAGGAAGGCAATTTCGACCCCCACGACGCCCAAGAAGAATTAACCCCCCTCGAACGCCGCTCCATCTTTAAAGACCTCCTCTACGATAAGGAAATCAGTCCATATAGTATGTGGGACGTCATCTTGTCGGATATCGTTCGTGACGAGAGGTATACGGCTATCACGACGACGACGGAGCGGAAAGAGGTGTTTGTGGAGTATTGTAAGGACCGACTCGATGCCATCGCAGCCGAGAAAGCCGCTGCGCCGAAGACTGACCCGAAGATTGACTACTTGGCGTTGTTGGTCGAGAAAGCGGGTAAACTCTACTGGCCAGAATTCAAGCGAAAATACAAGAAAGAATTGGCGGCACAGAAGTGGGGAACGGATAAGGAGAAGGAGAAGTTGTTTAGGGAATATCAGGAGAAGAAGAAAGCGAAGCCGGAGAAGATCGAGGATGAGTTTCTGGGGATGTTGAGGGGGGTGAAGGGGGTGAGGAGGAGTACCACGGTTGAGACGGTGCCGCAGGGTGTTAAAGGAGATGTGCGGTTTTTTGTCGTACCTGAGGAGACGAGGGTGACATTGCTCGAGCGGTACACGAGGACGATGCCAGAAGTGGAAGACGATACCGTGGAAAATCCGGAGGCGGCAGCAGCGCATAAGGCGCAGCAAGCACTCAGGGAACGCGAACGGGCTGTGAGGGAGGCCAAATGGAGACTGAACAGAGAGATCAGACAAGGCCAGCATGAGCTAGATTTCCAAGCAAGGCAAATCGAGAGTGCATTGAGAGTCAGAGGAAACGAAGGTCTAGCATCACAACTGAAAGGAAATGAGAAGAAATGAGATGCATGGATATTACCGTAGTCTAAACCTTAACACCGGTATGGATATAAGAAATACCAAACGTCTGCGGCTCCCATCCACGTCCAGCAAGGTTAAACCCAGCCTCCTCAATCATCCTCGAGAAATCGTCCGGCATGGGGAACCGCTCGATACTCTCACTCAAATACTGGTAACTTGCCCGGTCACCCGCGACGAGCTCGCCCATGAGTGGGATGACCTTGAAGAGATGTTGTCTGTAGAGAAGGGGAAGAGGACCGGGGAGGGATGCGGCGGGGGCGAATTCGAGGCAGGAGAAGACGCCTCCGGGTTTGAGAACGCGGTAGGCTTCGCGGAGGACGGCGTCGATGTGAGTACAATTTCGGATACAGAATGCGATGGTGTACAGATCCACCGAAGCATCCGGGATCGCGGTGAGTTCCTCGGCGTTTTGTACTTGGAACTTGATTCGCTCGGTATTTGCGTATCGAGTCTTGAGAGATCTCTTCTCGCCCTCTCTCAGCATATCGGGGTTGATATCGACACACATGACTTTGGTAGTTGTGTCGTTGTGTACATCTGTTGCGTGGTCGAGGAGTCTGAACGCGATATCTCCCGTTCCGCCTCCGACGTCGAGGATAGACATTCCGCCTTTTCCTCGGCCAGGGTCTAGTCTTCTGACGAAGTGATCCTTCCACAGGCGGTGGATACCGAGGGACATGGTATCGTTCATGACATCGTAGGAGGGAGCGACGGAGGAGAAGACGCCGCCGACGAGGGATTCTTTGAGGGATTCTGGGATGGACTTGAATCCGAAGTGGGTTTTTGGTTCATTCTTGCCCTGGGAGGAGTCCTGGAGGCGGAGGGAGGAGGTGGAGAAGGCGGAGCTTCGGACGGAGCGGAGACGGGGTAGTAGGGTTCTTGATCGCTGCATTTTTGGAGTTGTGTGTCGAGATCAGTATTTCCCCAGCAATGCCGATGAAGTGTATGGGGAGGGGACCGTGCCTGCCCGGCACGTCAAGTGATTGCGAAGGGAACATGGATGGTGTAGAAGATGCGTTAGAAGGAGTATGCCTGAAATTATAAACCTTTCAATAGCAACAAAGCCCGTCTCTTGCCCCAGCTTCTGGTGTGACGTCTCGGATCGAAATTTGGCTGCATAAACGTACTGCCGTAGGGACTTTCAAACAGCGTCCAAGCAGAAAAGGCCAATCGATCCTCCAAGATGTCGAACCCTCCTCAGAACTGGGAAGATGGTCTCAATGACCACCAGAGACTTGCTCAGCAAGCCAGTCGTATGAACCTCAACAACGCCGCTCGCGCACCCGCTTTCAATCCTGGTGCACAGTCCTTCAACGCCGGCGCGTCGTCCTTCACTCCGGGTGGCGGTTACGGGGGTGGGTATGGACAGTACCCTCAGTATGGAGGTCAGGGTGGTTATGGACAGCAGCAGCAGCAGCAGCAGCAGCAGTATGGAGGATACGGACAGCAGAACCCCCAGTACAGTGGCAACCAGGGTGGCTACGGTGGACAGCAGGGTGGATACAATGGATACAATGCCTACAACCAGGCTCCTGGACAGGCCTATAACAGCAACCCCAACAACCAATACCAGCAGCCACCACAGCAGGAGGCCCCTAAGCCTGCGGCACCCTCTGGACCTGCTAAGACTATCTCTCTTGGTGGTGGACCCGCCAAGTCGATCTCCTTGGGCGGTGGACCTGCAAAGTCTATTTCCCTCGGCGGCGGTCCCGCTAAGACCGTTTCTTTGGGTGGGGGCCCTGCGAAGACCGTGTCGCTTGGTGGTGGACCCGCTAAGACTGTCTCCCTCGGAGGACCAGCAAAGACTGTTTCTCTCGGCGGTGGTGGAGCTAAAGCTGTTTCCATCGGTGCTTCCGCTGATGCTGCTAAGCCTGCTGAGGTGAAGGAGGTCAAGAAGGCTGAGGCTAAAGTCGCTACTCCACCAGCATCCCCTAAGCCTGCTGCTGCCGAGGTCGCTGCCGCCGCTACCCCAGAGAAGGTCGCTGCCGTCGAGAAGTCTGAGTCCAAGATCTCCCGTGCTAACGAGAAGCGTGAAGCCGCCGCTGAGAAGCGCGAGGCCGACGCTATCGCTAAGGCACAGGAGGAGGAAGTCGACGATGAGATCGTCAACGACATGTACGGAAAGGAGCACATCAACGTCGTCTTCATGGGTCACGTCGATGCTGGTAAGTCTACCATGGGTGGTAACATCCTCTTCTTGACCGGTATGGTCGACAAGCGAACGATGGAGAAGTACGAGCGTGAGGCGAAGGAGCAAAACCGTGAGTCGTGGTATTTGTCATGGGCACTTGACTCCACCAAGGAGGAGCGTGCGAAGGGTAAGACCGTCGAGGTTGGTCGTGCGTATTTCGAGACTGAGAAGCGCAAGTACACTATTCTCGACGCTCCTGGTCACAAGTCTTTCGTTCCTCACATGATTGGTGGTGCGGCTCAGGCTGATGTCGGTGTTCTCGTTATTTCTGCCCGTAAGGGTGAGTACGAGACTGGTTTTGAGAAGGGTGGACAGACCCGTGAGCACGCCGTTTTGGCTAAGACTCAGGGTGTCAACAAGCTTATTGTTGCTGTTAACAAGATGGATGACCCTACTGTTCAGTGGTCTAAGGAGCGTTACGATGAGTGTACTACTAAGCTCGCTCAGTTCTTGAAGGGTACTGGGTACAACCCCAAGACTGATGTTCACTTCATGCCCGTTTCTGGTTTCACTGGTGCTGGTTTGAAAGACCGCGTTGACCCTAAGGTCTGCCCGTGGTACGATGGCCCATCATTGCTCGAGTACCTCGATGGTATGCCCATGCAGGAGCGTAAGCTCAACGCTCCCCTCATGATGCCCATCTCCGTCAAGTACAAGGACATGGGTACCGTCATCGAGGGTAAGATCGAGTCCGGACACATCAAGAAAGGCCAGAGCATCCTCATCATGCCCAACAAAGATGTCGTCGAAGTCACCAATATGTTTGCTGAGTCCGAGGAGGAAGTCGACATGGCTACCTGTGGTGACCAGGTCCGTTTGAGGCTCAAAGGTATTGAGGAGGAGGATGTCATGCCTGGATTCGTCGTTTGCGGTGTGAAGAAGCCCGTGCACGCTGTTACGGCCTTCGAGGCCCAGGTTGCCATTATCGAGTTGCCATCCCTCTTGACTGCCGGTTTCTCCTGCGTTCTCCACGTTCACACCGCAGTCGAGGAAGTCACCTTCGGCGCTCTCCTCCACAAACTCGACAAGACCAACAGACGATCAAAGAAGGCCCCTGCGTTCGCTACTCGTGGTATGAAGATCATCGCTCGTTTGGAGTTGGCTGGACCGGTTTGTGTTGAGACGTTTGAGGATTACCCCCAGCTTGGACGTTTTACGTTGCGTGACCAGGGTAATACTATTGCTATTGGAAAGATTACGAAGTTGATTACGCAGGAGGTTGTTGAGGCGGAGGCTGCTGCTGCTGCGCAGTAGATGGCTGGTGCAGCTGTTGATGGATGATGGAAGTTGTCTTTGTTTGTCTTCATGTGTCAGTTCTTTGTGGATGTGTACTTCAAGAGGAATATATTGCATAACATAGAGTTTGTTTCTGCATGCATTTTGCACACCGCAGTACCGTCACTTGAAGCCGGCGACGTTCGAGCTCGCACCGCCGTGGTAGGAACGGAACATCCATGCGAAATGACCAGCCGGTTAAGCTGAAAAGAAACCCGGTTTTTCAGGTGTATTCTCACCACACCGGTCCTCACTTTCTCCCGGGCTCACGTCAGCTGCAGCTCTATGTAAGTCGACGTGCATGGGCCCAGTCGTATACGTTGATTGCTCTCGGAACGCTTCAAAGTACCAAGCACCCGACACCCCCACCCCCACCCCCTCCAATACCGGACGAATCCCGGTACCGTCCATCAATCCGAATCTTATTGCGAATGAGATTTGCTTGACAAAGAGACAGCATACTTCAGTAATCCTAAACATCCCGGCTCGCGTTTGAACCGCTTTCGATTCATACCACACAACTCGGGTTGAACCGTTTGCCGCATGCCTCGCAAGGGTAAGGCATACAACAAGCGTACCGACAAGAAGAACACAGCATCTATTATCCCTTCCGGCTCTACGTCTGCTACGACCAAGGAAACGTGAGCTTGAATCTGTTAGATTCCGGTTGGGTTGTTACTAATCGTGTTTGTGGATAAAGTCAGAAGAAGTCCGTTTCGGAAACCACAACTCCGACTCTAGTTCCAGCTCCAGCTTCAACTACAGAGACTAAGAAGCGCAAGGCAACCGACGTCAGTAGTTCGCCACCAAAGTCGACACGCAAGAAGCGTTCCAAGGTCGCGAAGCCAGTTCAGAGTGATCCGACCCCCATTCCGACACCCGCTCAGGAAGGTCCATCTTCAGTGACGAAACGGTCAAGAGGCGAAGGAGGCCTGAAAAGCGATATGGCAAAGAACACTAAATCCGTTCCTGCCGAAGCAATGCCTGAAAGTTCTCGCAGGAGGAGTTCGAGGAAGCTGAGGGATGACTCGGATCTTTCCTTTGGTGCAGGTGGTGACAAGAGTGCGGCGGAGCTGGCGGAGGAGTATGAGCACGAATCCGACCACGACGAGGATGAGGACGATGATGATGATGATGAGGAGGAGCACGATGAGGAAGGGTCCGATGATGAGGAGATGGGGGAGGGAGATTATGAGGATGAGGATGAGGATGACGAAGACGAGGACGAGGACGATATCGGGGATTTCAGTGGACGCTTCGCGGATCCGGCATCGTTGTTCGGTGGTGGGAGTATTGCGTCTTCGTTGAGGGCTATGGCAGGGATGATGTCCTCCATGTCCGGTCGCCTCAAGAACATCCTGGCAAACCTGAAGATGCACGATGACTCATCCTCGCAACTCATGGCACTTCAAGAACTCGCGGAGGTTCTGGCTGTGTCGACGGAAGATACGTTGGCTGGATACTTTTCGCCGGATCAGTTCGTGAAGGAGTTGGTGCAGGTTATGAAAGGGAGTCAGAGTCCGTTTGAGGAGGACAATCCGGAGATGATGTTACTCGCGTGTCGTTGTTTGGCGAATATGATGGAGGCCCTTCCTGGGTCTGTCAATAACGTCGTTTACGGCGGTGCCGTGCCCGTCCTTTGCCAGAAATTGCTGGAGATTCAGTATATCGATTTGGCTGAACAGTCTTTGACCACGCTTGAGAAGATCTCGGTTGAGTACCCGACGAGTATTGTTAGGGAGGGTGGGTTGACGGCATGTTTAACGTACCTTGATTTCTTTCCGACGAATGTACAGAGGACCGCCGTCACTACCGCCGCGAACTGCTGTCGTTCCATCCCCGTTGACTGTTTTGGTACTGTGAGGGACGTGATGCCAATCTTGCAGAACGTCGTCACGAGCAGTGATCAGAGAGTCGTTGAGCAGGGATGTCTCTGCGTCACGCGCATCGTGGAGTCATTCAGGCATTACCCCGATAAACTGGAAGAGTTGATCTCCGTCGACATGTTAAAGACGATCATTACCCTCCTGGGCCCCGTCTTCGCCAACATCGTCGGCGCCAGCATCAGGACAAAATTTCTCCGTTTGCTGAGTATTGTGGCGAAAGCTTCTCCATCCCTCACCGTCGCGATGTTCAAGGCGAATATTGTGGAGACGGTGTATCAGGCCCTCACTGGGGTGTCACCGAACGAGAATGAGGAGGATAGGAAGAATAATAGTATCATGGTTATGCAGGCTCTCATCCACTCGAGCAAGGAGCAGGTTTATGAGACGTTGAATGTTATCGGGGAACTATTGCCTGGGATTCCGAAGAAAGAGAAGGAGGAGGATAAGGAGAAGGAGGGTGAGGGTGATACGCCGGCGAGGAAGTCGAAGGCTGCGGTGGAGAATCGTTTGGCGATGCTGAAGGGGTGCAAACCTGAAGTCGCGCGTTTCGCAAAGATTTTGTTGCCGACCTTGATCGATGTGTATGCGAGCACTATCAATCTCAACGTTCGTCAGAAGGTGTTGACTGCGCTTTTGAAGATGGCTGTATGCCTTGATGAGGAAGCGTTGGTTAACGCTATGAAGGGCGTTCCCTTCTCCTCGTTCTTGGGTGGTGTTCTTTCGCAGCAAGAGACGCCTTCACTCATGGTTCCGGCACTTCAGTTGGCAGAGCTGTTACTCGGTCGTTTGCCGAAGTTGTTTTGTTATCACTTTTACCGCGAGGGTGTTTTGGCTGAGGTCGAGAAGATCGGGGAGGCTGCGAGTAAGAAGGTCGCTGAGAAGCAGGCCAAGGACGCGGAAGTTGCTGCTGAGGAGGCATCGCAGGCGAGTCAGGCATCTTTGACGAGTGAGACTTCGGTATCTACGGATGCCAGTGCAGCCAGTGCGCAGTCCGCGTCTACGGTCAAGTCTTCTGCGAGACCGGGAAGTGCTACTGATCTCGACGGTTGGGCAAAGAGGCACGCGGAGAAGTTCATTAATGCGTATAAGTATGCTGCGAAGAAGACAAAGGCTGATGCGGACGCTGCGAGTTACATGATGGAGTTGACCGCTGTCGCTAGTAAGTTGAAGACCGCGGACAAGCATGGAGCGTTGAAGGAGTTGGCTGCGTACTTCTCTGCTAACGATGATTCTATTACGACTTTTGAGTTGCTGAATTCGGGTGTTGTTGATGCTTTGTTGGCGGCGTTGACGGATGGCTCGGAGGTGGAGAATGCGAATGCTCAAAGGGCTTTCTTGAGTGCCTTCAAGGGTGACAACTTAGTTGTCAGGAACCCTGTCTCTCCCTTTGTCGTCATTGTCCAGAAGTTGCAGGAGCTTCTGAGTCGTTCGGAGCGCTTTGAGGTCATTACTGCTCACAGTGCGGCTTCTGATGATGGTCGTAGGAACTCGGCGTCTATGTTGGCGAAGCAGCTTCGTTTGAAGATTGCGGCTGCTGAACCCGATACGGAGGATATCCCTCAGAGATACCGTGAGTTCATCGTGTCTATCCCTGCTATCGCTACGTTCAAGGCAGTGGACGAATTCCTTCGTTCTCGCTTGGCTCTTAGCGAGCTGGCTAGGGGAGGTCGTGGTGATGGTATGCTCTCGAGTGCATTGGCTGCCTTTGCCGCCGCAGCTGGACTCCGCGGCGAAGGTTCCTCTGCTGGGAACAAGGGTAAGCAGATCGAGCAGAAGACTCCTTCCGCTGCCGAAGAGGCTCCCGCGAAGAAGGAGAAGAAGTCCGAGCTTGAGAAGCCTTTGGAGTGTGCTGATGAGCAAGTCATGTCTGACCCTGATGATATGGACGAGATCATGGATGAGGTTTTGGATGATCTCGAGGATGATATGATGCAGGACCAGATCGAGGAGACTGTTAATGTTGAAGTGAACAACAGCGGCAAGGCTACGGCTAAGACTGAGGACGGTAAGAATATATCTACCCCTACCCGTACTCTGTCTCGCACTCCGGCGCCTCCGAAGAGGGAGTCATCAACTCTTTCCGCTCAGAAGTCTCTTTCGTATGCTGGGGCTCTTCAAACAGCGCCCAAAGATTATCACTTCGAGTTCAAGATTGGTAATGCATTGGTGACGAACGGGACTACCATATTTGGTGCCGTCCACCAGCATCACGTTCAGGCTCAGCCGATTGCTGTACACGACGTCTTCTCCCATGCCTACCAAGTGACCTGGAAGAAGGTCCCCGGTCCTGCTCCAGAGAACGTCGAGTTCGGCATTGTCTGGCCCAAGATTCCAGAGAGTGGCATTCCTGCCTCTTTGGAGAAGGACCATTTGTCAGCCTCTATCTTGCGTCTGTTGAGTATTTTATTCTCTTTGAACACGAATTGGCGAGCCTTGCTGGAGGGCGAATCTGAGGGCACTGAGCAGTACACTACGTTGCCTCTGGATCTCTTCACTAACTCTAAGCTCATTGCTAAGATGAACAGACAGTTGGAAGAGCCTCTCATCATCGCAAGTGCCTGCTTGCCGACATGGACTTTGGATCTGGCTGGTTTGTTCCCGTTCTTGTTCCCCTTTGAGACAAGGTACCTCTTCCTCCAGTCTACATCATTCGGGTACTCTCGATCAATGGCTCGCTGGCAGGGTCCCCAGCGTAGTGGAACCCGCAGCGACCGTGATGATCCCCGCACGTACCTAGGCCAGCCTCAGCGTGCAAAGGTCCGTATTTCTCGTGCTCATTTGTTCGAATCCGTCAAGAAGGTTATGGAGCTTTATGGCTCGTCCCCTTCCGTACTTGAGGTCGAATACTTCGATGAGGTAGGAACTGGTCTTGGTCCTACTTTGGAGTTTTACACCAGCGGATCCAGGGAATTCTGCAAGAAGTCTCTGGGCTTGTGGCGCGAAAATGACTCGGACCCGCAGAGCGAGTATGCCTTTGGGACAAACGGGCTGTTCCCTGTGCCGATGAGTGAGTCTGAGTTGTCGAGTAGCAAGGGAAAGAACATCCTTGCGCATTTCAAGATCCTAGGTACATTCGTGGCTAGGAGCATGCTTGATTCGCGCATGATCGACGTTTCCTTCAACCCGGCCTTCTTCAGGGTATCTGATGAACAGGGTGCTGGCATGGTGAACATTGCTGCCATTCAGGAGGTTGACAAGAACCTAGCTCAGTCCATGCGGTTGGTCAACAAATTTGTTCACGTCCGCAACAAGGTTATGCACGATCAGTCTCTGAATGCAGGCGAAAAGAGACAAGCTTTAGCGGCTATCACTGTAGACCAAGTCTCTATCGACGACCTAGCATTGGACTTCACTCTTCCAGGGTACCCCATGTTCGAGCTCATCGAGAACGGTGCTTCCGTAGCTGTCGACATCAATGACGTCGGCGAGTATGTCGAACGCGTTGTCGATTGTACTGTTGGCAGTGGCGTTAGGCAGCAAGTGAAGGCCTTCAGGGAAGGCTTCTCCGCGGTCTTCCCATACGAGGCTCTGAAGTCCTTCTCTGCCGAGGAGTTGGTAATGTTGTTTGGTCAGACCGAGGAGGATTGGTCTGTTGAGACCTTGTCAGATTCGATCAAGGCCGATCATGGGTTCAACCTGGATTCCAGGACGATCATCGATCTCTTGTCTGTTCTCAGCAGCTTCACATTGTCCGAGCGTCGTGACTTTTTGCAGTTTATCACAGGTAGCCCCAAGCTACCTATTGGTGGGTTCAAGGCGTTGACACCCCCGTTCACCATTGTCTGCAAGCCTCACGATCCACCGCTTACAGCTGATGATTACTTGCCGTCTGTTATGACTTGTGTCAACTATCTCAAGCTGCCCGATTACTCGAATGCCGATGTGTTGCGGGAGAAGCTCATGGTTGCGATGAAGGAAGGTCAGGGTAGTTTCCATCTGTCATAAGGTTGTGTTTTTTGTATGCTTGGGAGTTATTACTTTATTGCAAGTGGTATGGAGTTGCATTGTTTACTGGCAGTTTATCTCGAATCCTCTTCTCTTTTCACGCTTGGGTGCTTTTGACTGGCACATAAGACTCGAACACTGAACCAAATATAGCTATCCAACTCTCAGTAGCTCCAGCCTCGACTCCGCGCCTATGAAGATTATGCTATATATAATACACGGAGGTATGTTGAACCGTTCAATACCCGTGGGAACATATCGGTTACCAAGTAAGTCTTCGATGTCATAGGCTGCAAAGCTCCGCATACTTCAAACGGCTATGGGCGCATGCCGTGAGGATGTGTGACACTGTTTTCAATGTTTCGAACACTCAACAATGCACATTCGGTCAAGAAATTGTGTATTGGGTTTCAGATCACAGATGTTCTGAGCAGATGTTACATGAAGCCCAGTACACACGGGGTTTGAGCCTTGCTATAAGGCCCGTTGTTCTCTCCAGTCAAGCCTTGACATACTGTTTACCTAGGGGCCTTTACCTCCAATCAGACTATGTGCCGACTCAGATGCGATAGCTATACTGAACGGGAAGGCGTGGGAAACAGGAACCTTATGGTCTGGAGTACATACATGTAGAGTAGATAGGTCACTAGCATCACTTAGGTTTGGCATTGAATTTCAGCATAGAACCTTTGATTTAGTAAAACAAATGGTATCAACATACAATGAAAAACTCCTAAAGCATTCCCAGCGCCAGCGCCTACCAAGAAGCAGCGTTTTGAATCTCATGCTCCTGTCATGAACTTCTCCGTAACCTATACTGAAACTGCACATCACCACCCTGCTTAAACACTGCCGTCCTAACCGACGCAAGGGTCATCGTTATCGGCAGTACCTCACCATTACAGAGTAACTCTAGCCAATCCTCGACAGGCTTGTCGATAGCCGTCGGTGGGCGCTCATTATTGTCGATGCGTTCCGCGACATATGCGAGGATCTTTCGGACACGGAGCATGCGGTTCGCGTTAAGTCGTGCGTTGCCTGTTGGTAGTTCTGACAACGCGCTGTCGTCCGATGGATGCAACACGAATGGGATCTTGACGATATCCTTCAATGGGATCTTGTTTAGCAGTAACACATCACCCAACCACGCGGGTGCAACTTGCTCAAGCATATCCACATGAGCGGTATCACCCACCGTCGCAACCGTCCCATGAAATAGATCAACAGGCGCACCCATATCAGGTCGTTCCTCTTTAATGACGATCATCGTATCAGAAGGCGGCAAAAACGGTGGCGTCTCACTTGGAAGACTAATCGACATCACGTTCTGAATCTGTCCTTCGTCGCGAAGCAAACTCTGTTCAACCTGTCTCCGAATCCTCCTGACAACGCCCAACAACACGTCCTCAAACCCGTCCGCCTCGACCGGAGTCGCAGCACCAGATGGTATTGGCGTCTCCGACGGGAACGAAGGCGTCGATGGTTCTGGTACCGGCGTCTGCGACACACTCGCGCTCGGTGCGGACGTAGGTCCGAGGCCCTTTCCATTCTTCTCACCTTTCCCTTCAGAAACCGATCCCTCCCTCTTCTTCCCACCAAACATCCGCAAGAGTCGCGAACCACCTGGTGTCGTCGCCGTCGTCGCTTCGGGCGTACTGGTTCTCGTTCCGCCGGGCGTTACTGCCGGGGAACCAGGTGCCGAGCTACTATAATGCGCAGACGAAAAGTAATCCATCTTCGTCATCGGGGAGCCTGGGGACTTTAACGCCGTCGCACCTGACGATGAACTCGGTCGTGCACGAGTGGTCGCAGGTGGTAAACTCGCTGGCAAACTTGGCGTACCGACGCTATACCCTGCTCCTGATTTCCCAGTCGTCGAGTCAGGCAGTAGCATACTCTTCCGCTGCGGACTACCCGCATAGGTCGGTGCCGGAGTCGCCAACCCAATCTTCATCCCCGGTGTCGGAATCGCGATCCTGAGCGGCCTTGGGGTCTGTACCTCCGAACCCTGTGTTTCCCAGTTCGCCATCGGGTTCTGCTCGATAGGGATGAACGATGGCGCATTCGCACGTTTCGACGATTGTTTCCGTTCCTCGAGTTCCTGCTGTTTCGCGCGTAATCCATTCATGAAATCCTCATGCCGTGCAAGCTCCGTATTGATCAACCCCTTGAATAGGTTAACCAACGCCCACTTCCCCAAGTTAATTCTCTGATCCTCCCTAAACTCGATCCCATCAACCCCCTCAACCTCATCCGCATAAATCTCCGCATCAAAACACGTCCTCTCATCCAACGTAACACACATATTCCCAACCCTCGTATCAACACTACACCAACTAACAATACTATCCGTCGTCTGCAACTTCGCGACCATCTCCTCTAAATTCCCTTTTCCAAGCTGTTTAACGAGCTGGCATTTCACGATGTCGAAGAGGGCGAGTTCGGAGGAGGTGTCGAGGGTGAGGACGTGTCGGCGGTTGTTGAGGAGGTGGTGTTTTATGAGGCCGTGTTGGCCATGGATGGTTTCGGTGGGGGTGGAGCGGATGGGGAGGAT
Organism: Saitoella complicata NRRL Y-17804; assembly: GCF_001661265.1. Taxonomy (NCBI): domain Eukaryota; kingdom Fungi; phylum Ascomycota; class Saitoellomycetes; order Saitoellales; family Saitoellaceae; genus Saitoella; species Saitoella complicata. Next base: position 42,007 of record NW_017566999.1, read on the forward strand.
GGAGGGGTCGTCTTGGTGGTTCATGTATTGGGGGATGCTGACGACGGATGCGGCGGAGTACATCGTCGACACCTCTGGATCGCGCGATCCAGTCGTGGCAAAAGCAAAGTGCCCGGTAGAGGTCAACGGTAACAACGCACTCCTTGGCACGGATGGCGACGTCGGCGTCCGACTCGGCGTATGCCCATTTCCATTCTCGTTCACGGACAGGTAATCCCTTTCCCGCTCACTTGACAAATCATAATCCTCCCAGCGGCGAATATCGGACGAATCAGCCGTCGCAGTCCAGATATAGTCATTCGCACAAACCAAACCATTAACACCCGCACCCTCCTGACAAATCGCAACACAAGTCCCATACTCCGGATCCGCGACATTTCTCACATCAGTCCGTGCGACATACCCACTCTTATCCGCTGAGTAAAAAAGCTTCAGGTCGGGATGTTCCGAGTAGAGTTTCCACACTGAATCAGAATGCATAGTGAGCGTGTTCTGACACCGTCCACTCCCCACATCCCAAATCCTACACGTCGAATCACTCGATGCGGTCAAGATCGTACGACCATCATGACTAACGAGGACGGAGCGGACATTATCTGTATGCCCCACCAACTTGGCAATCCGTTTTCCAGAGTTAGGATCCCATAACCTAACGACCCGCTCCGGTCCACCACTCGCGATAACCCCACCCCCAGCCCCAAGGGCATACACACTCCCCTTCGGCCCACCCCCCGCCGCATCGAGGTCAATCCGGGTCTTCTCGCCATACCCATTCAAATCCCATAACATCACTCTCCGATCAAGTCCACCACTCGCGATCCAGTCACACGAAGGACCAGCAGAAGCGAGGCATTTAACGTAGTCAGTATGGTGTCCGAGCGTATCCACGCGATTCTCCTCCGGTCTCCATATCTTGACAAGTGTATCGCTCGACGCGGATACGACCGCAGTGTTTTGTGACACGAGCGCGATATCGTTGACCCAGTGTGTATGCGCATCGACTTGTGCTCGATACTTGGTCATACTCGCCATCGGTTCCCGTGGTCGATGCACGCTGACATACTCCTCGTCCTCCCCACCATCCTGCTCCTCCTGATCCAAGCCAAGGTCCCACTGAATAAGCTTCCCATCCCGTCCAGCACTATAGAGCACCACAGCAGAAAAGGTATCAACCGCCAGAGCATTCACCGGCAACAGATGTCCCGGACGCGCGCCTGGGAGGGGGATGACATAGCTGATCTTCCTCCGTGTTGAACTGACCATGGGCATTTATCCTACAATGTCGGCAACAAAAAGGGGATCAAGGGGTGGCCATGGAGGGAGTCGCGGAAGCACGGGTTGGCGGTGACGTGTGACGCGGCATGCTTCGGCGGGCGTGCTCCGCGATCGAGTCAGGCAGGCACCGTGCATTACCGTGAGAACATTGCTGATACCGTAACCCACAACCCACCTCCCACCTCCCACATCCCACCTCCCTCAGTCCTCCCTCCACATCTGCTTCACCATCCCGCTCACCGCACTCGTCCCACCCCTCTCCCGCCTCCCCGCCAAATTACTATCACTCTTCGACAACAAACCTGTACCCCTCCTCGTCTCCTCCAACCGTAAATTCCTCACTGGTCCGTTCCGCGAGACAGGAGCAGTAACACCCGCTCCCTCCTTGATAATTTGCTTCATGACACGTCCGAGGGCTTCCACCACTGGATCCCGAAACCGACACGCGTTCACGTACTCCCTCCCCACCCTCTCGATCTCCTTCCCGAACCTCGCATGCTGGCTCGGTGTCAACACCCGTGTTCCCGCACTTGCTCCCTCATTCTCGTCAGTTTCGGGGTTCGAGAACGTTATTGCGCGTTGGAGGAGGACTTTTTGTTGGGTGCGGGAGATGGTGTTGCTGTTGGAGGAGGAGAGGGCTGGGATGGAGGCAGCGGACATGGCCCGTTTGGCGGCAGAGATACTACTCCTCTCCCTCGAGCTCTGCTTTCCTGCCTTACCCCCCGCCACCCCCGCCCGTGGTGCAGCCGGATCAATGAATCTCGACGTGATGGGTGACTCCAAGTCACCTTCCTGGGAGGACGGAGCAGTGATATTGTGGGTGTGTACGTCGGTGAGAGAAGCATGATTCAAATCCTTCGAGAGCGCGATTTCGGTGGAGAGTTTGGGTTGTGCTTGGCCGAAATTTGTGCTGATTTTTCGCATGAGTGCGTGCGGTGGGGACTTGACCTCGCCGTTCCCGTTTCCATCTCGCTGTCCATGGCTATGTTGTGTTGGCGTGACAGGCGATACCTCGGTTATCTCGAGGGAGTCACATTTAACAAGCCCTGCTGTTTGTGTCGAAGGCGGCGGTTCTACAAATTCCCGCTCGTCCCAACTCTCTGCCCCAGCAGAAAACTTGACACTCGACTGCCGACTCGATTTCACCGGTTTCTTCTGTGGACTGTCATGCGCGGCCGCCATCGCAACCCCAGTCCTAACCTCGCTCTGCGCCCTTCGCAACGCACTCTTCTTTCCCGGACTCCGCGCCTGTCCACCATCCCCTGCCCCCGCCACTGCCGTTGCTGGCGGTTTAGTAAGTGCACTCATCTTGTGCAATTTATTCAAGCCTTTTCCATAGGACGGTACACGCGCTCCATGATGTCGCGAGGTATGCGCAATAAACGATCGACTCTTCTGTGGTCGTTTGCCGGTTGGGGGAGCTTCGGGGTCAGCTTCGGAGGTGAGGCGGGAGATTGCGGCGGTTGAGGATTTGTGACGGTTGTGGGAGGGGCGGGTGGAGGTTGAGGTTGTTGATGTTACGGAGTTCGATGGGTGGAGAGACATTGTGGTTTGTTTTAGCTGTCGACAATCTCGTCAGCATGAAATGACCGTTGTCGACGAGGATCGAGGGAATGGTAGCTGCTGGATTTGTTGGTGGAGTATCGGCAGACTCGTATCTGTTGGACATGCGCGTCGTGCATAAGCTGTCATTTAGCAGACACCTAAGGTGAAAGACCATGATGCTTCCATTGGGAAGGATGATGTGGATGATTGAATCTTTTTCATTTCGACTTCTGCGTTCTGCGTGAGCTCGTTCTACAGGCAGTTGGTCAGTTGGCAACGTGAGTCCATGACGTAGTTTCTCTCCATCGAGCTTATATAGGCGAATCTCCCATCCTCCCTCAAGAAATCACCACACCAACAAACCATCATACAAGCATGTTCAACCTCCGCCGTTACGTCGCTCAGCCATCTCGTCTCTCTATCCGCTCTGTACGGGTCGCTCCTGCTCTCACCCGCTCCTACGCTTCCGACAACAAGTCCAAGGAGAACAAGTCTTTCGAGGAGAAGTCCAAGAACGTGAGATTACCCGTTTCCCCAGTTTCTTGACCGTGACTGACAGGACAGCTTCACAGCCCGAAGACTCCCTCGAGAAACGCGACACAGACTACAAGGGCTACGGCGCGGAATACACCCCAGCCTCCGGCCGCTCCTCCGACGTAGCCTCCTCCGATGCCGCCTTCGATCCCTCCAAAACTTCTCCCGAATCCGCCAAAGCCGATTCCGGCGAGCTCGAGGGATCACCCGCGAATAAGGATATGTCCCGAGACTACGAGACGAGCAATAAAGCCCAGACCAAAGAGGGTCGGGAGAACCCGAGTGGGATGAATAGGACTCGAGGGAGTAGTGCGTCTCAGGATGTGCAGGAGGGGAAGGATACGGAGAAGTATGAGGGGTTGAGTAGGAGGAAGGGGACCGACCCGCTGGAGTTTACGGGGGAGAGGAATTGAGTAACTTGATCCCGGCTCTCCGAGCTTACTTGTTTGTACGATAGCGATACATGTATGCATGGACCAATGTAAATCATGATCTTCTTGGCTTGAATCACTCCCGACTGACACTTCCATATCCACTCGGCTGTCTTCTCGGCGCCTTTCTTCTCACCGTGCCTGCCTCTTCGCCGTTTCCACTCCCCTGCACAACAACATTCTCCCCCGGCACCCCACCCACCCACAACGTCTGCCCCGCAACCCTCTCCGCCTGCTCCGGACTGTGCGTAACCCAAACCTTCGCACTTCTCCGTCCCTTGAGCGTCTCCTCGACTAACCGCGTGTTTTCCTGGTCTAGGGCGCTTGTTGGTTCATCGAGGAGTAGAACGGCGGGGTTGAGCGCTACTGCGATCGCGAGTGTGATGCGTTGTACTTCGCCACCAGAGAGGGTCGAGAACTCGCTTGTCCACAGATTCCGAGGCACGTTCCATTGGGCCGCGATCTCCACTGGGTCGTCGTAGATGTCCTCACTTGTTTGTCGGGACCTTTGAGCGGAGAAGGAGGTCAGGGTGTTCCAGAAGTCGTGGGGGGTTCCGGGGAGGAGTGGGGGTCGTTGGGGGACGTATTGGATTAGGGTGCGCCAGGGTGGGATGCCCATTTGTTCTGGGGCTTTGCCGTTGAGGAAGGGTTTGCCCTATTCCCATCATGAGCCCCCAAATACGTCCTAAGGAGAGGATTGGCCACGGTGGGGGACATACCTCGTCGTAGATGATGAGCTGTGCCAGTGCTTTCAGCAGCGTCGACTTCCCGCACCCACTCGGTCCCCTCACAACGATCGTCTCGCCTTCCTCGATGCTGAACGAGACATCCTTAAACAAGTAGTCTCCATCATCCATGATCTTGCCTATCTTCAGCGCTTGAAACAATGGCATCTTGGTTGTTTGGTTCGATGTTTGTGGGTGATGTAACGTAGTCTTGGCGCGACGAGTTCGAGTTTGGGTGGAGGAAGTACTCACTTTTCCGAATCGGGGATAGTGGAGGGACCGTGCGTCAAGGAAAACACGGGGAAGGATGCGCGTCGGTGAACTCGTACGTGAGGTGTGAGAAAGCTTTATTGACAGCGACTCCTTCGAAGGCCTAGGAAAGGAGAAGGATGAACGGGCATAGTCAGCAGCAGAATGGCTATGGGCAGCAATTGCCGTTTGGCCCGTTGGATATTGTGCAGGCCATGCAGTATACACCTCTCACATCCATCATACCCGCCGCCCCGAGTTCGTCCTCATACGGAAACTCTGTCTACGAAACTGCTAACAATGACGAACAGTAACGAACATATTTCCAATACCCACCTCACTCCCACTTGTCTCCACCCGCCTCACCCTCTCGCCAGAAGAACAAGCACAAGTCGATGCGGCGATGGAGGTACTAAACCGGACACAGCATACATCCCCTGAAGAAGCGGCTTTTGCAAAGGCAAAGGGGAGGGAGGTTGGTGAGATGTTGAGGGAAGCTAGTGGAATGCCATAGTGAGTGCCAGCTGTGGGAATTCCAGGGTGTATGCTAACAGATGGGCGAACAGTCAAGTACAATTACCACCGCTGCCGCATGGAATGAATGGGATACCAGGGCCGACAGCGCCATTACCACAACTGGATAGGTTTGCAGAGATGCTACTACAGTCAACGGCGGTGGCAATGCAACCACCACCACCTCCTCCTCCTCCTCCTGCTACCGCCGCCACCCCCGACTGTGCCTCAACATCAATAGCATACTCGGAATACCAGCACGCCGTAAAGACCTCGTTTATGACGCCCCTAACATCGCTGCACACAACTCCAGCCCCCGCCTCGCAACCGAGACCGGTGGTGTTGATTCCGTCCCCGCCACCGCATTTTACGCCGGAGCAGTACAGGCATACACCGGTAAGTCCGGCGAAGAGCGCTGCGGATGTGAAGGAGGATGTGACGACGCCTACGCGAAGTCCGAAGAAGAGGAAGGAAACCAAGACGGATAAGGGTCAGGAGTGGAGGGTGGAGAGGCAAGTTAGTGTCCCGGAGCGGGAGAAAGCGGATGCGGCGGTCCTACAATTCGTGGACTTGATCGGCGATATATTTGAGGCTGATGATGCCTTTGAACCAACGGAGGGCGGCGATGTCAGTATGAATGGGGATGCGCAGATGATGTGGGTGTTGGAAACAATCGGTGGGACGGAACCATGTCTGGCGATGGATATGCAGTTGAAGGTTCAGCGTGCATTACGGAAGGTCACGGCGGCGGGACGGTTGGGACAGATTTCTGTGGAGGAGTTGACGAGACTACAGAAGATTTCCGTGAGGAGTGTTAGGCGGGTTGAGGAGGTGCGTCTTGATATGGGGTTGTCTGAGGCTGGGGAAGATGTAGCGACGGCCTGGATTGAGACTGTGGGCAAGTTCGAAGGGGCGCTAAGGGGTGCTATCTTTGTGTTGGAAATTATGACGGGAAGACCGGATGAGAGGCAAATTATCTCGGAGGATCTGTTAATCACGATCATCGAGTGCCTTCGGGGTCTCTTAGAAAATGCCGTTACCCCCCTTGTGGAGGGCAAGCCTGCGACGGAGAAGAACCCCACCTTCCAGGTGGCGTATGCGTGTAAGAAGAGCATGCTCTCACTTCTCCAGAGCATCGTCACTACGCTGTCTCACATCGAGGCTCTCTTGCCACTCATCGACATCTCCGATTCGGTCATCAACCCGCTCCTCTTCACCGCCGCATCTCCAGTCTTCCTCGACAATATCCTCAAGGACAAAGAAGCTATCTTCAACTCCAGCTCCATCGAAGGATTACGAGTCGCGAGTATGGAAGTCTTGAGAGGGATCTTTGCGAAGTATGCTGATCAGAGGACGTTCATTCTGGATGAGGTTCTGACGGGATTGAGTAAACTACCGGTGAACAAGCAGAGTGCGAGGCAGTATCGATTGAGTGGGGGGCAGGGTATTCAGCTTGTCACGGCTTTGATTATGAAGTTGGTGCATACATCGGGTGTTGCCGGGGACGTTGAGTACGTCAAAGTGGACGTACCGAAGGATGAAGAGATGAATGGATCTCAGGGGGCGGCTGTCGAGAAGAATGACGAGCAAGAACTATTGGCGAAGCAGGAGCAGGCATGGACTGCAGCGCAGGACGCTGCAGGAAAGATTGCCAGTTATGTCATCTCCTTCTACCTCCAGAAGGTCATGAAGACTAAGACTGCCGGATCCGATTCGCCGTACAAGGGCCTGTTTGATATCTTCGTCGAGGACTTGATCACCGTCCTCACATGTCCGGAATGGCCCGCTGCGGAGCTTATGCTAACTATTATTGTTCGTCATCTAATTTCGTATTTTGACGATGACAAGCAGGGGGCGCAGATCAAGGGTATCGCGCTTGACACACTGGGTTCAATCGCTTCAAAAATCAAGAAATGTGATGTTGATCTCGGAAGGGAGATCAAGACTGACACCGAGGTTGGCTCGTCGAAACTTGGCAAGGATATTTCCGGATTCGTAAATGGCTCCGTGCCGGATGCGGACAGGATCGGTGTGCAAGCGGAGCTGGCGAAAGTCACACTGGGCTACCTCCATTCGCTTGGGCAGCAGGATGTCGGGTATAAGATTGCTTATGGGTACGTTGCTGCGAAATCCTTGCTAGATCTTGTGAAGAAGCTTGATCAGCAAGCGGCCGTGTCGGACGAGCTTCAAGGGTCTGTGATGGAACTGGTAGCGGACGCCTCTGATCCCCTACGAAAGCCTACTTCACAGGTGTATCCAGAGGTTTCCAATCATGATCTTGAGGTCTTGCATCTGGCACTGCTTTCGACCTCGCCTTTAGCATCTCTGTTTGACGTTATCCTGAACCGTATGATCCACGCTCTTGAACAACCTCAGGTCACTGGTCGTCAAAAGGCTCTCCGTGGTCTCGGTAATGTTATTAACGTCGATGCCAGCATTCTGGCTGGTCCTTTCGTACGTGAGCACATTGCAAAGAGACTAGCTGATAGCTCGCCCCTCGTTCGTAATGCTGCTGTCGACCTTGTCGGGAAATACCTTCTCAACCATCCCGAGCTTGCCAGGCATTACTATGCGGTTATCATCATGCGATCAAACGATGTTGCACCAAGTGTTCGAAAGAGTGTGATCAAGATTATGAGAGATCTTTACACTACTGGTGAGCTCTCCGTGAAGATTGAGGTCTCTGTGAGGACCTTGGCAAGGATGCAGGATGAGGAGGATCCGGTTAAGGAGCTTGCTACGAAACAGATGCAAGACCTTTGGCTCGGGCCTATCGAGGGTGCATTTGGTGAGCATCTTGACAACTTCGATGCTTTGTCGCTGGGTGCTCGCAAGGTCCTTCGGGAGCGCATCGATGTCATTGTCAGAATAGTCGAGGATAAGAAAACATCTGGGTTGATTAAAGCATTTATCGAAGAAGCAATCGCTGGAGTGATCTTGGATAAGTCTGCCAAGGGTTCGGCATCAGATTATATGACTATGCTGAAACTCATGGTGCAGTGCCTTTTTGAACAGGTTCTTGAAGCCCAGACTGGCGAGTCTACGGATCAGACGTTGCTCCCGAAGACGCTTGCCACTCTTGCCTTGTTCGCAGGATGTGCTCCAGTGTGCTTCAGCGCAGGACAGATCAAAGCGTTGCAGCCCTTCGTCCTCAGTGCAGGCAAAGAGGATCAGAGTGCTTTATACCAGACACTGATCGTCTACCGCAACGTCATTCCTGCGCTTCCTCCCATGGACAATGCTTTTCTCAAGGAAGTCGAAACGACGTTGCTGAAGCATGTCACGAAGGTGGCTGGGCCTTTGTTGAAAGAGATGATACCTTGTCTTTGCAACATTGTTGATTTGCTGGACGATTATGCTTGCATTGCAACCGTCGTCTCGACATGTTTGGCGACTCTCGACAGAACGCGTCCAGCAGTTTTGAAAGCTGCCACTACCCAAAACGGGTCGACTGCTGCCAAGTTGATGGAGCTCATCGGATACTTTGCTCGGTACAGCAACATGGATAAGGTAAATGCCGCTGCGTGTGACGGTGCTACTAGGCCTACGATTGCGAACATCAAGAGCAGCATCCTTGCGTTCTATGATGATAAGCTGCCTCTCGCACTTCACAGGTTCGTTTTGCAGAGTTTCGGCCAGGTTTGCATTGGGAATAGTACCCTTTTCCTTGATGAGCAGACTATCGATGTTCTTGATAAGGCTTTCGGAGGCGCAAATGACAATCTGAAGATCGTTATTCTTGCAACGATGAAGGAGCATCTTGAAGAAGAAGAGCGCCGTAACAATGAGGCAACCATGGCTGAAAACACCGACGGTCAAGGTCACATAGACCGCAGTGTCTTGAGAGGTGATACGGACAAGTTCGCCACGCATTCCATCAGTCCTGGGTTGATGCAGCGTTATCTCAAAGTCATCCTTGACAGTGCTCTTAGCAAAGAAGATGCCGTGTCTACCGCTGCTGTTCAGGTACTGAACTTTGTTGTTCGTCAAGGTCTTGCTAACCCTCGCGAGTGCTTCTCGGCCATCCTGGCTTTGGAAACTTCGAGCTCAGCAGCGTTGCGGAATACCGCGATCAGGTTGCATCACGAGCTTAACGACAAGCATGCGTCCTTGATCGACAGTTGTTACAAGGATGGGTTGGCCGCTGCTTATCATTACCAGAGGAAGTTGAATGCAGATGTGAAGGGCTACAGGATTGACCGCTCTGAGTTTATGGCATTGATCGATCCCATGTATGTTGTGGTCAAGGCAAACAGACAGGGAAGGAAGAAGTTTTTGACTGCTGCGATCAAGTCATTGGATGTGGACCCGACTAAGCTTACTGAGAAGAAGAGGTGTCCTGAACCAAGTCTCACCAAGTTTATTGCTGAGAACTTTGCATACCTCGACTACAGCACTACGGAAGAGGTTCACCTGGTGATCTACACCGTGGACAGGATCATGTCGGTGACCGGGATGAGTCTCCTTGCAATCAACGAAGGTGAAGCAGGAACTGAGGGCAACAAAGCGCCTAAGTCCGAGCTTGTGAAGTGTGCCATGATCCTCTCGGCATTGATGATGTTGAAGACCTTCCTGAAGCAGCTTTATGGCCTGACTGAGGCCAAGTGTCGTGCATTCGACGGCAATAAGATGGGAACGGCGAAGAACACGCAACCTGCAACTCGCCAGGCCGGTGCGAACCTTCAGCTTAGCTGGGACTCCCTGCCTGCCGCGTTCTCCACCGGCGCAGAGATGTCCGAAGAAGAGCAGATCGTGGTGCAGCAGACCTTCGCACAGCTTCTTCAGACCGAAGGAGGTGCGTACCAGGACTTCTTGCCTGTGGATGAGGAGGATGACGAGAGTGTCACTACTGCTGGAGACCGACAGCAGAATGCAGGAGTCAACGAGAACGGAGTAACAGCGACGCCGAAAAAGCGTCGAACGGGAACAGCGAATACCCCCAGTAGTAAGCGGAACAGGAAATCTTTCAACTTGACAGATCCCGATACCCCATCGAAAAGGAAGAAGTAAGGATATAGGACAGGCGTTTGAGCATGGACATTGATATCCGGCGTTGATGGAGTTATTTGGCTATTACATATATTGCATACGGTGCTATTATATTATACGAAAGGGAAGGACGAGGAGAACACATATTGTGACGAGCGTTAATGTTAATCCATTGAAGCTTGCGATTGTGCATGGTGAATGTCCTGCATTCTGAAAACTGTGCTATGCCTGATGAGAAGTCCCTCCAATTTCAACTCACTAACATCCGAAATAACGATCCCCAATATTCCCGAATCCCGGCACGATAAACGCAGTCGGGTGCATCAACCCCTCATCAATCACCGACACAACCACCCTCACCTTCGGATACACCCTCGCAATCGCCTGCAACCCCGACGGCGCGGCAAGGTATGCGATAAACACCACGTTCTCCTCCGGTACGCCGTGGTCTAGCAACACCCGGATCGCCATTAACGCCGCTGCTCCTGTCGCGATTTGTGCGTCGAGGAGGAATACGTGCCCGGTGGGTGAGAGTGGTGGGATTTTGGAGTAGTGAAGTTTTGGCTCGCCAGTCATTGATTCGGATTGGATCAAGATTTTTCCGAGGGAGACGTCTGGGATTACGCGTCGAAGCCCTACTTCAAGGGTTTCTCCTGCGCGGACGATCGAGACTCCGACAACTTCGGAGGCGGAGAGGGCCATGCCTGTACATGATTTGCCCGTAGGAGTTTCGATTGTAATTTGTTCGTGTGGTAACTCGACCATTGCGCGCTCGATGAGGAGGACGGCGAGACGCTCGAGGTAGAATTGGAAGTCATCTCTCGATGTGTTCGCATCCCGAATAATAGTCTGCATCGCATGCAACTGCGGTGTCTGCGGTAAGCATATAATATTCCGCAAGCCGCCAAGTTCGTCCGCGGAGGAGGTAGGAGATGACTGTAGTGCACGGAGAGCTTCGAGATGTTTCCGGGAGCGCTCGGCAAGGGCTTGTCGGATGTGTTGGGTTATCATGTCGAGGGCGACGTGGGAATCTGACCGTGGTACGACGATATCGGCGTTTTTCATGGTGGGGCGGACGCAGTCGTCGTAGGATCTTTTGACGTAGCGGTTATACTGCGTCAACACACCTCGCAGATCTCGGCCACGGTGCAAGATATCCCGGTTCAGTCGCCGAGCGAGACAGATGTCTGAGGGTGTGTCGACGAAGATCTTCATGTCGAGGAGAGAGAGAATGCGTGGGTCGTGGAGGGTAAAAATCCCTTCGAGGATGATGATGTTACAGGCGTAGATTGTGGTCTTGGTTGGGAGGCGGTTGTGCAGTGCGAAGGAATACTGTGGGATTTCGACTTTTTTGCCTTGTTTTAGGGCACTTAGACATTCGAATAACAAATCCCAGTCGAGGGCGGATGGGTCATCAAAGTCGTACTCACTGTGAGTTGCAATTAGCTTCCTGTTCGACGAGAAAGGCGAACAACTCACTTCTTGAAGGCCCGTGCGGATTCCTCTTTAGTTAGGGGTTTGTAGAAGCTGTCGAGGGATAGGATGACGACCCATGGGACGTTGAGGGTTTTGATGAGCTTTTGTGCTACTGTTGTCTTTCCTGAGCCGGATGCCTGAACAAGAGGTTACTCGGTTAATCCGTCTCGTAGAGGAGGAAGGAGACGTACACCCCCGATCCCAATAACATGGAGCGCTGTCCATGGAGGTCTGTATTCTGCTCCAACAACTGACATGGTGTTTCAGCTGGGCTTAATTTGCAGTTGCGGCAGGGCGTGTTTGGCCGATACCGGTAACGTAGACATTCACGTGACTTGGTCTTAAGAACCATCTCACAGAACAGTCCAATGGGTTTTACATGATCTGTTCGTCGTTGATATCAAATCCTTGGAGTAATCCAATGCTTTCTTCATCGTGGGAAGACTGGCATTTTTTCTTCGCGCAGCTCGGAGCCCGTTATATAAATTTGAATTTGAAGCAGCAGATCCCCGCGGCCAGATACACCCCATCCGCACTCCTCTTCTCCTTCTCTTCCTAACAAACACAAAAGAATAACTCACAGAGACGCAGTACACACAGGAAGACCCACTCAATCAAACAACCTACTCGTTCACCTCTCTCCGCTCACCCGTCACCACAATGGCCACCACAGCCCCTTCCACGTCATCACCCGCCAAACGAGTCATCGACCCCGAGGAATGGAACCGCCGAATGGATGCCGTGAAGATATCTAAATCGTAAGTGTTACAATCAAGGACGTGAAGAAAGGAATGTCAGGACAAAATGATGCTCTTCAAGATGGGAATCTCTCCGATAAGAGGTCGTCGCTCGTCTTGAGTGACACACAACCCTCACTGAGGATAACTTATTATCTTGACCTGATCCTGGCATATCCTTTCCTTACGAGTATCCCATCCTCGATCGAAAACAGTTTTGACTAACTGTGTTATTGTTAGTGATTTGAATCAGTTGGTGATGAACTACCTCATCATCGAAGGCTACCAATCCGCCGCCATCAAATTCGCCCAAGAAGCAAATATCACACCCTCGATCGACCTTGATTCCATCAATGAGCGGATGGTGATTCGACAAGCCATTCACCGCGGTGACGTCCAAGGAGCAATCGAACGTATCAATGAACTCGATCCTGAGGTATGCCCAGTCCCATCCAGACTTGACAAGAGACAAAGGTGCAGTGTATGGGTTTTGCAAGGATTAAACAGTTTCATGCACCACTCTCAGACCGGCTTGCCGGACGATGATGAGAGAAATAAACCTTCAGTCTTCAAAATGAGCTAAAACCCTACACTTGCTCCTTGTCTTTTCTCATGTCTTCCTTCTATGTTGGAAGAAGAACGAGAACTAACATTGGATGCGAATAGTTGCTGGATACCGTCCCTTCATTACATTTCCAACTCCTCCGCCTACAACTCGTTGAATTGATCCGCGCTTCTGGCTCGGGGGCGAGCGAGACGGGTGATATTTCGACCGCACTGGCATTCGCAACAACACACCTCGCACCCCGCGCACCCTCCTCACCCACCTTCCTCCACGAACTCGAAAAAACGATGGCACTTCTCGCCTTCCCACCCGAATCCATCTCCTCCTCCTCCTCCTCCACCTCTCCCCTCGCTGAACTCGTTGATCCGAATTTACGCCGCGATGTAGCCAAAATGGTCAATGAGGCTATCTTGGAACATCAGGGTATTGTACGGGAGGCGAAAGCGAAGGGGTTGGTGAGGGCTGCGTGTTGGGCTGAGGAGAGGTTGAGGGGGGAGGGGGTGGAGTTTCCGGTGTTGGATTTGGAAGCGTTGGTTGGCAAGAGGAGGGAGGGTGATGCGATGGAGCTCTGATGTTATGACGCGGTAGATTAGTTATTCCTGTGTTTGTGGCGTATGGTGTTTGCTTTCGGTATTCCAATTTATACTCTTTTTCTCTGATCACCTTGACTACTTCCTCATTTAAGATTGTTCGTAACTGGTTTTCCCTTGTGCTTGAAAGGTGGTTGGACAGATCCAGTCAGCTACGGTCAGAATCATTGCAAATCCTAATGTCCATATGCGATCGTCTCAATAATATCCCCTTGAGATACCATCACGTCACCGACTGCGCTCTCAACTTCCTCGTAATAATCACCTTGGCTGCAATCTTCGGCGTCCCATTCGACGAACCCTCACTATCCTCCACCCCCTCCCTCGGCATCGCAAAAGCCGCCTCATCCTGCTCTTTGATCTCAAGGAATACTGTAAGCCAAGTTAGTATTCAACTCCCGCATGGACAAGTTTGAGAGGCTTGAGCTTACTCCTGTCAAGCGTCAACTCAATTCGTAGTCGTACGTCAATCAACGCCAATGCGGGCCATGTTGCCCGCTCTCCCTTCAAGACAAAATATTCAATCATCTCCTTAGTTGGATTCCTCCACATCTTGCCTGCGTCACTCGCGTAGAGCGCCGGTACGATGACAACCGGATCTCCCTGACTCGGTACATACTCATCCACCACAAATCTCCTCACCCTCGCCGGTAACAGTCCAAGACTATCCAGTTGTTGTAATCTATGTTTAATCTCCAGTGCAGCGAGACGGAGGATCGATGGAAGGAGTGTATGGTGTTTATGCAAATCGGATGAATCGGAAGAGAGGAAGGGGGCGAGGTATGGACGGGCTTGGGAGACGATAAAGTGGTTTACGTTGAAGAGTTCGGTTATGCGAGTGTAGGGTGATTCAGCCGAAATGCTTTTCTTGGGTGTTGACGGGCGTTTGCGGTAGGAGTCTGTACAAGCCCATTACATCAGCATTGCTACGTGACAGCGGGAAAGGGGCATGTACATGCAAGATCCCACGGGACAACTGTTCCGTCTTCTTCTTTTGCTAGGAGTTCAACTTTGTCGGTGCCGAGACTTGCTAGGGCGGCGGTTCTGATTAGGACGTTGGGTGCGGTGAGGTAATTCAACAATCCACTCTCCTCGGCGCCTGCGCCGCCGGAGATGGTGATGTTTAGGATTCGTTTGGTGCGTTTGTAGGCTTCTTCGAATGTTGTGTCGCCCACGTTGTCTGCCACGCAGCGTTCGAGGACTTTGACGTCCAGTAAGACGCCCTTCGTGATGAGTCGCGTAAGTTTTCGGTAGAGTTGGGCCCAGCTGCTACCGGAGCGGTCGCGGAAAGCGGAGAGGTCGATAGCTTGTGAGGAAAGGAAAGATGGGAGCTCGTCATCGGTGTGAATGCATACAAGCGCCGCGATGAGTGCGCCCACTGTATGCCCGGCGATGATTCGCGGTAGCGTGTTTTGCTCATGAAGAGCTTTGATCACGCCGAGGTGAAAGAGCCCAAAGACCGTTCCACCCTGTAAAATAAGTGCCGTTCGCCCGAAACTCTGTCTCGTCTCGCGAAAGAAGTTAAACTTGCGCTGTGCTGAGTTCGGAGTCGAGTCTGTCGTCGGTACTTGTGAAAGGTACCGAAGTGATGCGCAGACTTCTGCGATGTACTCCTCGATCAGGAACTTTGTACCGACAAACGCTTTCTTGTGAAGCTCCTTGCTTGCCAAATTTCCCAGATTGCGGAGGAGTCCGCTCCGAAGACCTTCGACGAGGGCGGATAGGTCACCGTTTTGTCGTGCTCGAGCCATCGCGTCAACGCGCCCTCGTAGGAGCTGCCAGTCGTATTTCCGGGATGGTTGCTGTTGTCGCCAGACATCGAACTCGTAGTACTGGTCAATGACGTCCGCTCGGCCAACGTACTCTTGGTAAGACTCCGAGGTCTTCAGTTGTGCACTCAAGACTTGGAGGGGAGTTTTTGAATGGGTGTTGCCCCAAATCCATCGTATCCAATCTAGCAGGCCCGCAATGAATAGCGATAACCATGCTGAGAAAGCTCTGTCTTCTTCCTCCTTGGTCATCCCTATGGCATCTGATGCATTCAATCCCGAGAGCGTCTGGTATTTTCGTGGTCGATGAGTTCATGCCCCCACACTGCGCTCCCTGCACTCCACGCAAGCAGCTGCGTCTCAGGTTCGCACGGACCATCAAGAACCGCAACGCCAAAACGACTAAGCAATGGCATCCTCTTCTGACTGTTTGCGTTTTTCTCTAAGCAAGTACTCTTTCGAGAAGTCATCCAATGAGGGCCAAAACACCCAGGCGACTCAGGGTGGTGGTACGACCAACTGGAGCCACTTTCCGAACAAAAAGGGGCTGGAGCTGGTGTTCACCAAGTCGACGAGCTTCAAGACAGGGGAGATACAGATAACGATGGAAGTATCATGGGAAGGGACGAAATTTGTAGGAAAATCGCTGAGGAAGTTGCTTTGACTTGAAGTCCTGACGAATGCGCTTACAGGAGTCGCTGAACATCACCCATTTATCCTCAATACCGATGCCGACGCATATATCTCGCGGGCAGACAGCGGCAGTGATTGTCATTGTGAAAAACCCGGGAATAGGCATCAAGTACTGGCACGAGGAATCGGACGTATGTGCAAGGATAATGGAGTGCGATTACCACAAACCTGACGTTTTGCACAGGAACTCCGCCGTTTCCAGATACGGTTTTTCGGCGAAGCGACGTTTCACGCGGTCAGGGCAGAGCTTGAGAAGCATACCGGGCGCTCATCAAGAGAAGCGACAGCCAAAGACACATTTAATGCGTCTCAACATCCCGCTTCGGCTCAGTTTGTGGGGACAAGCACTGTGGATCCAGCAAGTCGACACGTACAGAAACCAGTGACAGCATATCAGCCCTCCGCTCCAAGTCATGATTATGGTCAGCAGGCTCCATTAACCTGGCATGCCAACGCGCTTATGCCAACTACCGGTTTGTCGCACAACATGTCTCCCCCGCATACAAGCAGCACATTTCGACCCTTGACGCAGTTCAGCACTCGCCCAGTCTCTAAAACCTCCGATATCTCGTTTGGGACACGAAGTGATGTCACGCATATGCCCGCAAGGACTGCGGCCCAAACCCCAACGCAGCACACGTATTCATCCATGGCTGCACCTGTGATGCTACCGCCATCACGAGGATCTGTGACTGAGAATCAACGACAAAGATATCAAGTTCAAGTCAGTCCTACAGGCCTACCGACTCGAACAGCTGCGAACCAATCGCTCCCTCCCCAGTCTGCTCCACAAACCTCGTACCCCTTCGTTCAGAAGGGAGGCCGACATGCTTTACCAGCTGACAACACCTCGCAATGGAATGCTGGCAATCTCATGAGACAATCTCGAGACGATCTTTCGGCGCGTACGCAGGCTAGTATCCAGCGCACCTTTCTACCTGAGCCTGTAAAATCAAATTATCCAACTGCGTACACGCAGAGAACCGGGGCTAGTGAGACGGATTACACCTCTATGTACTCTTCCTATGTACACCGAGAGGCAAGGACCACTGATTTGCAGTCTCAAAGGCCTGCGACGGTCATCAATACAACTGAAACGCACAAAACGCCTGCAGACAGTACTATTGTTCCCACGACGTCGTATGAGATGCGGACGACACCGAAGAAACCAATGGAGGTGATCGACTTGGATAAGGATTGGGATTATCCAAGACCAACTGTGAAGAAGAAGATGATAGAAGATGCCTACGCCAGTGGGCAGGGTACGACGATGACAAGCGTGACAAGGGAAAGTTTGGCGGCACCGAGGACGTCCATAGCGAACTCGTACGATGCCAGAGCACAGGCGACTCCAGGGTTGCCCCTCATTCGCCCTTCAGCGAGTGACCCTGTGGCTGTGCCAAGTCAGCGAAGTGAAGCAGTACCCGTCAGAGTGAAAGATTATGGTCAGACAAGCGCATCGGATCCGATTGCGGCACGAAAACCACCGATGCTGGTAACCAGACATGTTGAGACCACACAGACGAATGATTCAGCGGCTATAGCGAGACCTCGCCCGGAACCACTGCAAATGATATCCAGCCTAACCAGGTCTACTCAACCCCTGGCGAACCTACCGTCTTCCGTGATTACTGTCCCTGCAAGCAGAAAAGAGACCGAATATGCTCTTACAGCTACATCTGCCACCAACCCCCGCAAGCGGAAAGACTCAGATCGCGATCTGGACTCCCTTGCCTCGTTTCTAGCCACCATCCAGCCTTCGCAAGAAGATCGGAGAACCACGGAAGAGATGATCGTGGACTGCTTGAAGCATGAAGGGTTTCCGCGGTTAGTAGAGACGGTGGCGAAGTGTCTGAGGGAGAAAGGGCTATTGCCTGGACAGAGCTTGCATGGTTAGTCGAGGAGGGAGGAATGCGTGGGAGAAGAAGTAATGCATTGTGGGAAGGGCAGAAGGGAGGCGGGATTTATACAAGAACGACACAATAGATTATCTTAATTCATTCAATCCGGCGTAACTGCTTTGCCACTACGGGAAACACCTGTTTTTTCAGCGTCCTCACAAAGAACCGCACCCATCTCCTCGCGCATGCGCACGCTGTCGTACATCGCGAACCTGCTCCAAACGCGTCGTCTTCAATACACGGGCTTGTCGCAAGTAATCCGCCGGCCGCTCGCACAATGTCGGCCATGTACACCTTCAACAAACCCTCCAACAGGGTAATGGACGAGTCCGATATCGAGCGCACACCGGAGTACAACGATTTCATGGCCAAGCTTGAGCAATTCCATGCCGCAAGAGGAACGCCATTACTGCGAGAACCGGGATTGGGACCAAGGAAGATTAGTTTGTTGAAGCTTTATAAGTTGGTTACGGGAAGGGGAGGGTATGATGCGGTTACGGAGGAGAAGGGTTCGTCTTCTTGCCATTGGCGGGTAGCAATTGAACGCATACTGATCCGGGCGTGCAGGAACTTGGAAGTCGTTGGCGGGTACATACAAACTCCCACCGACAATCACCAATGCAGGTTTCCTCCTCAAGACAATCTACTACCGTTACCTCGCCGCATACGAAATCGAACTCTTTCACGGCAAGAAAGCACCACCGCCAGAACATCTCGAGCACCTATCAGCAAAGGGAGGAGCGATTATGACGCGAACTGCTGAGCAGCTACAAGCGCTCATGACACCAAAGGAGGAACCGAAGAAGGGGACGAGTCCGAGTCCAACGCCGATGACGAGGAGGTTGAGAGATCAGCCGACGCCCAAACAGCATTATGAGGGGGAGACGGGGTCGAATGGGAGGACGAGTCAGACGCCGGCTGCGAGTGCGACGCCGATGCCGCTTCCTGCTGTTGCGCATACGCCATATATGGGACAGACGCCTGTTCCTCCAGCAATGACTCCGTTCGGTGCACCTGGGTACCCGCCGCGTGGACCAGCGGGTGCTGCGGTACCATCGGTGTTAATCCCACCGCCTGTTATGGCATCACCGAATTTGATGAGGATCACGATGGCGCTCAGGTCTGGTATTCCGAGTGAGGTCGACTGGGCGATGCACCACCTTTTGCGAATGTCATATGAACAGGGTGAACATTTGCGATTGGAGCTGCTGCCGGGTTTGCCGGAGGCTTTGTTGGAGAAACTATCGCTGATAATGGAGTTGCCGGTTGACGGACCTGATGCGGAGATCAAGGCGATGCAGTTTACGGCCGAGGAGCAGAAGACGCTCGATAAGGTGCTAGAGGCAGGGTTGGTGTTGAGGAACTTGGCTTTGGAGGCGGACAATGGCAAGTTCCTTGCGAGGTTGTTGCGGACTCGAGAGAGTGTACAGCATGGTATCGGTCTTCCTGAGGCGAGCCATTTAGTTGAGTTGAAGCATTATTGCTTGGATATTGCGGAGGCAATTAGCCCTCATATCCGGGTTGAAGATGAGAATGATGCGTTCTACATCGGTTTCTGCAAGCTGCTGGAAACGAATGATCGGAGCTTCCTCATCATTGCTTTGCGGACGCTCGTGAGGTTAGCGATCGGGGATGACACCAACATCCTGCTGCAGGAGATCCCAGAAAAGACCATCAACCGGTTGTTGCAGATGCTAATCCTCAACGATGAAGAGCTGAACGCGGCAATTTTGGATTTCATGTACCAGTGGACAAGTTACAAGATCAACGCTCAGGCAATGATGACCAGGCCGGACGCAATCGAGCTGGTGAAGAGACTGGTGGACATGATGAGAAGAAACACGGAAGAGATGGAGTACGTCTACCCCGTACTGATGAGGGGTGAGCCACGGCACAAGGCTCCCGTCCAACCGCCAAGATTACCGGCTGAGCTGATGACGGAGCTCATGCAGTACAATGAACCTGAAAGAACGATCAAGTGGTTGCACTCGGCGTTCGAGGAAGATCCGTTGGAGAATGTGACTCAAATCATGTTGTGGAATACCTATCAACAGCTCTTTACTCCGTTCATTCCGATTGGAAAGCCAATCCTCCAGGCGGCGGATTTAATCAAAACCGTCTCTGAATCGGCGTTCCCTAAGGCTCCGGCCAAAGTGTTAGCTACAGAGGAGGGTCCGAAGTTCATCATTGAGGGTATCAAGCCTCGCGTGACGCCTGTTGGTGTCAAGGGCAAGAGATACTTTGACTGTAAATGGGGAGTGGATGCTGCTACAGGCTACGGTTGTGGTATGATCTGCCCTACAGTGAACGAGCTCTACGCTCACATCGTGGATGCACATCTCGATAAGACTCCTGGCGCAACAATGGCATGTGACTGGAACCTCTGCCGACAATTACATGCCAAACCCCGGGATATGAAGACCGTCGCGCTCCATGTCCGCACGCACATGCCTGACTCAGAACAAACAGAGAACTACCATGGCTTACGAAGTCAGTTGATTATCAATGAAGGGAAGCCGAAGAAGGATGGGTTGGGTGTTACGGCGACGCTTGTGTTGAGAAATCTTGCGAGGGCGAAGGGGGCTGCAAATGTTATGGTGGGGGTTGAGAAGGAGATCATGGAGGCGATTGCGGTGAATAAGGGGTTGTTTGCGTACGCCGGAGACTTGCTGCCGAGGTAATCGGTTGGATATGGGACCCAGAAGGAGATGAGTGTTGATGGACACCCCGAAGGACTGTGCGAAAGATACCCCGAGCCTGAAAGAGTGGCACTTGCGGAAGAAAGCGGAGACGGCGCAATCTTGGACCAACACTAGCTAGATTAAAATCAAATTTACCGAACATCCTGAATCCATGAACCCAGCGTATGTGAGTATATGCGTCGGTCGCGGTGTGCCTACGCTGGCCTGCAGCCGATGCTCGTACGCGCTCATCACCTGAACATTTCGGACGGCCATTGTAGAAGCAGCTGAGTACCACTTGAGGCTCTGATTTTCTGTTGACGCGTTTCGACACTCCGACTTTGACGCCTGTCTTTTTCGCCGGTGCATATAGCATACAGGGAGCATAATGGATGAGTGGAGGGAGGTGAGTGCAGCGCTGGCACCTTCGCCGCGGCATACGGTTTGCTGACTCGGTCAATAGATCACTCGAACCGGCGATCCAATAGGTCTGCCGCCGGCACGAAAGCCTGCCATCTCAGCGCTCTCCTTTGATGTGGACCATGACCTGGTGTGGGCAGGTGACGAGAATGTTTGCCAGGATTGCTGCATTCAGTGGAGGACGTGAGTTAACGGGGTATGCAGGGTCGTCTCTTCTCGTTATACGGGCCCGAACTACGGAAATACACGAGCTTCAAGGCACACAGCGGACCAGTCAAGCAGCTCTTATCAAACGAGCGTGGGATCATCTCGGTTGGTGACACTATACGGATGACCAACAGGAGGGGAATGGCGAGATGGACCATAAAGTAAATGCGGTTTCCAATGTATATAGTGACAGAGGCTAATGCTGTTCACAGCGATGACAGTGTGCAAGACCTTCAATGCATGACATATACCGGACGAGGAGCCTCCGAAATCCTGGTGGCCGGAATGCAGAACGACATGCTGGTCGTAAATATTGATAGAGGGACGGTTATTCAGAAGGTACATACATCCGTGTCATACTGCCACCACATACTCACATTTACAAGGAACCTGGACCAGAGCAGACTGCGGTCATGAGACGGGGGCGGATGATTTGTGCAGGGTCATCGACGGGAGAGGTTTCATTGCTGGATCCGAAGACATTCAAGGTACAGCATCGTTTCGCGGCGCATACAGGGACCATCACGGACATGGATACACAAGGAAATCTGCTATTGACCTGTGGTTTCTCAGCACGGTGAGTACATGAAACAGAAATACCGGCCAACAACTGACGATGTTCCCTTAGGCATGGACAGTACGTGTTGGATCCCATCGTGAAAGTCTTTGACCTGCGCACAATGAGACCACTGGTGCCTATCCCATTCCCAGCTGGACCGACCTTTATCCGCATGCACCCGAAGCTGCCTTCAGCGATCATCACCGCACAGATGGGTCAGTATCACATCACTGACGTGAACAACGTGTCCGACCTCAAGTTGCGACAAGCCACCACAGTATCCTTCATTTCAGCTGTCGACCTCTCGCCGTCAGGTGATGCATTTGCGTTGGCTGATGCTGATGGCATTGTGCAGTTGTGGGGCACGTCAGATGAGCCATCGTTTTCGGAGTTTGCTTCGCCTGTGGATTGGCCTGATCCTGTCGTAACTCCACCAAAAGTTGAGTTCAAAGATGATACGTGAGTCGTCACTTCCCTAGGTTGCGACCCGAGATGTTAACGTCTGACAGTCCCCTGAACATGATTGGGATGTCCTATTACCGCGAGGAGCTGCTATCTTCTTGGCCTGCAACCATGCTTTTCGAAGTTGGCAATCCGTCACCCCAAATCGACCCCGAAGTGCTTGCGACTATGAAGACAGTTGACTTTGTCGGTTATGCGCCGAACCCACGACGGAAGCTTCGGAATCAAGTCGAAAAGAACCCAGATATTGAGAAGATGCGTGGTGCGAATAATCGCGGCCCTAGGTTTAGAAGTGAGCGAGACAAGCTTGGACTTTCGGCCGGACCGGATGGGAGTGTCACGTTTGAGGATATGGAAGACGATGTACTGGGTCCTTCGAACGTACCACGGTACTATCGTAAGGTCGAAATCCAGTACAGTAAGTTTGGTATTGAGGATTTTGACTTCGGGTATGTATAAGGTACGAACGAGGAATGAGTACCTTGCTGACCTGTTGTACAGGTTTTACAACAAGACAGCTTTTGCTGGCCTTGAAACGCATATTCCGAATTCATATTGCAATGCTCTGCTTCAGATGTACCACTTTATCCCACATCTACGACGGATGTCTCTTGCGCATATGTCTGCGAGCTGTTCTCGACATAAGTGTATGTTTTGCGAGCTGGGATTCTTGTCCAACATGCTGCAAGACGCAAAGGGACAGAATTGTCATGCGAGCAACTTCCTACGGACGCTGAAGTCGATGAAGCAAGCCTCTGCGCTTGGGTTGCTTGACGGTGAAGACGGCATCGATGGCAAGATCGCATCTCGAGCACCAACGATCCAATCGTTCAACAGATTCTTCTTGGATCAGATCAATATGGAGGGGAGAGAGACCGATCAGCAACCGGTGACAGGGGATGTGCAAGCAGCAGTGACCGCAAAGGCTGCTACCAGCATTCCTGCAGACCTTATGGGTATGAACATCACGACCCTGATGCGATGCACTGCGTGTGCTTCAGAGTCCGTCAAGCCTTCCACCAACATGGTCTTTGACTTGATATATCCCAAGCCACATACGAACCGCCGGGAACCCCCGGTTCCCTCCTTCTCGTCGGTTCTCCGAGCCAGCATCCATCGCGAAGGCCAAACTCGTGCGTGGTGCAACAACTGCCGTCAGTATCAGCTTCTCGGTACTCGTAAGCTGGTCCGCAACTTGCCGCCAGTGCTGAGCTTGAACGCTGCCGTGCTTACGCCAGATCAATGGCAGTGTTGGGCGTCAAAATCATGGCCACCACCTCGTATCGGGTTGAGCCTCATCAACAATCGAGTGACCTGCATTCACGGAAGAGATCTGGAAAAGAAGACGAATGACAGCCGCGTGCACATTTACGAACTTACGAGTATCGTAACGGAGATTCGTGCTGACAAGAACGACACGCATTTGATCGCTCTTGTCAAGATTCCTGCGAACGATCTGAGCCCAGAGCAGACTGGAAACGAAAGCCCGTGGTATCTTTTCAATGACTTCTTGGTAAAGAATGTGAGTGAGGAGGAGGCACTGGGTTTCCCGGGTGCATGGAAGGTACCGGCGGTTCTCTGTTATCAGCAAGTCAACGTTGAAGAAGCGATTACTTTGAACCTACCGAAGCCTGACATGAGCATCCTGTACCAAGATTACTCGATTGCTGCTGCACGCGATTTCCGTAACTTCACTGCAGAAATCTTGGATCCCTCAGAACTACCTGGCCCAGATTTCGTTGCGGCTATAGATGCGGAGTTCGTTGCTATGCAACAAGAGGAAACAGAAGTCCGCAGTGATGGTACGAAGTCGACGATCAGACCCAGTGTCTTGGGTCTGGCTAGGGTATCTGTGCTCCGAGGAAAGGGTGAGAAGGAAGCCGTGCCATTCATCGACGACTACATCGCGACTGATGAGCCTGTAATCGATTACCTGACTGAATTCTCGGGTATTCGCCAAGGTGACCTTGACGTAGGTCTTTCACGGCACACCTTGCTTCCGTTGAAGATGGCGTACAAGAAGTTGCGGTTGCTAGTAAACCTTGGTTGCAAGTTCCTTGGACATGGACTGGCGAAGGATTTGCGAATCATCAACATTATCATCCCGAAAGAGCAGATCATCGACACAGTCGATCTCTTCTACCTGAAGAGCAGACATAGAAAACTTTCTCTGCGATTCCTCGCCTGGTACATCCTTCATGAAGAGATTCAGCAAGATACTCATGACTCCATTGAGGATGCACGAACCGCATTACGTCTTCATCAGAAGTATCTGGAGTACGAGGAGGCAGGAGTACTTGAGACGATTCTTCATGATCTTTACAATACTGGACGCAAACATAATTTTCGTCCTCCGGTAAAGGCTGAAGTGGAACATGCACCTCCAGCGATAGAGGCGGCTTTTGGCGGAGATTAGACAAAGACTTTAGCAAAAACAAAATTAAACGTGTAGTAATGAAACAGGTCGCTACGTCCGGAGTGCGCTGTAAGTTGTCATCCTGTCAGATACAAAATTCCTTTGATGTTGTTGTACGGCTCGTGTCAGGTATCATCTTTTCATTACCGCTGAGTGCAGACTAGTTTTCAGTAGCCGCCACGGCCGAGAGTCAGTTTGAAAAGCCCTACAAAAACCACTCGCAAAACGTCAATGTGGAATCATATGGAGCGGTAAGCATTGCATCAATTAGCATGGCATGATCTTTACCTGCCCACTATTTGACAGTCTCTCTCTCGTCTTACTCATAGAAAGGGAGCAGGTTCAGAGTTCTTTGCGGATTGCGATCATGCACGTCTATGCGAGGTTATGCACGACGTTTATCGAACTACCTTTTCCTTCATCACTCTCCCAAAACACAATCATGGACCTTGAGGGTAACAGATCAGATAGGGCTACATTGTCCCCATAATACGCTACATTTTGCTCGTCCTCTAACTCCTTTTCCATGAAGATCTCTTTGATTTCCTGGAAATCAGTCATTTTTCCCTCGCAAGCGCGCCTACTGAAAACTAGTCTGCACTCAGCGGTAGTTCATGAAGCATCCTATTGCGTGAGAACTTCGACAAGCCAGGCGCTCGTCCAAAGCGCTAGTACATGTGTAGATGTACTGAATCTATAACTACTGAGAACGGGCAAGGAGAATCAGACTGTCAGCGTATCGTGCACCATGAAATTACGATTGAGTTGGAAATTTCTCAGTTGCTAAATCAATTGACCATTTGGTCATACTACCATCTATCTGCCTAGCCTTAACCTGTTTAACCAGAAATCAATATCGTTACTACCATATTATTCAGGAAGACTCCAAAACCATCCCATACGAACGTACAATCAGTGAGCCATCTCAATTCCGCACTGCTCACTATCTCTGCTCCCGACGAAACCTATCTAACCTCGCCGAGTAGACATCCAAATATATCTGCGCCCTCTTCATCCTACTCTGATAGTCCTGATACTCGTGATACGCTTCGTCTCTCTTCGCCACTAGGTATGCTTCCAGTTGCACGGGGTCGTTTTCGATACCCGGTGGGATGCTAAAGTCTGCAACGATGTGATCAGGGCCCGGAGGTTTGGTAAGCGATGGTAGCATACCAGGAGGGAGAAGACCATTCGGTGAGCGAGACATGGCATGAAGATGAGAATGCGCTACTGGGGAAGGCGTACCCATCGGTGCTGGATGTTGCGGCTGTGGAGTCATTTGTCCTTGAGGAGTCGCTGCTGCCGCTGATGGGTTCAACAGTGACCTGATGCTCTGAACTTTTGACTGATTGCCCTCGCTTTGGTTCCTCCTGGGCAACGGCACAGCTTCCGCGTAAAAGTTGAGTGGAGGTAGCGTTCGTGACACACTCGCATCTCTCGGGTGAGATGAAGGCGGAGGTCCCTGATGAAGAGGAGCATCGGGCTGTCTGGAATACGCAGCTGTGAAATCAATCGGTTGAGGCGATCTCCCCGAGTCTGCTCCAAAACTTGGATGTGGGAGTGGTAGGCTCAACTTTTGACGCTTTGCGTCATTTCCTCGCACATCGACCTCTCCATCTTCGCTACCATCTGTATCACTCTTGCCTGACAATGATCCAGCATGCTGAAGCTGGTTAGCCGATACATGATGTGCCATGGGAGACTGCTTTGACGAAAAGGATCCTGATCTTGCCATGGGTGTTCCGGCTTCGCTGGCACCTCCGGTGGCGGGCGGCACGACGCGCTTCCGACGCTTGATGGTAGCTTTCTTCATCGTTACTGGACGATGTACACCGTGTAATTTGTAATATAATCCACAAGCGTTACAAATAGTATTGCCGCCTTCATCTCTTCGCCAGAGAGGAGTTGTTGTGGTACCGCAATTTTGGCATGCCATTATGAGTGATGCTGGATCCGGATCAGGTGGTTTCACTCCTGTAGGATTATTCCCTTGTCCAACTGCTGCTGTGGCAGCGGCCGCCGCGGCCGCTGCTGCGGCTTGAGCTGCTTTTGCGACACGGTTATTGAACGCCGGACATCCACTGCACCCTCGTGCTCCACCCGTACCGTTACAGTGCCCGTCTCCAGGGCATGTTCCCGCACACCCTGATGCTGTTGGTGGCGGTACAACTGGTGGGGTGGTAGTAGGTGCTGGCCGTTTCAGGTGCACTGGACGAATGGCGTTTCGTGACTTGTAGTACAATCCACACGCGTTACAGATCGTTGCGCCCTCCGGTGATCTTCTCCATAGAGGTGTTTGTGTAGTTCCACAGTTGCTAAGGAAATACGTAAGTATATGCCAACAATAACAGTGCGACACCTTGGCATACCTGCACACTTGTCCGGCAACATGCGGAATACTGCCGTCTGAGGATGCTGCTACCGCATGACTGGGAGCCGGAGATGCACCAGCAGAAGCAGTCGACTGAAGAGACTGCGACGGTGCAGCTTCGTTATGCGGATGAGTCGACATACGACGTTGACCTGAAGTAGCGTACGTGTCCGATCTGGTTGTTGATCTCTGCAAGTATGGTATACGGTGGAGGTTAGCAGAGCATTCCTCCTGCCAAGGGCCAAGTATGAACGGTTACGCTCCAGAGCTCTGCTTCGGGGAGGTGAATGCTTAAGGTTCGTTATCGATACCACCGACGCGCCTACTATGCCGAGTCACCAATCAGAGTGCGACATTAGGTCATCCTCTCCAAATCACCCTGCTATCTCAACTCGGATTACTATGGAATTTACATTTGAATTTCATTGTACCTCGGCCATAGAACCCTTCCGGGAGTGTACCGGGTGTCGGGTTTGTACCGGTGCGGAAGGGCAACATGATGGTACAGAGTCTGTCATTCTGCGAATTTGATCTCTAGATATCGTCATCGTCCATCATAATCTCATCCACATTCGCCGGCGCATCCGTCGTCTCAGGCCCCTCATCCTCAGCCTTCCGCTTCAACGTCCCGCCAACGGGCCCAGTAGACGAAGCGACGAATCCCACTGGCGCCTGTGCCTCTCTCTCCAACGCCGCCATAGCGTCTTCTCTTTCTGTGGGAGAAGTCCCAGTTGCTGCAGTAGCTGCAATATAGTTGATGTCGGTACTACAGATCTGTTAGTAAACTCCATGAGCAAGTGGGTGAGTGGCTTACTTGTATTGTGCCTGCACCGTCCTCTTAATCCGCAACATTTCCTTAAACGTATCCTCATTCCCATGCTTGACTTCGAAATCATGCCACTTCTGCCAAAACGAAGGCTGCGTCCGGGGATCACAGAACTGACTTGCATGCGCCAAAATAACTCTCGCACGGTCAATCTCGCCCAATCTCCGTTCCATATCGGCAAAGTCAATTGCCATGTCTCTCGCTTCTGCATCTGGTAGTGCGGCAATGGCACGTTCGTAGATGGGACGGGCGGAGGTGAGACCAAATTGCGAGACTGATTTGGCGATGTAGAGGTCGTAGATGTCTTTGCGGTCCTCCTCGGCGACGGCAGAAGCTGCTCTGTCGTAGATCCGCATCACATGTCGTGCAAGACCGTGTTGCTCCTCGAGGTCTGCGTACAGGAGGAAGATTGGCTTCGCGAACTTCGGCGGGCAGTTCTCTAATGCTTGCTCGAAGAGATCACGAGCACGCTCCAGTTGCGTTCCGCCATATCGTTTGATGAACTTGGAAAGATAGAGGTTCCACAGTTCGAAGGCGATGGGGTATGTGAATACATCCACACCTCTCTCGTAAACCTTGAAGCTCTCCTCAAAGTACTCGTTCTCCTCCAAGAAGTTCGCATAGTTGACAATAATCTGGGCCGTCGCAATGCGCAGTTCCATAATGCGATCGTATACAGCCTTTGTGGTCTCCACCGTTCCCAAACCCTCCTCGAGATCCACGTAGAAGGACCACAACTTCATGCATTTGTGCAATCTTGCCTGTGGTGTCAGAGTGTCGTCGTTGAAGTCAACGGTCGACTTCCGCGGTCCTTCTGTAGCCTTCTTCATTACTGCGAACGCCCTGTCAGCCTCATCCTGCCTTAGCTCCATCTCTGCCCACTCAATCCAGATATCAGCAAGCTCATTTACAGTTTTGTATGTGACGTTCGTAGACTTCTCCAGAATTTGCCGTGCCTCAGTCATCCGTCCTCCCTCCTCGTAGAACTTCGCAAAGTTGACCCATATTTGCGCGAGTTTTCCGGTCGCTTTCTTATGGTGGATGGTAGCTAACGCGTCGGTGTATGTCTTGACCACCATCTCTGGGTTATTAGCCCATAGACTTACGCGCTTCTGCCATTCCTCTGTATTATGAGGGTTTTGTCGCAGCAGAACGTCGTTCACCAAGAATGGACGACGATCCATGAGCTGCTCGAACCTCGCCATCCGGATGTCGAGATCGAGGTCATCTTCAGGTGTCGTGTTTCCTTCTTCAGCATCTTGCATCTTCTCCGCGATCAAAGACTCTTCGTATTCTGCGTATGCATCGAACACTTGCGTGAAATCCCTAACAGTGATGACAGTGGTGATGCCCTCCTCAAAGATATCCCGTGCCCGCTCAAAGTCACCGAGCGAGATGAAATAGGTGGCCAGCGACGTCCACAACTTTCCACGCTGATCAGTAAACTTCTGAATACCCGAACGGATGATCTTCTCGACATTGATCTCGGCAGGGATAGACCTTGGGTGATGTACAAGAATATCGCACATTTCGGTCCACAGCTGGAAATGCGACTTACCCTCCAACGACCTAAACTTGGTGTTATTCAAAACCTTGAGATACTCCTTTGCCGCCAAGCCAAAGTACTCGTTTTCGATGAGCACGTCGATGTAGGACTCCACTTGCTCCGGCGCAATCTGCATGTATCGCTTCCATACCCGCATCGCAGTCTCCCCACCCGCACTCTTCGCCCATGGTAGATACATCTTCCAGATCCTCTCGTGCTGCGTCAACGGCAGTGCCCGCAGAGCCTTGTCGAATGTACGTCGCGTCCGCGTGATGAGAGGCTGTGACATCAAGAACTCCAAATACATTTCCCAAATCCTCGGCATCTTGTTCAACAACACCAGCGACTTTTCGAACGCATCATTGACCTTCTCGAATTCATCGGCATATCGCGCAGGATTGATGGCGCTCAGGTGTCGCACACGTAACTCCAGATATTCCTTCCACAGCTTGTATGAGCCTGGCAGATCGAGACATGCGCGCTCGTAGACGAAGACTCGTTCAGGCAGCGGCGCTCGTGATTTGTGGTTGATGTATCGCTGCCATGATTTCAGGGAATATGGGTTTCGTAGTAACTCCTGCTCGTATGGTTCGTCGAGAAGGGACTATTCGATTGTTTGTAAGTGGAATTGCTGCAAGATCAAGCTGACAACTCACGATTAGGTACAGATCAATGTTGGAGGATGTCATGTCTTCTACGACCGACCTGTTACCGCGACGGTGTATCGGCTGCAGCGGCTGCATGTGCCCATGTGAAGTCACGGGGTCGCCTCTCGATTCCGATGACGGCAGATCCCTTGCGAGCTGAAAGGCAAAAGTCCGCCTTCAATGGCATTCCAAGTTATAGATAGCCTGTCTCTCTCTATCTCTCTCTCTCTCTGGGTGGATGTTAGCGTGCGACTTGGTGGCTGACGTTTTCGCTGGCAGAATAAATTTCGCAAGTTTCCTCCAAAGCGGCTCTTCTCTTGCAACTCCACCCAACAATGCTTATCCTGTATATACCTACCTAATAATACAAGGTAAGAAACAGAAGCTTGAGTTGCGATCGAGGTGACGCCGAGTTGATGAAAACTTTGTCCGAGCGATACCATGCGGACCACTTGGTTTTAAACCTTTAGGAATTCTTCGTTTCTGATCTTCGTTCTCGATCGACTCGCGATGCCTCTTTTTGCTTGTTGTTGTGACACAGTGCTAATCCGTCTGTTGTTCAGGTTCGTTACCAATTATCCATTCTTGAATCGCAAAGCCGGGAATGTGTCGCCTTGATGAGAGTTATCCATACCTTTCGCGGCGAACCATTCGTGTGCCTTCGAAAACATGCACTACCAACTGAGCATCTCGTTTTCGGCTTCTGCGATTTCAACGGATGTCGTCTGCCTTACGCAGCAGCGGCTAACGGCATGTCAAGATAGTGTCCCTGTGACTTCTTGACTTTTCCGACCAATCGTGAACGTGAGTCTACTCTTCTCCGCAAAGTCTTAACATGAACAGCCGACGCGAAGAATGGTTTACTTGATGATAAACTTAACTATCAGTTCTGCTTCTGTAACACAAGCTGAAGATACCCCATACCAAAGAAACTCAAATTGTCTGACCGAACCATTCTTCGCAGTCAGGCTTGTCATCGCGAGGCTTCGCTATCTTACATTTTGTTGGCCAGTGCTAACGATGTGCAAAAAGTTCTTTCAAGGTACATTCTTCCTTGTATCGCTCGTTGTATCGCGGACGAGCCTCGTTATGTGATGACAACTAGTCAATCCATTCTACGACAATCAAACCCACTCTTCCGTGTTCGTCCCGATTACCCTCCAATCTTCCTCCGTCCCGGCCATTTCGGTGGTGCAGCGCGGATAGGTCGGAGTGGGAAAGAGATGACGCAGGTGTCATGCCAGGTCGAGGAATGACTTTCCGTCTACCCATTGTCAATCGTCTTGAGGGGCAGTGGCGGTGGATCGTCGGTGGTTTGGGAGGGTAAAGACAGGCTGCTGATCTCGGGCTCTCCGGATGCAACGTGCAATGCGTTTCTTTGCAAGGGACGGCGTGCTGACTTGTCGGTGCGCCTGTAGGACTCCTACGTGATCTGCTTGTGCTCCCCTAATGATAATGATAATTTGAATTCTTTTTCACTTATTCCTGCTTCGTTCAATCGTATCCCGTGCTTCTCCCTTGCTCTCTGTCCATCTGCCGAAGTTCTCCAGACGCGACCTCATTGTTATCGTCACGTGCCTCGACGCGTCTACTGTCAACGTTACACTGCGACGCTCTGAAATCGCTCCTCGGTCAAACTTCGATGCGGACATGCTCCACGAACTCCTTCTCGTTCTGAATTGCCATTCATCCTCCATCTTCATCGAGACACCAACCACAACTACACTCAGCCCTACGTTCCCGAACGTTCACCCTTCCGAACGTGCCCTGCTCAACTCCCTTGCGCACCTCGCACATCTCCATCGACGGACACGAGATGCCATCAAATCGTCTATTTCGTCACATCCCAGTACGATTGTTCGCGCGGTAGCGTCCGCGATTGATGGTCAACTGAAGCTGTTTCAGCAAAGAGTGGTGGATTGTGAGAAAGCGATTCTTAGCCGGGATGTCGAATTGGTGGGCGGGTATGATATTGTACCCTTGGCAAAGCTTGCGACATGGTTTTCGGGGTGGGATAGAATACTTGCATATGTTGAGGAATTGGCGACATTCATCAGCCTTCCGGAACGAACTGGGGTGGAAGTGTTGAATCGTCTCAAGGGAGATACCAGAACAGGGTTCCCTGAACTGCGGCAGTTGAGCAATAAGTTTTTGGTGGTTGCTGAGCAGGTCTGGCTGAAGTTTTTGATGACGTGGGTGCTTTATGGGAAAGTCTCCAACCTGGGTTCTCGAGATTTATTTGTGAAGGAAGACGAGAAGCAGGATCTTGAAGAGAGGTACGCCGCTGATGAGAAGTTGATTCCGTGGTTCTTGTCAAAGGACACTGCGGATTCAGTACTGTTCATAGGGTTCGCCTTGGTGCGGACATCATCGCATCTGACAAACTCGGGTTCGGAGATCCTGCATGCGCACTCTGCGCTCCTGCGAGCGATTGAACCTTCGATACAGCCGTCAACCATCGACTCGACGATTGCGGCAGTGCGAGCATCCATATCCAATCGCCTGCTCCGACGTCTCCTCCCTTCACGAACCATCATCTCCGCAATTGGGTTTCTACGGAAGTTCATGCTTTTGGGAGATGGCAAATTCATGGTAGCTCTGATGGATGAATGTGAGAAGTTCAAGAAGAGAAGATTAAGGGGTATGGGAAACGGTGTCATCCGGCAAGGTGAAGTAAGTGCCGTACTGAAGAGGGCGATGGTTGCTATGAGAGCGGGTCTTGATGATGATGATGAGATTGAGGAGGACGAAGGTGTTGATGCATCCGACGCAGATATCGAGATGCCATCAGGTGCTCGAGCGGTGAACCTGGAGGAGCATCTTTCCCTGGAGGTTCTCAACATCGACCCGTCTTCGACCTCATTCTCAGACTTCTTGATTGGACATCCAGCAAGCTTGACCTTGCGTCCCCCATTTCCCCTCTCTCTGTTCCTCACTACATCGGACATTGTAATCTACGGATCCTTGTTCTCCTTTCTCGCCTCTATCGTACAAACACTGCGCCGTCTGCAAGCTCTCTATGAACAACGACGGGTACGCACACACGTCCCACTCGCTGTCTGGGGCCTGATAGCGCACGCAACCTTCTTCTGGCGCGAAGTCTGGGGGTGGATGCAATACGACGTGATCAACCCGCTTTATGACGAGTTCATCAATATTGAGGAGCAAAGTGATCCAGAGACTGTTCGCCTGCGACACACCAAATATCTGCGAAGGCTCAACAGAGCATTCTTCGGTCATATGCCGCGTGCACAAGAACTTTTGCGGTCGATCCATGTCAAGTGCGAGATCTTGTCTGGACGAGTCGTGCATTGGTCCGAGGAAGACGGTGTCGAAGATATCGAGGCACTTGGGAGGTTCAAAAAGGAATGTTCGGAGTTCGTGGGTGAGCTGGAATCTGCGGGTATGGTTGCGAACGGCGTGGGTACCGAGGAGGAAGAATGGGAAGCTATGATGGATATGGGACTGACGGACCGATTGCTGTTACGACTGGATTGGTTCTCAGGCGCTGGGCATGATGCTGTCGATGATGAAGAGTGAGGAGTTTGAGGAGATACCATGTATACCCGGAGTGAATATAACGAGATTCTCCTAAACTTCGTCATGTTTTGTGAGCGAACAGTGAAAATGTGTGACAATAACAATATCATATTAACGCAGACTACAGTAGCAATAACGTACAAACTAACACCTTTCGCATCCAAAGATTTCCAAAAATTATCCAACTAACCCGTCCCAACCAACAACATATCAATCTTGAGCTTCATTATACGCGTACCAGTCCAAAGCCAGAACCCTGAGTTTTAATATTTTCCAGTGGTACGGGACTCCAGCTCGTACTCCTCACGAGCCTTGTCCTGGTTCGTCGCAAGCGTAGCATCAAAGTGGTAAAGAGGCTCAAGCTGTGCACTCTTGTCAAAAAAGACCCAGCGACGGATGAAGTAGGGCAAAGCCTTAGTGAACTGGTAGTGGACGTGCTTGCCAGTGGGAACGGCAAAGACGTAGTCGAGTTCCTCGAGGGTGCGCTGCTTAGTCTCCGGAACGAAACAGAAAATGAGGCAGAAAGCACAGACGTTCAGGCCGGCGTAGAAGATGAAACTTCCGGTGGTGCCGAACGCGGAAAGCATGCGTGGGAAAGTAAGGGACAAGACGGCCGCCCAGAACAAACAAGTCGAGACAGCCCAGGACATACCGACTTCACGGTGAGACAAGGGGAAGACTTCGGCTGAGTAGGTGAATGGGACGGGTCCCTCTCCAGGGGAGTAGAACGCGGCGAACAAGAAGATGAACAAGGCGACGAGACCGAGGTGGGCGGCGCTCGAGCCGGGGATGAGAAAGCAGAGACCGGCGGCCAAGAGAGTCCAGGCCATCTGAGGGAAAGTGAAGAGGAGGAGGGAACGACGACCGAACGAATCGATGGTACGGATGGCGGGGATGGCAAAGAGGAAGTTGACCAATCCGAAACCCCAAGACGCAAGAAGAGCGCTCTTGGACGACGCACCAGCCTCGACGAAGATAGTGGAGGAGTAGAAAGCGATGATGTTGATACCGCACATCTGTTGCGCAATCATGACCGTGAACGAAGCGAGAGTCGCGCGACGAACACGCGGGATGGTGAAGAGCTGGATAAAGCGGGTGACGTAGTTCGACTTTCCGATGATAGCCTGCTCCTCGATAAGCTGGACGTGGATGTAGTACAGATCACGAGCGGCCTGGAGCTCGGTGTTGCGGAGCCTGCAGAGAGACTTGAAGGCCTCGCGGTATCTGTTCTTCTTCATGTACCAACGAGGCGACTCTGGGCAAAAGTATACACCGATAGCGAGCGGAAGCGCAGGAAGGAACGCAGATCCCAACTCCAAACGCCAAGCGAGGGGTCCAACGGAGTAGAGAGCGAGGTTTGCGCAGAATCCGAGGAAGATACCGAAAGCCGTCCACATTTGCCATGACATGACCAATCCACCACGGATAGCAGCGGGGGAATTCTCAGCGGCGAAGATGGGGACGGTGGAAGCCTTGGAGCCCATACCGATACCGAGGAGGAGACGACAGATGAAGAGTTCGACCCAGTTTTGGGTGAATGCACATCCGATGACCGACAACAAACAGAAGATAGCGGAGAAGAAGATTGTTCCGCGACGACCAAAGTAGAAGTTGAGAGGGTCACTCAACCAACAACCACAGAAAGCAGAAGCGATATAAGGAGCGGCATTGACGAGACCAACGATCCAGTTGTCGCGGTCGTGGTTGGGCGATCCGACGGGTGCAGCAATCCCAAACTCTTTAGGGAAAGACAAGTTCGCACCATTACTACCAGTCTGATCCCACCCCTGAACAGCGGCGCCCAACGAACACATCACAATCGTATAATACAACGCCCTCGGCTGCCTCCACTTGTGCAACGTCTCATTCCTCAACGCCTCACGCTCAAACTCCTCCAACTCCGCAATCTCCTCGAACGCGGGCGGGTTCTGTGCGACGAGGGCACCCTTTTGAAGGAGGGGTGCGATGTCGGTCATGTTTTGCTCTTCGGCGAAACGCTCGACTTGGCGGAGGAGTTCGGCCTTGGGGATTCCGGCGAGGGGGTTTGCGATCTTGCCGGAGACATTGGAGTTGAGGTTGACGTGGGTTTGTTCGGTTGTTGGCACCGCACCTTCGTGGTGTTCGGCGATCGCTTTGCCGTTGTAGTCCATACTGAGAATGATTCTCTTGACGAGTGATCTGAGGAGGAAGGTGGGAGGGAGGGAGGAGGGTTTATATAGAGAACTTAAGATTAAGCTACTGGCTACATCCCCATGGGGAGGAGCATGGATGGGGTAAGGCTTGGGGTTGGATGTTACAGTGGTCTGTCGTTTCAGTAAACTTTCTCCGGATGTGGCTGTCTGGGTATAGGCGCGGGATCCGCAAGCGCTGAACCTAGAAACGTGAAAGCGAAAGCGAAAGCGAAAGAGAAAGAGAAAGAGAAAGAGAAAGTGAAAGCGGAGAGGAAGCGGAAGAGAAGTAAAGAGGAGAGAAAGCGGAGAGAAAGAAAAGTAAAGAGGAGGAGAGTGACAACAACAGCATTCACCCCAACAACACACTCGTCCCAGGTCAAATCTGAAGAGAAATGAGAGAGGGGATCCACGGGTTCACTTAGCGTGTCGGGCATGGGGAACAACCTTTAACCGCCAAGTTCAAACTCGCCGATCATCTCCCAAACTTGCCGCCCGCACATTGACAACTCAAGCGACAAGGATCTGTGAGTGTATAAAGTTGGGAGATGAGATCAGCTGTCGTTAACTGGGATCAACAACTGTGGGGTAATCGTAAGATCTGAAGAGAAATGAGAGAGGGGGATGGAGGAAGTCATCCACCGACATCATCGAGGTCGGCGCTTAACTCGGGCTGGCTGGGGTTGCGCTTATGGCGTTTAACTCGGGCTGGGGTTGCGCTTAGGTTAACCGCGGGCGGAGGAGGTTGCAATTGAGGGTGGGGGTGGGGAACCAAGTCGACGCGTGCACGTGAACTGCAACGGGTGACTGAAGCGGCCCACCTGCATGGCGGCGTACGGCCGTGGTTGTCTGCGTCGAAAGCGGAAGACGTCAACAGAGACGAGACGAGGAGATGCCATGAGCTCAGGCAAGCCAACACACTCCCCCTTTTAAAGGACAGGATCAATGCTAACACTCCACCAGCTCTCCTCCTCCGCTTCTTCCAAAGCACTCACTTCAACTCATTCCTCTGCGTTGCCTATCTGTCCCGCTATGCGACGAGCCCGGGTATCGCATACTACCTCTGTACTCGCTTACGAGGCTTCAATAATGAGGAGATCGAGTTCTTTCTTCCGCAGTTGTGTCATCTGTTGATCTCGGAGGATGCGGATATTCATGCTTTGGAGGACTTTATCGTTGATCTGTGTGAGCGGTCCGTGCATTTCGCGTTGTCGGTGCGTAGTACAGGGGGTTTGGTGCGGATGTATGCTGATCGAATGAACAGACGTTTTGGTTGTTGCAAGCGCATCTTATTGATCTGGCGTTGATGCCTAATACCCCATCTTTCCGACGGTGCCGAAGAATATTCAATACAGTTCAGACGATCGTGTTCCGAGATGCCGCACCACCGACTTCAACCAAGAAGGAGAAGATCAAGGAACACCCGCTACCCGCATCTTTCCTCGCCGGGCTTATGATGGGAGCGGTCGGTATGCCAGTGTTACCTGGTTTGGGTGGACCACCCGCCATGATGCAGGCTAGGGACACGACACCGTGGGGTGAAGATAGGATCACGCAGATACAGCATGCGCCGACTGCACCGGCGAGGATGTCGTCTCCGTCAAGTCGGGCGCATTCACCGATTGTTGGGGACGAACTCGACTTTTCTTCACCAAGAAAACCATGGTCATCGCTACGGCCGCCATTGCGCCATGCAGCTGCATCTTCGTCTTCCCCTAACGTCAACCGCAGCTTGTCGTATGCCTCCATGCGATCGTCATCCTCGACATCATTATCAAACCACAAGAAAAACCAAGCCCATTTCGAAGGCATCCTCTACTCCGAGTATTTCCGGTCTGAGAACCAACTCCTCCTCGCCTTGCAGAACATCTCTGCCAAGCTGGTGCCCGTACCCAAATCTGCTAGATTGAGTGCACTGCGGACAGAGTTGGCTTTGATTAACACGGACCTGCCAGCGATGGTTTGCATTCCGTGTATGTGCAGTGCAACGCCGGCGTCGCCTGTGCATCATCGAGTCGTCCGGATTAATCCTGCCGAAGCAACGGTGTTGAATAGTGCTGAACGTGTACCGTTCCTGATCACGGTCGAAGTACTGGAAGAAGACATGGATTTCGATGGGAGCTCGGCGAAGAACAGAAAAGAGGTACAAAAGATCATGCAGAACGGCGGACAAAATCGACGGAGGTTATTTGATTTGTCACAGTTGAATGATGACGATCTCTTGAAGTCCGCGGTTGATACATCTGTGATGGAGGTGAGCAACGAGCCTATTGAATCCGATTACGGGGATATAGGAATTTCGCCGTTACACCAGACTGAAGCTGCGCGTGAGGCGATGTTTAGGAATGTGTTGAGTGGTGGACCATCTCGGGATCGGTCGTATTCTGCTGCAGACATTTTTGATCCTGTGTCGGCCAAGTCGTCAACGACGTCGCTGAGTCGGGCATCTCTTGGGACGTACGCGCTTAGTGATGATCGACCGGCGGATGCCATGAATCTATCATCGATAGCGACGCGGATGAGAGCTGCTGCCACAATGCTTTCACAACTTGATGCGGGTGGAGGCAAAAGACCTAAAGCGGAGACAGCAGCTATCAAAGCCAAGATCGTAGCCGAGATGGAGAGTCTCTTTCCCGAGGGTATGGAAGCATCACTCGTCGTTGCGGATGGTGGTCGACTCGAGAACGATCTGAACAAACAAGGTGGTGCCGGCGTCGCCAAGCAAATCACGAAGGAAGACCCAAGTGCCGCTCTTTTCGGTGAAGACTGGACAAAGAAGAAGGAGAGGATTAGGGCTGCGAGTCCGTATGGACACCTACCTAACTGGGATGTGTTCAGTGTTATTGTCAAGACTGGAGCGGATTTACGACAGGAAGCGTTCGCGTGTCAGTTGATTGAAGCATGTCAGAGGATTTGGCAGGATGCAAAGGTGGACGCATGGGTACGGAAGATGCGGATCATGGTGACTGGGAATGATGGCGGGTTGATCGAGACGGTGACGAATGCGATCAGTGTTCATTCAATTAAGAAGACGCTTGCGACGGTTGCGGCTGCGACACAGCCAGGTAAGGTTATTTCCTTGAAGGATCATTATGTCAAGACGTTTGGGGAGCCGGGGACGGAGACGTATGTCGCTGCGCAGGATGCGTTCTTGAAGAGTCTTGCGGCGTACTCTGTCATCAGCTACATCCTCCAACTCAAAGACCGACATAACGGCAATATCCTATGCGACAACGAAGGTCACGTCATTCACATCGATTTCGGTTTCATGCTCGGAAGCTCACCAGGCAACGTCGGCTTCGAAGCCGCCCCATTCAAATTCACCCAAGAATACATCGACATACTCGAAGGCCCCACAAGCGATGCCTACAAAAAGTTTGTACAGTGCATGAAGAGCGCATTCAAAGCATTACGAAAGCGCGCAGATGATTTCGTTAGCATGGTCGAGATGATGCAGAGGAATTCGCATATGGCATGTATCAATGGACCAGCGACGAGTGCTGCATTGAGACAGAGGTTTGTGTTGCATTTGTCGGAGGCGGAAGTTGATGATTTCGTGGAGGGATTGGTTACGAAGTCGGCGAATAGTGTGTGGTCGAGGTTGTATGATCAGTTCCAGTTTTTGTCGCAGGGAGTTTACTAGCATTCTTATACAAAGACTTCAAGATTCCTACGAGTGTACAGGTTTGGCCGGAGGAATGGCTAGTGTGGCGATCACATATAACCCCGCAGGTGAGGCGCAGAAACTGCCGAAACGGAATTGACGACACAAGAGGGCCATTGAAGGGAGCATATACCCTCGACGGTAGACCAATTGACCAGCATACACCCCGCCATATTGCTTACGACAATCGCATTCAAGCTGCGGTAGATGCCTATGCCGCATCATGATGAAGTTTTACCTTCTCCGCCAATACAGCGATCAATAGCAATTCCCAAGCGACAAGAGGGAGCACCGCCGGTGTGTCCGACCGACGAGGAGGCCATAACGCCGAGGAAGCCGGTGGTGAGGAAGAGGCATGATACTGCTAGTTTGGATTATGTCTTGCGGAGTGGGTTGGCTGGAGGGTTGGCGGGGTGTGCGGTAAGCGTATAATCCTCGGAGTTGGCTCAGTTGACATGCTGACTAATTGTTGGGCAGGCAAAAACACTGATTGCACCTCTGGATCGAGTCAAGATTCTGTACCAGACGTCCAATCCCGATTTTCAGCGGTATACTGGTCGGTGGACAGGCGTCTTCGAAGCAGCAGGAGCACTGTACAAGCAAAATGGAATCCTCGGCCTATTCCAAGGCCACAGCGCAACACTCCTCCGGATTTTTCCTTACGCAGCCATCAAATTCGTAGCCTACGAACAATTCCGAGCCGTCCTCATCCGAAAACGGGAACACGAGATCGGTTGGAGAAGGTTCATGGCTGGATCCATGGCCGGTGTGACGAGTGTGTTGTTTACGTACCCTTTGGAGGTTATTCGTGTACGGCTCGCGTTTGAGACGAGGGCTGATCATCCGACGAGTTTTTCGCGGATATGTCGGGAGATTTACCATGAGCGGGATCACTTTTCGATATTGCCGAAGAGGAAGGGTGGGGCTGTTGCGGGGACTACGTTGCACCCGGCGGGAGAGACGATCGTACAGGCTGAACTTGCGCAGGCCGCAAAGGCGGAGACTGCGGTGGTACCTGTAACGAGACCATTGACGGGTATTGCCAACTTTTACCGGGGCTTTGCACCGACGATTGCGGGCATGCTACCGTATGCTGGAGTTTCGTTCTGGACGCATGATATGATAGGGGACGTTTTCCGGTCGCCAAATTTGTGCCAGTATACGGTGCTGCCATTGCGGGATGATCTCCCGGCCGACTCTCCGCGGCGACGGAGACCGCCACTCACGGTGTGGGCGGAGCTGACAGCAGGTGGGTTGGCGGGTATGCTGTCACAAACAGCATCTTACCCACTCGAGGTCATCCGCAGACGCATGCAAGTGGGCGGAGCAGTCGGTGACGGCCGAGTAATCGGATTCTCAGAGACGGCGAGAACGATATGGCAAGCAAAGGGAATGAGAGGATTCTTTATCGGGTTGAGCATTGGGTACGTCAAGGTTATTCCTATGGTTAGTTGCAGTTTCTTCGTGTACGAGCGGATGAAGTTGGCGTTGGATATCTAAGGGCGGCATACATCTTAAAAGTCCGGGCGAGTTGAAGGAAAGCGCAGTGTACGATAGGATGAATGATACCAAGACTGAATAGACCATTTCTTCAAGAGATCGCGGGCGGCCGTTAAATGCGTGATGGTCTGTTTAGGTGCTTACGATGGTCTTGGTGCCCCACTTGGGTGGAACTTGGACTTGGACTTGTACGGTAGCGGGCAGTGTGGCCTTGCGAACTACTGCAACACAGATCACTAAGGATAAGGTTCAGCTTAAGCTTAGATCGAGACAAGCTCGAAAATTAGAAGAGTGTCTTCGTTACAAGCTCGTAGAAACGCAGTCCTCTCCCTCTCATCGAAGAGTTCTCTCAATGGCCATGGGCTGCAACAGTGCTCGCGCTCGAGGTCGGAGCTGCCCTTCTGCGGTATCGACGAGACCGTCCACGTCATCACCGAAAGTGCCACGCCAGATATGATTGAAGGCGGACTGAAGTAGACTGCCGAACACCAAGCAATGCAAACGTTCAAGAATGGCCATCGTCTCAGCACGTCGGGATTGCGGACACTGCGCCACTCGTTGAAATTTTCCGCTAAAAGGGCGAACAAGTGCGAAACGAGTGCGAAACGAAGTCCAGTAAGTGGAGCGCGAACAACGTTGCCTGCGAACTGCCGGAGAACGAGACTTATAATTCGTAGGAGAGGTCATATAATCCACCGTTGACGTCGCTCGATCAGGGTAAGCAGCCACGCACCGACCGCACCCCGTGTATTCTGACTGGCTGACGCGGTAAATTTTCGCACATTCTCAGGGTACACTCACGACTTGACTGCGCTGCCGCCCCCCTGCAACTCAACAAGACCATCTCCTACACCAAGTCGTCCCGAACGCTAAAAAGTCTACGGCGCGTCATCCAACCTCCAAGAGCTCCTCGAGTACGATCAGAAGAATAGTGATAGCTTGACAGTCCTCTTGAGCTCCTCCGTTCGTCTGTCTTCCTCGTCCAGTTCTTTACGCGACTCCCTTCTCTCGTCCTCCCGCTAGACCATGAGCAACGACCAGTCGAACGCCTACGACTACTCACGCCCTGCTTCAGCATATAGCAACGGCGCGTCTGCTCCTGGTACTTCGAACGGAACTGCTGCTACTCACGACAACGCCTCTGGCCACTGGCCGTCGCGTTACCAATACGACCCTGCCGGCTCCAATTACGGACAATCGGCTGACACCTACGCGCCTCCTGGATCAGCTGCAGCTCACTCCCACCACAACGCCCAGGACAACGATCACGACGAGTCCCTCCCTTCACTCTCTCGCGCTTTAGGTCCCATGCACTCTATGGCTTCGAAGACGGCCTCACCTGATCCTTACAGCGCGCATCACTCTGCCGCCAACTCCAACAACATCTCCCGTGCCAACTCCGCTCACGCGTCGCCAACCACTGTTCCCGGAGGTCTTCCTACTCACCGTCAAGCAGAACAAGTAGGTTTCCACTATCCTCAGTACAGCGGCGCGACCACCCCTCAGCAGGTCATCGCCGGCAGCCACCTTGGATACAGCGCGACGCATACAC
The DNA here is from genome assembly GCF_001661265.1 of Saitoella complicata NRRL Y-17804. Classification (NCBI taxonomy): domain Eukaryota; kingdom Fungi; phylum Ascomycota; class Saitoellomycetes; order Saitoellales; family Saitoellaceae; genus Saitoella; species Saitoella complicata. The sequence goes on from NW_017566999.1 coordinate 84,558, forward strand.
CCGAACTCTCGTCCATGCATCAGACCGCGACTCCCGACGCGTACGCGTTCCAGCGCTCCCTCTACGACCAGAACGGCACGGCTGAGCGCAACTTTGCCGCTCAATGGCCCAATTGGCCTCACGCGGCCCAGGCGAACGCGTACGGTTCCCCGCAAACTGTTGCGCAGCCAGTTTTGCTCCCTGGAGGTCAAGGACTCCCAACGCCCGATCAATCAGGCGCTACTTCCCGTAAGTCTTCCGACCCTCATTACGACCCTCGCGCGAATTATGGCTCAGGTCCACCAGGATCCCAAAACGGTGTTGCACCCCAACAGCCCCAGCAACCCCATGTCTACTCCTTCGTTTCCCTCCCCGGTGCTACTCAGCAGAAGCGTCCCCGAAGACGTTACGACGAAATCGAACGTCTGTACAAGTGTGGGTACCAGGGCTGTGAAAAAGCCTACGGTACCCTCAACCACTTGAACGCCCACGTCAGCATGCAGGGTCACGGTGCCAAGAGAACGCCGGATGGTAATCCTACTGTATGCTATGTGATCATAGATGTGTGCTAACCCGTTTCACTACAGAGTTCAAGGAAATCCGTAAGGCATGGCGTCAGCGCAAGAAGGAGGAGGAAGCGAAGAAGCGTGAAAACGGTGAGCATACCAACGTCGGCTATTATTACATCAATCCTCACACACCTTCGGCAGCTATCGCATACAACTCTCCCTCTGCTCCGGGGTACGCTCAGACCGGTGCCGCTGCTGCTGTCTCTCATCTCTCTGGCATGCAGCAGCACGGTGGAATGGTCAATGGCAATACCTTTGCCAACCCCTACGCTTACCCAGCGAACGCGTATGCTACTCACTACGCGCAGCCAGTCGGTGTGCCGAGCTTGTACAGCACTCAGCACCAGGCTTACGGTGCCCCTTACGCGACGCACCCGGCTGTTGCTCAGCCTGTGAAGCACGATGACGAGAGGACCCACGGTGACGACGCTAGGTAGTGAAGCATTGTTGAAATTTTTGTATTGGAGTTTGGGAATGGGTAAGAACACTCTACTTGTGATTCTGTCGTGTGTATGAAAGTTAATGGTTGGGTTCCTTTCTTTGGTAAAGGTCGGGTTAGAGGATATGTCTCGCTTCCTTATTGCTTTTTTTGTTCACGTTGTTGTTTATCATGATGGTATCATATTGCTTGGCAAATTATAGAAAAGGCGTGTGAAAACTCCTGGGAACAAGTAACGTAGATGCCCTCGTCTATCACTGGTCAAACGACCGTGTCTCCCGCTCCAACCATCGGTATGTCCTGTCCTCCTCATCAAAAAAGATTTTCATCTTATTGAACACCTCCTTGTGGTACTCGTTCAGCCATTCAATCTCACTGCAGTCAAGCATGCTGACATCGATAAGGCTTCTCGCCATCGGGACAAGGGTGATGGTCTCGAAGCCGTAGTACGGCTTGCCACCGAATTTGTTTGGAGTCTCGACTTCCTTAACAGTAACCAAGTTCTCGATACGAATACCGTACTGACCGTCTTCGTAGTATCCAGGCTCGTTGGAGAGGACCATACCGGGCGCCAACGCAGTCTCGTTAAACGAGATACGAGTTCCGATGCCCGGAGGACCCTCGTGCACGTTCAGATAAGATCCGACACCGTGGCCGGTTCCGTGCAAGTAGTTCAGGCCGTCTCTCCACAAGAACTGTCTTGCAAGGATATCGAGGATGTATCCAGTAGTGCCCTTTGGGAAGACTGCTCGTGCAATGGCGATGTGCCCCTTCAAGACCAGTGTGTAATTTCTCTTCTCGGTTAGGCTAGGAGATCCGAAATGCAGGGTACGTGTGACGTCGGTAGTTCCGTCCTTGTATTGAGCACCAGAGTCGCAGAGGTAGACAGCCTTGGGGTCGATCACCGCGCACGAGCCCTTCTCCGGCTGGTAATGGATGATAGCTCCGTTCGGTCCAGTTGAGCTGATTGTAGGGAAAGACAGTCCAGCAAAGTGCTCCTTCTTCTTGCGACACTCCTCAAGGTAGTCGGCCGCCTCAACTTCGTCGATTTCCTTGCCACTATGAAGGACCTCCTCCAACCACGCAAAGTATTCGATCAAGGCAGCTCCGTCCCGGATGTGGCACTGTCTCATCCCCTCAAGTTCTGTAGCGTTCTTGACCGCCTTGGCATCAGCGATGCAAGACTTGACTTCTTCGCATTTCTTCTCACCAAGAGCCTTGGCGAGCGCCCACGACGTCTTGTTCGTTATGAGGATCTTTCCATCCGATTTCAGAGAGTCAGAAAGAACAGAGCAATCAGAAAAGATAGCATCATAAGGACGGACGATAACATCTTCACCCAACTGAGCCTTCCCTTCCTCGGTTAGCTTGCTCTCGTCGATGTAGAGGGTGACTTGAGTAGGGGTAATCATGGCAAAGGAGAAGAAGACAGGATTGAAAGGAATATCATCACCACGGAGGTTGAAGAGCCATGCAATCTCGTCCAGCATAGAGACGACGGATCCGGACGCCTTCTTTGCCTCCAACTCTTTCCTGATCATCGCAATCTTCTCCGAAAAGTCCTGGCCAGAGTACTTGTAAGGCTGAGGGAAGACAGGTTGTGCAGGGCGCTTTGGCCTTTCGTCACCCCAAACCTCATCCACAAGGTTGTTGTTCATCCCGATAAGCTTGGCAGCCTTGGTCTGCAACTTCTCCATCAATTGCTTCGCTTCGGTTGCAGTCAACAGACTAGCATCGATTCCAACCCGCTTCTTTCCAGCTTCAGCCTGTTGCAGAACCCATTCAGTCCATGTTGGCACATCAGGCAATCCTACTTTCATCAACGTCCAGTGCTTCAAGTCAAGCTGCTTCCCAGCCTGGTTAAAGTAACGACCGTCAGTGAACAGAGCGGCCTTGTCAGTAGTGATGACGGCACAGCCAGCAGATCCATTGAAACCGGAGATGTATGCGCGTCTTGCATCGCAGTCGGCGATGTACTCTGACTGATGTGCATCCTCGGAAGGGACGACGTAGACGTCGACGTCTGATGCCTTCATGCGATCCCGCAAAGCGGAAAGTTTAGCAGCGGCAGCCATGTTGCGCTTGCCAGTTGTAATGGCGTTTGTAAAGTTATTTGGTTTGAATGTGCTCAGGGATCGTGTCAAAGCTCGGAGCATCTATCGCTGTTCAATGGCAGAGAGTTACGAGCAGGGTTGACGTCAGTTGCAGCAAATGCAGGTTGTCGGCTACAAGCAGCAACCGGCCGACGTCTATGAGGATCTGGATGGAGAGACAAATTCAGGTAGTATTCGGTGTCAATGAAAGTTTTATAATTGTCTAGTCAAGATCCTTGCTCGTACCGCTCTAGTATTGAGCCTCTTCCGTACCCGTGATGATAACATCGTTCACCTTCAAAACCATCCTACATAATTGGGTCGCCAACAAGAACTGCTGTCTCTTTCCGATCAGAGGATCAATAACAAAGTTCTCGCGCATATCGTTGCTTCCCTTCTGCATACAGTCCACACCCAACCTGAAGTTACCCTCCTTCACCTGTCGTGACTTGACACTTGTCAGAGTCTCAATTGGTGCCAGACCAGAGTTCTCTGCCAAGGCCAAGGGAGTCGCGTCCAAGGCGTTCGCGAAAGCGCGCATAGCATACTGCTCGATTCCGGGAATCTTGTCAGCAGCGTCTGCGACGGCAAGCGAACATGCGATCTCAGCGGCACCACCACCGTAAACAACACGGTTATCCTTGATCAAGTTGCGGACGACACAGATAGCATCATGGAGGGCGCGCTTGGCCTCGTCAATAATCATCTTGTTGGAACCACGCACAAAGATGGTGACGGCACGAGTGTTTGCGCAGTCCTCAATGACGAGCATACGATCCCGTGTAGTACCGAAAGAAAGCTCCCGGACAGTACCTGCTGATCCGAGCTTCTCTGCGGAAAGGTCCTGGAAACGAGGAACGATACGGCCGTTGGTAGCGATAGCAATCAACTCGATTTCTGGCCCTCCAACCCATCTTACAGCAGGAAGCTCGTTTTGCAGTAACAGGTGGTTTGCCTCATCATCGAAACCCCATTGGCAGATAACCAAGTTCGCGCCCGTGTCCTTCACCTGCTTAATCATCTCCTGGAACTTCTCCCTCTCGTAGTTCTGTAGCAGCTTGTATTCATCGACGTTGGTGATATCGAGCTTGTGCTTGGTCTTAGGCTTCGGGGGCTCAAATGCACAGGTAAGAATAGCAATCTTGGCGTCCTTGACCTCACGGGGCATCTGCGGGTGAGACATGTCCTTGTCGATAACAACACCCTTGACAAGGGTAGTGTCCTCGAGAGATCCTCCAACCTTTCCGTCAACCTTGATAAGCTCGAAGTCAACATCCTTGCGCTCCAAATCGGCAACCGAGAGTACCGCATCAACGGCAATCTGAGAAAACTGAGTGTGTGCCTTCGAGACGATCTTGCTGCCCAAACAGGTCTTGGCGGTCTTCAACAAATTTGACGTGTCTTCTTTTGAGAAGGGAACGACATCAGACACCTTCTCAAGATGCTCCACGGCAACTTTGCAAGCGCGATCGAAACCGTCAGCGATACGGATGGGGTGGATACCCTTGTCAATAAGGTCCTCAGCCTGCTCAAGAAGCGCACCAGCAAGGACAACAACACCAGTAGTACCATCACCAATCTCGTCATCTTGTGATTTTGACAGCTGAACCAAAAGCTTAGCAATCTGGTGCTCAACCTCCATCTGCCCCAAAATCGTCGCGCCGTCATTGGTCACGGTGATATCACCATCAGGCGAAATGAGAATCTTGTCCAAGCCTCGAGGACCCAAGGATGTTCTGATGATGTTGGTGACCGTCTTCGCGGCAAGAATATGCGACTTGATGGCTTCGGTGCCGTGAATACGCTGCTTCATGCCGGGATCCCTCACAATGATGAAGGGACGACCGGTCTCGTCCGTAGCCATAACAGCGTTGTCCATTACAGCTGATGATTAATGGGTCGAAACAGAGGGGTGCCGAGGACTGGTGGAGCGTGTTGCTGCTGTCCCGTATGTGCATCGATATCGCGCCAGGGACCGACGAACGAACGAACGCGCAACCTCGAACTCACGTGATAAAATCACCAACTATACATTTGAAGGTTACTGTAGGGTAATGGAAATGCTATGAGTAATTGTCCTTCATGGCTGTTCGATATGCTACTGCGGCTACTCTGGTATCCGTCCTTCTCGTAGGGCACGTTCTAACCTTGTCACTTCCTGGAGACCAGAGCTGTTAGTTGATAATAATCGAAGAGATAGAGGTGGTCACCATACCTCAAGGCTTGACGCGCTCTTGATCGCCTCCTCGATGCGTTTTCTCTCTTCCTCGGTCAATCTCAGGGGTGCAGCGGCCTTCTCTCCTCCTGCTGCGTCGCTGCCTCCAACCTCAAACACTCTCGACTTCACTCCCATAATAGACGCCGCCAGCGGTGTCGGTTCTCCTGATGCCGTACTGAACAACTCCTTCGCTTTTGCTCTCTCCTTATCTTTCACTCTCTGGAAATCCATGATCCGCACGGACGGACATTTCCAAATGATCCAGCTGCGGTAATGATCTTTTCTGCTGACAGGATTGTCCATGATACTCAGAACCGTCAACTTCTTGAGTCCTGACAGCGCATTCAAGTCCGCAAGTTCTGCAATTGAGTTGGAGGTGAGAATCAATATCTTAAGGTTTGGCAGAGATTCGTGAATTGATGCCGATATAGTTGAAATTCGATTCCGTGCGAGTAACAGTGTTGACAGGTGCGGCATCCTTGGGAAGCCATCCAGTCTGCGGATGTCGTTGTCGACAAAGTCAATTGCATCGTTTTGATCCTATGTATGCTATACGTCAGAATTGATAGATAGCAAATGTACTAAATGCGCACCTTTGTCACACCAAGATTGACAATCTCTGGGATCTTCTTGCCTTCACACGATGTTGATGAGCCTGTAAGTGATGTGATGGAAGTCGGAGCACACACCTCTCAGATTAAGCTCTCTGTCCTTGACAGGATTGATATATGTCGGAGCATTTGCGAGAAGATCAGGAGTGAGCTTCATTGTGTACCGCTCTTTCTATTGGCAATAGTTCGTCGAGGACGGTATGTCTGGTCGTTGTGTGCGTTACGCGCGTGCACGTGAAGGGTCCCCTGATGTCGCGCGTTGTACGGCACGTATCGATCCTCCAATAACCAAAGTTACACTCAACTCCCGATCAACCAATCGCAATCGCAATCGCAATGAGCTCTGCTGAGAAAGAGGACTTGCCTGTGGCCGTTGACGAAGCTGAATTCGCGATCGAAGCAGATGTTGAGGCTGCCGAGGATGCCGAAAACGCGTCTGGTGCTGTAGAAGGTGGTGAGGATGAGTATGAAGTAGAGAAGATCCTTGGACATAGATGGTCGCAAGTAAGTACTCACTTGATGTGCGCAACGCGTGTGATCGATGCTTATGCGTCGCGTAGCAGAGCGGAGAGTATGAATACGAGATCAAATGGCTGGGCTACGATGCCCCGGAAGACAACACTTGGCAACCAGAATCAGAGCTAGAGTGGGTCAGTCACTCGTAGCTTAGGAGATCACAGTGCTAACTGACCTTCAGTTCCTGTCGCGACATGCTGGAGGCCTACTGGCAGGTGCGTGGAGGGAGGGCAAAGCCGCCCACTTCTGCCAGCTCCCGCAAGCGTGGACGATCACGGTCGACCGCCGTTGAAGAGTCTACTCCTGTTAGCAGCCGTGCGAAACGGTCGCGGCAAAGTACTGGTACAGCCCAAAGCAAAGCACATCTAGTTGATTCGGATGTTGAGGAGGAAGTCCTGCATCCAAAGCGGAGAGGGAGGAAGTCCGCTGCAAACGATGTGAACGCTCAAAGCGTCGAGATCGCAAATGGCGGAAAATGGACGCCACCTACACATAAAGATTCCTGGGAGGAGGTGAATCTGACAATCGACACCATCGCCCGTGCCGAAGACGGCGAGCTGATGGTTTATGTCGATTGGAACAATGGGTACAAGACCGTCCACCGTACGGACATCATCTATGACAAGTGTCCTCGGAAGGTATGTGTACACTCATCACTTATCACACCCGAAATGGAGTCCTGATCGCCTTGCGTGGCAGATGTGTCTCTTTTTCGAGTCAAATTTGAAGTTCACCCAAGGAAAAAACTGATGGGTTTCTAAAGATGTGTCTATTCTACCAAGGCCTGCTTCGGTTTAGCCACAGGACACGTAGCCAGTTGCCACCTGAGCTCGCTGCTGCGCTGGAGGAGATGTAAGACGAAGCATGAGAATGTGAATGAACGGCTCCTGGAACCAAGGCCGTACCATTGAGTTGTGTTAAGTGGGAATTTGGACAATGTCTGTGTTCAGAGACGGAAGGTACCAGTAGTGTAAGAAGCATCTGTTTTCGTATATTCCTCGCACGTTCTTGATCTATTACTGAGTGAACTTGAACGCGACAAATGCCAAAACAGCGATCAACGCAACGATCACCGCCAAATTCGATCCACCCGCCTGCTGCGCTTTGGTACTTGGCTGAGCCGCAGTAGACTTTGCAGGAGCATCACCGGCCTGTAAGGAGTTAGTAGACGGAAAAGGTGGTGTGAGAATGTACGTACACCGCGCTTCAAGTTACCAACAAACATCTTCTCCAACAACTCCCGTGCCTCCTCGGAGTGACCAACATCCTCGAAAGCCTCAGTCGCATCCTTGCCTGTACGGGTTGTTAACATCATTAGATATCGTTTCCCGGGACAACATACCTCCAACATCCATCAAGACCTCCTCACCACCGGGGTGTTCGTCCATGAACTGGGCGCACTGGTAGACCTTGTCGTGGATGACCATGAAGAGGTCGGAGCGGTCGGTGTGCTCAGCAACTTCGGTGTAGGTGTATTCCTTGACGTCGGCCATGATTACAGAAGAATGGAAGGAGTGGGTAAGCTTTCTGGACGGTTCAGGGTGCGGTTGGGGGTGTATGCTAGAATCGCGACGCTATCGATAGGGCGAAGATGCCTGCACCAAGGGAGTATATGGAAGTGTCGGCATCTTTACCTAAAGAACACTTATATTCATTGATATTCGGGCCGTGTGGTTTCCTCCCTTGACTCACGACTGTAAACAATGACGGCACCGGGGGGGCTGTAGCTTGTATCAGGGTCGCACAGTCTGTCGACGTACGCTGAAACTGTAGGTAACAATCCGATCCCCGACTTCAATGGCGACGAGATCAGCCCGCACAGCTGATAGGGCTCAGAATGAAAGGAACTTGAGCACGTTGAAGGTACTCCTAAAGGAGCCTGGTAACAAGTTCTGCGCGGATTGTAAAACTGCCGACCACCCTCGATGGGCCAGTTGGTCATTAGGAGTGTTCATCTGTATCAGATGCTCGGGCATACACAGAAGCATGGGTACTCATGTTTCAAGGGTAAAGTCAGTCGACCTAGATGCTTGGACGAACGAGCAGTTGGACAACATGGTCAGATGGGGTAATGTACGAGCAAACAAGTACTGGGAGCATGGCCTTTCTCCCGGGCATGTGCCATCAGACAGGTGCGTGGCGGCACTGTATTGATCTTTAAGAGTAGCTCGTTGACACCTAATTTAGTAAGATCGACAACTTTATCCGGACAAAGTACGATATGAAGCGTTGGGTAATGCCAGGGCCCATGCCGGACCCAGATACCTTGGACGACGGTGATGAGGAAGAGGACGTGCTTACGAGCGCCATCAAGCAGAAGGTTGAGACTGCGCGAGCACCGGCTTCCTCGAATGTTCATCGTCGCGCCCCTTCACTGCACAAACCAACGCCGCCAAAGCCGGCACTTGCGACGTTCGATCTCCTTGGCGGGGATGATTTTCCACCAGCTGCCCCTTCTGCACCATCTGCACCAGTTACTCGGGCAAAGCCTCCGGTTCTCAACGAACCGGCAACAAAAGCGTCCGCTGCCCCTCCAAAACCGGCAGACTCCCTTCTTGGCCTCGATTTCTTCTCTTCATCATCAAGCTCGGGTCCATCGACGACAGGCCCGGCTGCAGGTTCCATTGCTTCGAAGACTGCAACCGGTGGCAGAGCGGATTTGAAGACCAGCATTCTAAGTTTGTATGCTAGTGTGCCCCAGAAATCTCCTCGACCTCAGCAGCAGCAGACGTATGCAACAGGAGGGTACCAATCGGGATACACGTCTCCACCTGTTGCCACTACACCTTCTGCAGCCTCAGGAGCTATGGGTGATTTAGCATCCGCATTTGGCGGCTTTGGTTTCTCATCGACACCCGCTCAACCTCAGCCGCAGCCAACAGGCGCCTCATCCACCTTGTCTTCATTGAATACCCCAAACCTTTGGGCATCATCGACCGCTCAGTCGCAGCCGCCGCGGAACACAACGGGTCAAGCCAGTAACAGCAAACAGGAGGATGCATTTGGCGGGTTGGCCAGTTTTGGCAACTTCACTTCTTCATCCTTCTCGAGGCCGAAGGTCACCCAAGCGCAGTCATTCGGGGGCAGTGCTGCAACTAGCGATTTATGGGGAAGTACTACGACTTCTGCCTCCGCGGGAATCAGTTCAGGGAACAACTGGTCAACATCTGCGCTGCCAGCACAAACTCAGGCGAAGACGGGAGATCACGATGACTTTGGAGATTTCGAAGGTGCAAGTGCGGCGACGGGAGCCACAGCCGCAAAGACGTCGGGAGGCAACGCATTTGGTAGCTTTGGCAGTTTTGAAGACAACCCTTGGAGTTAGGCAATATATAATCCAGGTATACCGTGTTAACTCAGTTCACCCTTCCTGAATTAAAGTAATCCTCCCGCACTCGCCCAGGAACCCGCGGCCGGGGCGACACCCGTAACCACCACCAGTTGCACCCTGGAGTGTATGCTCCCTCCCAGTTGCACTTGCAGTTGCAATGGACTTCATCGAAGCAAACACATATGTCCCCGAGGAACGAGAATCGCAGGAGGGCGAGCAGAAGCAGTCTCTTGCCTCTGACTTTGATGAGTTGAAGAAGAACTTGGCGGCTACCACCCTCGGTGCCAAGGCATTCAGCTTCTGGGGAAAGGCCGTCAAGCAAACCCAGGAGCTTAGCACGCAAGCACTGAAGCATTCCGCCGACTTATCACAGAAGGCTCAAGCAGAGCTTAAGCACTTGCAGGAGCAGAAAGCCTTACAGGATGCGCAAAAGGTGGGAACTAATGCTTTCGGCTACTTGAAGGGCGGTTGGGAGAAGGCAAACGACGTCAAATGGAAAGACCTGGAGGGTGTAGAGGGGAAGGCTGAGCAGTACTTGAAGGGCTTGGGAACACTCCTGAAAGACGCGGTGATGATTCAGCCTCCGGGTGAGGGATCGAGTACGCCCGGCCCTCAGGAAAATACTATTTTTGACGCTGCTGAGGGAGACGACGTCAAAAAGAAGCAAATACAGTATGATTCTTCTAGTGTGCAGCGGCTTTGATCGTGTTAGCTTACCTCACGCATGTAGTGTTACCCGCCTTGGTCGCCAGTTGCACATCCTGCATACCACAGAATCGTCGTTCAAGGAAGACCCTTCTGATGACGGATTTTCCACATGGAGACAGAAGTTCGATGTTGAGGCCAAGACTGAAGACATTGCAAAAACCCTCGACCAATGGCCAGAGCTGCGGGCTGTCATGGATGGACTCGTACCCGAGGAAGTCACGTACGCCGTTTTCTGGACCAGATACTTCTGGTAATTATTCATGTGCCCTACGTTACGCAAGCCACTAATTCGAATATTAGGCATGCGGATAAGATTAGGGCAGAGGAGCAGAAGCGCAAGGAATTACTTCAAGGTGTGTTGTGCTGCAGGCAGTTCGATAACAGGAGCTAACGATGCGTGCAGGGGCAGACAAAACGGAAGATGGTGGGGAAGAGTTCGCGTGGGACGAAGAGGACGAAGAGGACGAGTCTGCTACCCCGGCATCTCCGAAGAATGCGCCGTCCGCGTCTTCTACGGAAACCCTCGACGCAAAGGCTGCTTTGCCTGAGCCTTCCGAGAATGAGACTGCGCGTTCCTCCACGGAGCAAACAGAGAGCTCTGGGAGTTACGATGTAGTTTCTGCAGGAAGTGCGACACCTCAGATGCCGGAGAAGAAGGAAAAGGCAGCTGATAAGGCGGACGATGAGAGCGATGATGATTGGGAATAAGTAGTCCTAATGCGTGTCGTGTTTGCTGGTTATTCGGCGTTATCCAATGAATTTTGATATCTGTTCCTCAGAATATTCCGTGCGTCACGTGAGTCTCGGACACGTAGGAAGCCACGTCGACTGTGGGACAAAGGCGGCGCGTATTTCTAAGTGGAGCCCCCGTCAACCAACCACCAACAACGATACCCTCGATCAATTGCAACAATGAAGAAGTTCATCTTCTTCACTGCGCTCGTCTATCTTGCGGCGCTCATTGCATTCCCGTTACTGTCCAATGCCGATTCTAAGAAGGAGGAGTACGGTACCGGTACGTCACTGTCGCACTGCCATTCCTCGGCCGTTACTGACGATATCGCTAGTCATTGGTATCGATCTCGGTACTACCTACTCCTGTGTAGGTGTCATGAAGTCTGGTCGCGTCGAAATTCTTGCCAATGACCAGGGGCACCGTATCACTCCATCGTACGTCGCATTCACTGACGAAGAGCGTCTTGTCGGAGACGCCGCTAAGAACCAGGCTCCTGCCAACCCCACCAACACCGTCTTCGATATCAAGTAAGTTATGAAATATCATTTGCCATTCTATGGTCTCGCTGACCTCAACGCAGGCGTTTGATTGGTCTTCGGTTCGATGACAAGCAGGTGCAGAAGGACCTTAAGCACTTCCCTTTCAAGGTTATCAGCAAGTCCGGCAAGCCCGTTGTTCAGGTTAAGGCGCAAGGTGAGGAGAAGATCTTCACTCCAGAGGAGATTTCTGGTATGATCCTGGGTAAGATGAAGGAGGTGGCCCAGGATTACCTTGGAAAGAAGGTTACCCATGCTGTCGTCACTGTCCCCGCCTATTTCAATGATGCTCAGCGTCAAGCTACCAAGGATGCTGGTACTATTGCTGGTTTGAACGTTCTTCGTGTCGTTAATGAACCTACTGCTGCTGCTATCGCCTACGGTCTTGACAAGAAGGGTGGTGAGCGCCAGATTATTGTCTACGACCTTGGAGGTGGTACGTTCGATGTCTCTCTTTTGTCCATCGAGGATGGTGTTTTCGAGGTTTTGGCGACTGCTGGTGACACTCACCTTGGAGGAGAGGATTTCGACAACCGCGTCATCGACCACTTTGTCAAGATCTACAACAAGAAGAATGACGTCGATGTTCGTAAAGACCTCAAGGCTATGGGTAAACTTAAGCGCGAGGTCGAGAAGGCTAAGCGTACCCTTTCTTCCCAGATGTCTGTGCGCATCGAAATTGAGGCTTTTCACGACGGTGAGGACTTCTCCGAGACTTTGACTCGTGCTAAGTTCGAGGAGCTCAACATGGACTTGTTCAAGAAGACCATGAGACCTGTTGAGCAGGTTCTTAAGGATGCTGGTGTCAAGAAGTCTGAGATTGATGACATCGTTCTCGTCGGTGGTTCTACTCGTATTCCTAAGGTTCAGTCCCTTTTGGAGGACTACTTCAACGGTAAGAAGGCTTCTAAGGGTATTAACCCTGACGAAGCTGTTGCCTACGGTGCTGCAGTTCAGGGTGGTGTTCTTTCTGGCGAGGAGGGTGTTGATGACGTCCTTCTTCTTGATGTTAACCCTCTTACTCTCGGTATCGAGACCACTGGCGGTGTTATGACCAAGTTGATTGGTCGCAACCAGCAGATTCCTAACAAGAAGACTCAGATCTTCTCCACCGCTGTTGACAACCAGCCTACCGTCCTCATCCAGGTCTACGAGGGTGAGCGTGCGCTTACTAAGGACAACAACCTTCTTGGAAAGTTCGAACTTACTGGTATTCCTCCCGCCCCTCGTGGTGTTCCTCAAATTGAGGTCACTTTTGAGGTTGATGCCAACGGTGTCTTGACCGTATCCGCCGCTGACAAGGGCGCTGGCAAGACGGAGTCTATCACCATCACCAACGATAAGGGACGTCTTTCCAAAGAGGAAATTGAGCGTATGGTCCAGGAGGCCGAGGAGATGGCCGCTCAGGACCAGGAGCTTCGCGAGAAGATCGAGTCCCGTAACGGTCTCGAGAACTACGCTTACTCCCTCAAGACCCAGGTTGCCGATGAGGATGGTCTCGGAGGCAAGTTGGATGCCGATGACAAGAAGGCTTTGTTGGACGCTGTGAAGGAGACTATGGAGTGGTTGGAGGACAACGCTAGCACCGGTACCAAGGAGGAGTTTGATGAGCAGAAGGAGAAGTTGTCCAGTGTTGCTCACCCATTGGTATCTAAGCTTTACGGAAGCGGTGGTGGTTCTGGAGCGACGCAGATGGACGATGATTATGACTTCGGTCATGATGAGCTTTAAAATGGATGGTGTAATCATATCTTTCAGGTGGCGTTAGACATGTACGTTATTTTTGGAAAGGCATAAATAACTCGGAGTTGTAAATATATCATGTGCTCCAACGATAGCTATTGTACACATGCTTGCATTCTCGGTCGGTTTACTTGGTTTGTGCGACAACACCACACTTGGGGCACTTTCTCTTTTCTTCATCGTTTGCAAAACCCTCTACCGCACTCTTGATCTGAGTGCCAAGATCTGTACAGTGGAACGTATCCTCAAAGACAACACTCTTGCACTCAGCACAGTACCACCTCAACCTGTCCAGACTAGATTCAGGACGGTCCTGCTCAAGGACGATTCCCACTGTATCCGTAAACCTTACAGGATTGTGCGGAGTATTTGGGGGCAGCAGGAACATCTCTCCTTCGCCAATTTTGATGTCGCGGAACTTAGGGTTGTCTGTAAGTGAATCCTCAACAACCTTCAAGAGCATAGCTCTGTCCCTGGTCAGCTAGTAGCTTTCATTATTTTGGACGGCATACCCCTTGTACTGGTAAAACCACTCGGGGGTCTCGTTTATGTGATAGTCGGTCCTGGCATTGGGGCCGCCTACAATCATAACTGTGAAACCGCCTCTCTGAGCACAGTAGTTGTTGATGGGGGGTTTCAGAAGATGGCTATTTTCCTCGAGCCATTTGGGAAGATTGAGCGGTGAGGCCAGAGACATGCTGTTGGTGGTGAAATACGTAAAGTACGTCTCGAGATGTCGGTAACGGTGAACACGCGGCGTCGCCTGGTCTGAACCTTCTCGATTCGGCTGCAGCTCCATGTAACGTAGACACAATAAACAAAGGTGCCGACAGTAGCAATGGTCGACGGTCACCCATCCAAGAGACTGAAAGTCACTCATACAATCAGGGAAGAGGAGCAGGCTTTTGCTGCTGCAACGGCACCTCTCCAATATGGCAACTATCACAACTACTACTCTGTCAGACAGACGCAGGCTTCTACCGCAGATGGCGATCCCGTCGACTCGCGCCTTAGGCTTCTAGAGATGTTTGGAGACGGTGGACTGGATAGTCTCTTTCTGAACAAGAACGTGCTCGATGTTGGATGTAATGAAGGCCGCGTGACGTGTGCAATATCGCAGCACCTGGGTGCGAGGCATGTCAAAGGTGTCGACATCGATCCCTTTCTGATACGGAAAGCAAAGGAATACAAAAGGAAGCTATACTCACGTCAGAAAACTGGACGCGATACACAAGTGCGCTTTTTCCCTCTAAGCTCTCTCGACAAGCATGGATTACGACCGCTATTGGATGCCGGCGACAAAGTTTCGATACGCCCAAGACTAAGCACCTTCCCGGAAAACACAGACTTCGTAGCTCAAGATTGGCTACAAACTCCCCTCGGCGACGATGAAGAAGGCATATATGATGTCGTACTAGCGTAAGCGCAATACCCGATGAGTTGACAAAGATGCTGACACACTCAAAGCCTAAGTCTGACAAAATGGATACACCTTAACTCATTCGATGCCGGCCTCAAATCATTCTTTGACAAATGCTTGCGAGCTCTGCGACCGGGCGGTCATTTCATCGTTGAGCCGCAACCATGGCCAAGTTATGTAACCGCTGTCAAGAAGAAATGCAGAGCTCTGGCATCGAATCTCGATAAGCTAGAAATGAGGCCAGAAAACGGCTTTGGTGGGTGGTTATTGAACAATGGATGGGAGGAAGTCTTCATTGCTGGAGGCAATGAAGAAGGCAAAGGCTTTGACGCGAGAGAGATTAGAGTTTACCGCAAACCTTTGGATGTGACCGCGGTGAAGAAGTCATGAATCGTGGCTCGTTTAGCTTTGGGAGTAATGGATCATGCGCCTAACAAATTGCGTGCCGAGCATATATTTGTTGGAAATATTACATTGTAGTTAATTGACGAAATCTCGCCGTGTGAATTCCAAAATACCATTTGTCGCGTGCCATAACTCCATTCCATCCGAACCCATTAGACATTAACGTACCGCAATCTCGAGGGGACTTTCACCCTCCTAGCATCGTGAATTGCATATTGCCTTTCACGTAGACAGCGCAGCACGCTGCTTAGACAAGACTTGACCAGATAGGTTTGTCGTGAAGTGCATGTTCTCTTTATCGCGTAACCCTGCCCAACTCGACCACTAGGTCCAGAGAAATACCAGAATCTCGCCTGTCGTCGTAAATTTCACGAACATCGTCTTCCATAACGCACCCACCCGCCCTCATCCATTTTGTGATGAACCATGTCCATTTCTCGTTTCTGCTGTGACGAAATACTACCGTCCAATTTGTTTCTGTACTGTTGTAGTTTGCTTTCTGAGGCAAGCCTGAGATGACTTTCACGAGGTCCATGTCGGTCCTTATAATCTTCGGCACGTCAAGATGCATCAGGCCAATCGCCCGTCCGCCGTAAGCCTTGATAGCAGCTTGCACGAGCTTGGTAGGTTCATCGGGGTCGGCCTGCTCTGGTACGACGACGAGCATAGTTCGGAGCGGATTTGCGTATCGCGATGCCTCAGACGGAGCAATCAAAGGCGCGTAATATGTCGTCGTCGTCGTCGTCGTCATGGTATTTCCTGAGAAGTACAGTAGTGTTGGTGAAAGAAGGAGATCGCGACGGCAACAGAGTCTATCTAGCCCGTTGACCTCAACCGGGACGCTTCATCTCGCCGACCGCCGAAGGACTTAAGCAGTTCATTAATTATTGCGGGATGAGCGCGCGTGTCCCACGTACGTGAACGATACAGTATCCCGCTGACATCATGATCCCGAGTATAAATATAAAGGATAAAATTATCAAAAACTTCTCCGCAGCTACCTACTCTTAATTCATATCGATATCTTTGATAACACGACCAGTAACCCAGGCAAATCCGTAGTTACGTTGATACCAGTTCCTGAAGGTCCTCCTTCCCGCAAGACGCCCATGCGTGGCCCAACTTCCTCCAAGCACGACATTATGTTTTCCATCGAAGAAGTCTGCAGTATAACCAGAATACACCTTAGAGGGAACAAAACCCTCATGTGGAGCCATGGGTGTGGAGGTCCACTCCCACGCTCCCACGCCGCCCGAGCCTACGAGCTGGGTGGCGTGGGCTGGTGTCGGGTGCCAGTGCTTGAAGCCTACATTGGCGCCCGACAGATCAATGAAGTTTGGGACGGCCGGTGGTGTAGTATGGACTCCGTTAGATGTCAAGTGGCCATTAACCCCAGCAATCAAGGTGCCGGGGGTAGCCGAGCTGTCGGCAATAACATCGTACAATGCTCTCAGCTCCTCTTCACGCGGCAATCGTCCGCCTGCATACGTTGCGTAGGATGCTATCTCGTCGTAGGATCCGATGACTGGCCAGTCATGCGCATGTTCCATGGCCACGAGACCGAATACCGTCTTGACCTTGTAGACCCCATCAACCCGCGACCAGCTTTCGGGGATCTTGGTAGAACCGCTTTCCTGCAAAAACGTAGCATACTCCCCATTTGTGATAGGGCGCTTGCTAGCGATGAATCCATTAACAGTCCACTCCCTCTGCGGCTTCTCATTGTCCCAGCCCATCAACCTTCCATCCGTGCCGCCGTTTTCAGCGCCTTCGGGATCATTCAGGCCCACGTTGGTTTTGCGTGATTCTACCATCATCCACTTGTCCTCCTCCTTTGTGGCTGTGGGCCTTTGACTCGCAGACGCCAGGAGCTTCCAGTCAGGGACCGGGACACCGGGCGGAGGAACTGTTTGCGGACTTTGGAGGAGCATGTAGAGCAAGGTCTCCAGATGCATCGCCTCATGCTCGAAGGCTAACCAAAGTGCTCTCCTTCTGACATGATCCAAAGCACTACTGACAAGGCCATTTGCACCATAACAATTCTTGACTCGAGCGCGTACTTCATCTCTGAACTCCAGCAGTTCCTGTAGATCTGGCCAGCTGTCGGGCACTTCAGAATGGACGTGACATTGGGTGGGATCATCAACGTCGGGATCGATACCACGTTCAAAGATTCTCGTGTATGCGGCATTGATGTATGCATCACCTCCGAGTTTCGCACGCGTCAAGTGAATGTCCAGAAACGTAGGAATATGGCCGATGTAGAAGATGCAAGGGTGGCGCAAATCAATAGGCTTCGTAAGCAGCATTTTTTGGGGGATCATTTGCAAAGTAACGGTATCCCAGGCTGACCAGAGATCACTCCAATCTTGCGTTGTAGGTACGGGTTCCTTTGAACCGAGGAGAGGAATGTGGAACGGTGGTACATGGAGCAAATGGAGATCTGGGCATGGTCAGCGGGATCACGGAAGTATAGGAGATTATGCATACCGTATAAATCGCGTGAACAGCCATACGACTCGGTTCGTGCTATGCCGGCCGTGTCGAAAAGCTCCTCCGCTTCACGTACATTGAACTTGACACTTTTCTCGACTCGTACCTTCTCGCCCTCCTTCACGACTATCCCCTCGACGTGCACATTGGTATTCGGTACGAAATATGCCAAGTGTGCTCCAGCCTCCTCATCATACTCACCAACATAATCCCATTGATCGAGGTTGAAGACTTCGGATCCTAGGATACCATTGGCATTACGAAGTCCGTTCAGTTCAAACTCACGAGTGACACCCCTACTATCGTTGTAGGCGCGCCAGACGGTTTCCGGGTTGTTACGTCTGTCAATACCGATCAGGAGTTGGTCTCCAACGTTGAGAGCCTCCTCAACGAACGTCCTTAAGAACTGTGCTGACTCCTCGCGATCCATGTTACCAGCACTAGATCCCAACCAGAGGACCGTTTTTGGCGTATCCTTTGACAGTTTGGAAAGCCATGCGCGGCCGTCGTCATACGTACCATGGAGGCCACGTGCAGTAACATAGGTGAAGGAGGGGAGCGGAGTAAGTGAACGTTCAAGTTCGGAGCGCGACAGGTCAAGGGCGTAGTATGTGCACTTTTTCTTGGCTGCCTCGAGGGCAGTGAGGATCAATTGAGTTTTGCGGAGGCAGCCGCTGCCAAGTTCCACAATCACTGACCCCTCCTTGATCCTGGCGGCGATTCTTCCAGCTTCACGCTTCAGAACGTCGATCTCTGACGCGGTCAAGTAGTACTCGTCAAGATAAGTAATATCTTCGAACAATTGAAGACCTCGCTCGTCATATAATATCAAGGTAGGAAGTGTCTTTTGGCCTCCTGGAGCATTGAGGCCGTCGAGAATGGAAGCGCGGAGGGAGGAGGGAGCGAGAGAGGTAGGAGAGCGAATATCGAGGATGTCGATATCAGGCTTCGGGGCCATTACTGGGTATACTGGTATCCTTCGAGTGGGCCGGGGATGAATGCTGTTTTTGAATGGTCGTCCGGTCGAGGTGGTTCTGTTTGTTGCCAGTGCTCGGGGGGGCATCCCGTCGTGGCGCAAACGCGGGGAAGGAACCGCCATGACGTAGGAATCGCGTGAGAAAGTTTAAATCGCACGCAAAGGTAACGTGAAGGAAATTGCGCTCGTTTTTATGTTGGACGGGTTTGGATCGTGAGGTTGGCTAGATTTCACGTGTCTTCGAGGGAGGAGGGTCGTTGAGGGTCGAGGTTTTTGATGGATCGAAGAGGATCAATGGTCTTTGGTGGCGGTTCTTTGGCCTGCGCCTTTTGAGAGTGACATGTGAGCACTGCTGATGCGCTGGCAAATTTCACCAAGTCCTCAGCACCAACCAGGAACCCACCACCATCAACCTCTCAATCTCCCTGGGTGTCTCACAACTGACTGACGAAAGCATCGAATCCTACACCTCACTGGCTCTCTCCCATCGAGATCACCAACTTCTACGCCTCCCTGATCCTCTCCCATCTGTTCTCCCGATGCTATGGTTTGTATCGTCTCAACCCAAACTGGGCACATGATCGCTGTTGCTGAAAGGTTAACATGATGGTTGTTTAATCTCAACACTCTTGCTTGATGTCTCCTCTTATTCGGGTGATTCCCGCACTTTGTTGACAGCAACAGTAAAACGACTTTTCATCGGTTTTTACTAACCCGCCCTGACCCAATGGCAATGAAGGTTCGTGGTAGGAAACAGCCTGGAAAGAAGACCTTGCGCACTTCAGGGGCATCAAATCGATATACGTCCAATCGCAGTTTCCAAGATGATCCGGAGTTTGATGTTGACAATGATGATGAAGACGATGAACTTGTTTCGACTGAATGGACAAAGGAGAGATGAGAGGAAGCGTCATGGTATGCATATGTGCGTTGACAGTGGGAATTGAGGCAAGGTTGGGCTTCTGAAATTTTCGGATCTTATTTAAGTGTCAACAAAATGAATGGGCCTAGATTGATGACCTGTGATAGATGGGACCAATGAGCGTCACGTCTGTGCAGTGTGCAGTCATGAGGTAGAATATTATAACAGTGTAGTGTTGGTAAATCGTAAAAAAAAAAATCTACTTTCAAGACGAATTGTCAATCCAGATTGTGCCCAGAATATCCCACTAACTCGAATAACTCTATTCGTGGTACTCGATAATTTTATTCGTGTTTTATAATCGTGTTCGGTAGAATTTGGGAGTCTCGTAGGGATGGGTCATATTTTTATTTCCATGAATGGGACTCCAGCCACGCTGGAGATGCAAAGTCTTATACACACTTGTAGTATTATCAGTTGAAGCAGTTGCAATGCTCCCACTGTATTGCATATCTGTGTTGGCTCTCGGCTCCGGTTCCGGTTCCGGAAATGCAAGGGTTTCATACCCAAATTGGGGTAGTAAGTCATCTGCTCTTGCATCACGACAAGCTCCTGCAACCCCTACGTCCGTTGGAATCATGGATTACAAAATCCCGTTTACTCCGTGATGGTATCATGGATTTGGGGACCCAAAGCACGATTTTTTCCCGCATAATCCACGATATGGTTCAGCATAATCCATGATGAGTATCTCTTTTTTTTAATCGGGTCCATAGCTAGCCCTAGAAAAAGGCGGAAAACTAACGGCCTATTAGGACAAAAGAGTAACATTACCAGAGAAAAATATTGTACTGTATTATGAGTATTCTAGTAGGGCTACAGTAGCAATAATTATGGTCTTATAACTCAGGATGTTAGCAAAAAGCAACATGGCATCATTTCCGTTGATCGAGTGTATATATAGCAGGTCGCCCTCTAAGTTAAATACATGAGAACAGTTCAGTTCAGCAAGTCTTGAATATCTCTAGACATATAGGTGTCATTTTCGCAGTTTCTGCGGTATTTTACTATGTTCTTTTTTCTGGCAGTGATCCACGATTTTATCTCGGATTGTAATCCGGTACTAATCTTATCAACCTTACTTTGTGAAACTTCTAAGAATTCCGTCCTTTCTTTGATCTCGGTGTAAGTTATCTTAATGATTCTCCCCAACTTTCACATTCATCTTACCTTTGGAACTTTGGTTTCCTATTAGGTCTATGTTTGATTATTCAGATAATAACTTGTATCACTCCAGCTATGTATTATACTCCTTCAATTGATCTAGCTTTCGTCTCTGTAAAACCTATAATGAGAGACGTGAACTGTGGATGAACATGCCATTTTTAGTGGGTTTTATCCATGAAAATGTTAAGGGTTGTAATCCACACTTCTGTTCGGGAATTCAGCCAGGATAGTAATCAATGATGAAGTGCGTAATCCATGTGTAATTCTAGACTAATCCACGATTTTGACGTAAATGATGTACTTGCCTAATAGAAATTGGGTCCACTTTGCTTTTCGTGCTGATATATACACCCAGTGATACCAGCCTAAAACCCGACTCTGAAGCTACAAATACATGAGCTGAATTAATGAAGTTATTTGCCAAGTTTCACACAAGTATCAAGTAAGGCCCTATGAATGGGAAAATCGTGGATTGAACCAGAATTTACTCGGGCAAGTCCGTAATCAATGTCAACATTGTGCATCTGACTAGAATCAGACATGGGTTACGGACTCTGCCCTACAGAGTCAACGTTTGTGTAAATTACACGAGCACCTCTTAAGCTCGTCTAGATTACACGATGCGCTCTCGTCGTGTAATTTTTCCCACCGCATTCCACGAGCACACCGCTCGTGTAATCCGCTTGTGTAATCCGCTCGTGTAATTGAGTCAACTCCGCGACCCAGTTCTGTTGATACTGATGACTCCGGAATGCGATTCGTCCAGTCTGCTAAGTGGGCTGTTGCCGAATAAGGAGGTCTTAGAACTCTTCTCCGTGGTGTGTTCGACGCTCAGGTGGCTTTCTTGAGCTGTGTTATGCGCGATGCCAACCGTTCAAAGCTTGTTGTGGAGCGGATGAGGTTGGACTATCATGCTGTGCTGAATGCGTTGCCGGGGGCCAAGATTGAGACAGTTGTGTTGGACTCGTTGTTAAGGACATAGTTGAGCTGGTCCCTGTCAAGATTGAAAAAGGCGATTTGGTCTCTGTCTCAGCCCAGCTGTTGTCGCTCCTCTGGTTTCGGTTTCCGGATCTCCGGCCGGTTTTGACTTGGCCCACCCGTTGGCCCTTACTTCTTAGAAGGGTGAGGGGGTCAAGTGCGTCATCCGCAGCAAAATCATGGGTCTGCCTGGGATTAGTCGTGGATTACGCACTTCATCGTGGCAGGATTAACGCAACCCAGATCATGGATTTTAAAATCGTGCCCTTTCCAGAATCACATCATCCGAGTTTTTCCACGATTAAAAATCAAGCATTAGGGGTAGTCAAACCCTGGGAAGAAGTAATTCACTTGAATTATAATCCCTTGCTGTCATAGTAACTGCGCTAAAATCAGACCAAACATGGATTATTGTTCTTCCTCGAAGTTGGGTGTATGAAAAATGATCCATCAAATTATGAGCAGATCTTTTGATTTGGGTAACAGAAAGAGAATATTAAGGCAATATTAAGCAAGCATAGTACATGTAGAGGTAATCAAACTTGAAAAATCATAATTGCGATTATAATCTAGTCCTGCTTAAAATCCTCTAAAGTCTGACTAGACATATTGATGTAAATGAAGCTCACTGCGATATCAGATTGCTTAATTTCTCTCCCGTTTCCCGGGCCAGCCATTGTTAACAAAGTTGCTGATTCACGGTACACCCCTATCCTTGGTGGGTTGGCGCTCCAAAATGGGCGGAGCTCTTTAAGGGTGTGACATTCCGGAAAGGCTCATCAATATGACGTCACGAATGAGCCAGAATGGTGCGCGTTGCGGGGTATGCATATGGGGCCGATCATATATGTTGGGGCCGATCATATATGTTATTTTCGCGAGAAATCGGGCCAGATCGAGGATTAAACCGAACCAATGTATGGATTGAGCCTGAAAGTATTGTGCATAGTACTGACTTCTATCGTGGATTGATCATGGATTGTACACAGAATAGAATTTAGGAATAAGCTGGACTCAGGTGTGGATCAAGCCCAATCTAACACTGAATTATACAAAGTTAAATAGTGGATTATGATGGTTCAAGCCAATTCAAATCGTGGTTTGGGTACTGTTATCCAGAATACGATTGCGAATTTTCCACGATCGAAAGTTCATGGATTTCAATGATGTTACCATCGAGAGATTCAAAACCAGTCAGATCGGAGCTTTTTTATTAGACAGGGTCCGCAAGTCGCGAATGTCAGCGCTGTCTAATGCACCCATCCATACGAAAGCGAGAGTCTCGTGGGGTTGACGAATCAGGTCGATCTTGGGAATCTCAGCGGCTGCAGTTTCACACGTTCCAGTAAATATCGTAACACTGGAAAATTTGGTGCGAATCCCAAGGAAGTGTTTGTGATTGATCGGTTTTTCTGGGATTTCGACACGGTTGACATTTTCGATCTGGCCCCGAAGTCACCGGGCGACATACATGACATCGATAGGCGATTCAGTGTTATCTTATATGTGGTAGATATATCTCATAGTATCGTGCCAATAGTACGAGCATTGACCGAAGTAGTAGGGTCGAAATATATGAGAAAAGGCGGTAGTACTGCGTAACTGATCTGTGGTGCGGCTTGTGTATGTCTTGTGTGCGCCCCCAAAGGAACAATTTGCCAGGATACACAAGTCATGAATCAAACGGGATTTTGTTTTCCATGATTTTCACGACCGTAGGGCAGGTATAAGCGAGAGACTTTAATCACGATCATGCTTGGCATTGACAGCGTAAACGAAGTGCTTCATTTCCTTAGCGTGGGAACTGAATGTCGTTAACCCACGAGCTTCTTCAACAAATCGTACATACCAGAAGCTTAGGAGGACCGTCAAAAAGCACGGGAAAAGAGTTGTCATCTTTTTTAAATAGACATAAATACCTGGTATATAGATTTTCCAATCATCACCAATCAATTCACAACGTTTGATTATATGCTTGGCCACCAGTCTTCAATCTTCCGGGACAAATTATCCTGACGACCTCCCTGTCCAAAATCCCGAAATCCTATTATATACACCGCTGACCACATCGCTTACTGTCTCAACACTGCTAGCTACACTCGTTGGCCCGTTTGGTAAGCCTGCGTCTGTAGCTGTGATAGTTACTGGCTGCGAAATCAGTCGCTCATACTTGCTAGGCTTGACTCTTGATGTAGCATTGGCAGTTTCGACGTTGGCTTTCGCGGCCTTGAGGATCTCCAAAGCCCGTTCATGATATTCGATTCGCCCATTGAGAACTTCCAGAGCCAAGCGAGAAAAGTCTTGCTGACGTTCTGTGTGCATGCGATCAATTTCACTGAGTATCACATTGAACACCGTATCGCATCGAGCCTTCACCTGTTCTTCCTCTTCTTCGTGATCGTTTTCGCCTACAGAACCAGAGGTAACATCGGTATGTCGCTGCAGAGTACTAGCGTGTGTGGCTAGCAGTGAAGCACTATCCCGTGCCGGAGACCTCCATTCTTCGAATGCCTCACTAACGCTGATCATGGAGGGCCCGACAGCCTGCTCCCCCGCCAAATTCGCTTCGGCAATCAAGGCATCAGCCATGCTTTGCAACCTCTTTGTACATGCAACGCACTCCGTGCAGGTCTGTCGCCAACACCACGCCCCATCCAGGTTCATGCTACGTTCGTGAGGCTCTGCACCATGAGCGGTGACAACAGCAATTGCGCTTAAACCAAACTGACGGAGGCTTGAGGCGGATTCCACCGCACTTGCACGGCTTGCTCGCATCGAATCGAGGAGAGAGGGCATCAACCGATCAGTATTGCGTGCATGGTAGGAGAAAGCGGCAAGTGTCTCTGAATCGCCCTCACCATCGACATTGAAAGATGGATGGTAGACGTTCTCGAAAAACTTTTGACCAACGAGCTTGTCATTGTCGAAATCTGGCACGCGCGATTTGAATTCCTGATATTCCCTCGGTTAGCTCGAATACAGTCTCGGAATGTTGGGCAAGGACATACCTGATCATTTTCACAACCCAGAAAGAACGTAACAACTGCCGAGTAACGAAGTATAGGGTGCCTCACAACGCGGCCTAACCACCTTTCCAGTGCTCTCCTCCTTGTCTCAAGAAACTCCTCGTTGAACCTTCCCGCAATTCGCTTCTCGCCAAGAGAAGGCATAATTATCAACGGAAACTTTGCTGCCAACTTACGAGCCAACCATTCGAACTGTGAGTATCTGCGCTCAACATCTATGACGACAGTAGATGCATCGTTGGCCAAAGTTGAGGTTACGGTGTACACGACATACGAATGGAGACCGCCAACGCCCACATGTTTTCGCGGGTCATGTACTTTGACAATGAATGCAGGTGACTGTGCTTTCCACCTCGGACCATTCTCAATATAATGCGTTTCTCCGTCCAGAACAATGGTCTCAGCAGGGAGCGTAACTTCAGATGAAGTCTCGCCACAAGTTGGAGCAGATATAAACCCTTCAACACCGGTGGTGACGAAAGCCGAGAACCGATGGTTGAGATTGATGCCCTGCAATATATGCGAGCGAAGAGTAGAGTAAGGCGTGCTCAGAGGTGGAGCGGGAGTGGTTTGGCCACCCGTGATGGTTTTGCTTGAAGAGTCGGACCGAATACGATCATGCCCCGTGGGAAAGCCTCCCGTACGGCGTATATCATCGTGCGCCTCAATAGACGAAGACGGAGAAGGGAACAGGAAGGTTTCGTAGATACTATCAGTGTCGCTTCCAGGCGTTGATGGTATAGCATGTCCGATTGAATAAGAGTGTGCACGGGTTGGTGTGCGAGGTCGTTGTCCAAAGTCGGTTGTAAACTATGACAAAGTCTTCAGTGACGGTATAAACAACTTACAGAATTCTAACATACTGTAACATATTCGCCCGGGACGAGACCTCGCGCGCCAGTCATCACGTGTACTGCCAACATCCATCCACCGCCGAGATCCTCTTCAACGATTTGCAGGGCGGAGTTCGCGGTAAAACTGAGCTCGTTGAACTCTGAGTCGCCGTTGAAATCAAACAAAGCACGGGCTGCTCTGCCAGCAGGGATTGTGATATCTTCAGCATCTTCGGCAGGAGACGGCGGAGCATAGGGAGCATCCACGTCTGATTTGCTGGGCATATCTAGTGTAGTAGCCTCACACTCAGGGTGAAGTGACGCGGTCGAGGAGGCGGACGAAACTGACAACCGCGAAGAAAGGCGGATTGGTTTAGGGGGAGGTGTGGGACGTTGTGAGCTTGTCATGTCTGCAGCATATACGGCACTGTTGAAGGGGAGTCTTGCAAGGCACTGGAAGAACAGCAGGGAGCCAGGCTTTTATAACGCGACGGAAAGGAGAAGCAAAGACGTAGCATGCATGATCAGGCTCCATTGGATTGTAGGGTGAGGCTTGAGCGTTGCAATAAACAAGCACTCAGCGTAGAGTGTGGATCCGTGCACCGGTTCCAGCTGCACCGCGCGGATCCGTAGAGGAAGGGATGGCGGAAGAGTACACGGGCAAAGAGTGAGCGTCTTTCAAGCTGATTGTTCCATAATAAATAAAAACAGCTATCCTGTGGAGGTTTCGTTGTCTGTGCATCGGCGATCTGTGGGAGACATAAGGCGGTCATTGCTGCGGGCGGATCGCGGAATGCGAATCTCCACATCCACGGCGAGGAGGGCACTCACTCCATTCAACGCTGGAGCTCACCCGGAGATCCACCACCATGTCAACTTTTGCAGCTTCAATTGCAATCCTGTAAACATCTCCACTCACATGCTGAAGTCTTGTCAGTCTGATGTCGAATGCTGAAGAACACGCACATCGCCTGAATGACCAGTCTGATCCGACAGAGATCTATACGTTGTTCTCATGTTCCATTTGCTCGCAACGACTTGGAGACCCGGTAACCTGCGCAGGCTGCGGAGAAACAAGATGTCGGGCGTGCTTTGCCCTATCGACCTCACCGACGCCGCCGCAGAGACCTGAAGGGGAAGCTGCACCGCGGCGGGATGATGAGCATACACAGCCGGACTCGGAGGCAACAGACCCTCCTGTCCATGCAGAAGGGGTTCGAATACCATGCTGCTGTTCAGCACCCCAATTTAAACGCGCCAAGCAGGATGTTACGATTCATAACCTGCTCACCGCCATTATCCGATCCAACCCTTGTGCTATTAGTGGAGGTACCGGAACACTCATGCGCGATGCCCCGTCTATCCCGATATCGTCTCTCAGGCCACTGTTAAAGCCTAATCTCGATTGCAGTGTCTGCTACGACATTTTCTGTGATCCCACAACTACTCCATGCGGTCACAGCTTTTGTCGCGTATGCCTTCTTCGTTCCATGGACTACAGTACGAGTTGTCCAACATGCCGAGCCTCATTACCCTCTCACCGCGATCCTCTCGCTAAAAACCGCATGCTCGCTAAGGCTATCATGACGCTTTTTCCAACACAAGCTCGGGAAAGGTGCGAGGATGTTCGGGCAGGTTTGGAGATGCCCGCCAATATTTTGAATGGTAACGATCAGCAGTCAGAGTTGACAATACCCCTTTTTGTGTGCGCTGTGGGTCTTCCGGAGATGCCAACGTTTTTGCACGTTTTCGAGCCACGATATCGTCTAATGTTGCGGCGCTGCCTCGAGTCGGACCGAAGATTCGGGATAGTTTTACCATACAGACGCGTCGCCTGGGCATCGGATGATCCTCCAGTGAATGCCTACGGTCGTCTTCCTTGTATGACAAAAGGCACAGTCCTAGAGATTCGTGGCGTGGAGTATTTGCCAGATGGACGGATGTTGGTTGAAAGTTTAGGAGTGGATAGGTTCACGATAAGGGATTGGGCGTGGCATGACGACTATCTTATTGGACGTATCCGTACGTTCACCGACCTTGTGGCAGCTGAGCAGGCGAGGCTTGAGTTGGAGGATATTGCGGTAAACGTTGCATCAGGCTTGTTACCAGGCGCCGATTCCGACAATTCCACAGCTAGTACGTCCATAGCTGCCTTGCCAACGCACGCACTGATCTCGCTTGCCGCACGGTTTGTTTCGCAAGTACACAACGCTTCAGCGCCGTGGTTGTCTTCGAGCGTGGTGACTGCGTATGGTCCAGCACCTCTTGAGGATGCCAGTAAATTTTCTTGGTGGTGTGGAGCTGTGTGGCCTGTGGACGAATGGGAAAAATGGCGACTGCTTGACGAAACATCTGTGCGAGGACGGATGAAAATTGTGGTGGGATGGATGGAGGCCATGGAGGGATCTCGATGGTGGGGAGGCGGATGTCACATCAGTTGAAACGTGAATATACCAGCTGTAGTAACTGAATTGACGTCGACCGTGCGAATTTCCAACTCTACTTGTAATTTGGCTGCACGGCCAGCATGCGCGCTCATTTCGAGCACCCCCGCGGTCCGCCGCATCTCCCGCCATAATATCCTGACGAGTCCTGGGGAAACGTCAAAAATGTTCAGAGCAGGATTCGGACTTATTGCTACCAGCCTTTCGCGATCCCCTCCTGCTGTGGGACGCTCCGCTGCCCGTGCACCAGCTGTGTACCGTACGTGCTTTCCGAAGGGGAAGATTGCTCCGTCAGCTCGCTTTTATGCGTCGATAACGAAAGGTGCCAATACCTTGGAAAGGGGACTGTGAGTCTGGCTCGATTGTCTGTTAGCAACCGATCTCAACTAAAACACTGATGTATAGTGCTGCTTTGGAGAAACATGATCTCGCAGAAGCTGTTACGCTGTTTGATCAGGCTATCACGGAAAACCCCACAGAGGCAGCTCAGGCTTACGTCCTCCTAGGTGAAGCTCATTGGTTTGCCGGGGAGAAAACACTTGCCTCCTTGGCCTGGGAGGAAGCATTGAGATCGCCTGATATCGCCCCTGTGGAAGCAATGGCTACTCATTGCAATCTCGGGGGGTATCACCTTCTCGATCAGCGGCCGGAACTGGCAAAGAAGCACTACAATGCGGCCGTTGAGCTAGACGTTGGACGACAGGATGGAGAGATCAGGTTCAATCTTGGAGTTTGTTTGGAGCGGATGGGAGATCTTGAGGGTGCTATCAAATATTATGGTGAAGCAAAGGAGCTGGGTGTGGAGAAAGCTGCGCAGTTCCTCATCAACGCTGGTGCGAAGAACCTTGCTGCCAAAGGGAAGAAGGAGCAATGAGGAGGATCCCCAACTGATTTTAATCAAAAAGAGTTGACCGTATAGATCAAGTTCTGTATCACGTGACGCCGTATGCATTTACCCTGCAGCAGCCGCGGCGTGCGTAGTGGACATCTAAAGTTTGGAGTCCTCGAGGAATCTCGCAGACGACTTCAACGTCGAGAATCAATTAGCTGTTCACCTTTGAGGAGCAAGTGCAACGGCGTCAAGGCATATAGCTTCCTTGAATGCCCTTCGTCGCCACCTCGGCAAAGAATGGCACTCCAACTTTATTCAGATCGTACGTTTTCGACTTCAATGTGTGTACATCGTGCCGCATCGCTCTTTCACGAACAGCTGCGGGCGCGCGAAGGATTGCGAGATACTCGACGCCATCATTGGCGGTAGCAGAAAGTCAGGCGGTTACTTCTGGGCATGATTTAGGTTCGGGTCTTCGCCCGAGACACCGACGGTCAGCGCACGAAGTGTTAGCCGGGGAAGGTCGCGCTGTGTCAAACTTGAGGGATCAAGGGCGTTCATCCCCGTTCGAGCGAAGAAAAGGGGAGAATATAGCCAATCGTGTCTCAAATCGAAATCTTCGGAGCCCACTTGCACCGCTGGACGAGATATTCGAAGCGGTAGGCCTTCCCCCCGACGTCGATCTTCCTCATAATCTTCCTCAAGGACCACCAGAGCTTGAGGAACAATATGAGGCGAAACTATCACAGTATCTTGCGAATAACCAGGATGATCAATTATTGTTTACTGTGAGACGGATGCACCGCAAGGGCATTACTCTTCCCGGAAGAGCCGAAGACGTATATACGTTGAAAGCACTGGAGCGAAGGCAGCGTCATCTCGCTGCTAAGGTTTTGGCCGAGGCAATGGTAAAACGTGGACAGATGCAGGGATGGAGCTATCTATTTCGAAATCTGGAGCCCACGTCGACCTGTGGAAAGCAAGGTGAAGTTCTGAACCTCAGGAATAGGCTTCGGAACCGATGGAGCAAGTTCATCCAGAACCCTTCACAGGTGCCCACAGAAGGCGAATGTGCGGATGAAATTTGGGTGTCCGCACTCAAAGCAGCGCTAGCCGTTGCAGAGCCTTTCTGCACACCTAACCAAGAATCAAACCTCCGAGACATGTGGGAATTTGCACAATCGCTGCAGTCACGAGAAAAACGCTCATGGCTGCCATTTCGAGAAACAGTTATTGCCCACCTCCTTGAGAAGGTAAATGATGCCCAAGATGGTGAAGCTGCAGCCGAGAATGCACTGCTTTGGCATTGGGAGCTTTGCCACCAGGAGCCTCTGAGGCAAGAAGCCTGGACTGTACTCGTGAAGAAAGTGAGAAGCGACAGGGTGGAAAAGACTCTGAAAACTATCCATGCACGGACCATTTCTACCTTACGCACAAACGGCACTGCAGCGAAAGGTTTAGACAATATACGCGGGCCACGTTATGTGACGGGATTCTATGAAGCAATTATGCTACGTGCTTCAAGATTGGGTAAGCTCAAGGAAGCTTCCGAATGGCACGAGTATTGCATGAATGTCGATGAGGCTCCTCTGACCACCGAACCTGCCAACCGCTTGCTTCTTTGGTATATGCGCTGGAATCCCGGTAACCCTGCAATACAGTGGTTACTGTCCTCGCTAGTCGATGCTGGAGCAGAGTTGGTGGAATCAACTTTGCTCTTGTTCGCATTCTATTTTGCTAAAGGAAAACGAAAAGACGTGTCCAGCATCATGAAGTTGACGAATATGGTGAACAAGGAAAATGCGCGAACGGTGCTCTCTGATCAGTTCTGGGCAATTGCTATCAGGGCCTGCTCTGAGAGCCAGCAACGTAATGCTGTTATGAGCAAGATGGCTGAATTTGGCTTAGAACCCGGTCCGTTAATCTTTGAAGCCCTTATTTCCGCTGAATATAGCGTTGAAACCGTCGAGAAGCTAATTCGAGAACTGGTAACTCGGGGATTCAATATTACTACAACAATGTATGCGTCACTTGCGCGCCTTCTTTCGAAGCAGGGCCATGTCAATATCGCACTTCAAATCCTCCGAACAGTTGTTGACACAGCTGGTACATCTGACGAGGGACTGATGCGATCGGTTTTGAGAGGACTGATGGATGTTCAGAATTGGGATGAACTCGAAAACGTCCATAAACTTATGGTCGCTGACGGGTTAGCGAACGAGAGAACTTGGAACCTCCTTATAAGAGCACGGGCAGAACGAGGTGAGTTACGCAGAGCATTGCAGGGCTTGGAAGAATTGCTCTTGAAATCTTTCAGCGTCGAAGCTTCAACAGCGCATGTCCTCGTTAAGCGCATGCTTAAACCCGAAGAGCCAGCTCAAGGTGACGGCCGTTTTGCAGAGGTGCTAGACACCTCGCGTCGTAGCCATAAGTCGGGTCTGCAGCAAGCGATTGAGATCGGCGTGGCATGTATGCGAGCGGGTGGACACGTACATCCTGAAACGTGGAAGATGCTTCTTTTCAAGCTGGCAAAAGAATGCGGGAGCAATATCAAGAGTCTAGACTCACTTTGTCTCTGGCTAATCCGACAGTATACGCCCGAGGCAAAGGTAGATGAGACCATCGCCCGGACTCAGGCTCCAGGCGGGGAGAAATTGAGCATCGTCAAGAAAACGATGAAAAGGAAGGCAGGTGACCCTGTCAATATATTGCATCGACGAGCTCTTGAATGGGCCCAAACAAAGTCGTACGTCGCGTTACCCAAGGATGTCACTCGAGGTCTTGTTGATGCAAGTACATCCGCCGTTCATCCACTCAGAAGAATATTCACTCCCCCGTTCTTAAGTGCCTGTCTTTATTACAGCTTCAACACAGGTGCGATGCGAAACCCTATTTACCTACGCATGGATCAGACAGCGAACGCGGTGAAGATGCTCAGCCGTTGGCAGGATCTTGGTGTTCATATTGATGATAGAGTAATCAGCCGGAACCTACGGGTGTTTTTGAAGAAATGGGCCGCGCTACGGCCAAAAGTGACATCGGATCATGTTACTGCAAGCGTGAGGAGACTTGAGAAGGCATGGAAGAAAGAATTGGTGATTCAATCAGATCCTCACCCTGCAGACATGAAAAGGAAGACTGTGATGGCGACAGATGATGAAGAGCAGGTGGTCAATTGACTGAGACGTAGGTTGCGGTTGACTCTCAATGGTGACCGGGCTACTCAGCCTGAATGGCGATATGCATACCATTGGATAAAAAAATCAATTGTGTCACCTCTGGGTATCGAGTACCGCTGACGCTGGGCAATCCGCGATGCGGCCTCGGGTATCATCGTAAATAGCTTGTTAGGTGTTCCGTCAAATAGTTGCTGTGCTAATAGCACCGGCAGCATTGAAGGCACCTTTGCTCTTGATTACTAGCTGTGCAGCAGGCCATATGCGCCGTGCAACCGAACCCCAAACTTTGCAATACGTTAGCAAGTATTGTGCACCGCCACAGCGAATCAACATACTGTAATAAGCGACCTGTCTTCCTGCCCATTTCCCGAACACCGGTAACAGTATCATCGAACAGAGCAGCTCAAGCTGACGCATTGATTCGTCCCATTCCGCCTGAGCTTCAGAGGGAGACGTTGTGATATCTGAGTAATCGGAAGCGATCGAAGGCGAGCGTGCTCTTGACCGGGACATTTCGTTTTTGACAGGGTGGTGAATGAATGCTGTTTAACGCAGCTGAACGTCAACAGCTCCAGGTGTTGTGTTGCCTACGTGCAGTTCAGGCACGCACCGCGGGGTGAGTAATACGCAGGACGTCATTGTGTACATTCCCTTACCAGTGATAAAGGCTTCTGCTAAATAAACAACGATGCTATCTTAGTATTGCCAGACTGTTCTCTGTGCCAAAGCTCTCCAGCCGAGAAGCTCCCACTCCTGCTTCCTCACCCAGTACTCCCGTGCGCTCAACAACTTGCTCACCACGGCTGCACCTTTCCAGCACAGATGAGTTGCATCCATTTCTCGAGGCGGTGGAATAACTGCAATTTGCTGAGGGCCGGCAAGATCCGGCCGTAGCATTCTCAGTCTATCCTCAAGGTGGGTCGCAAAACCCGGGAAACCTGCACCACCGCCGACCACCAAGATTGAACCATACAGCCTCTTCAATCGGTCCTCAGACTGGGCTGCGCCCAAACGAATAGATTCGACAATTGCCGCATCCAACGGGGTTATAGGGTAGGTTGATGACGGATGCCGGGCTTCTGTACTTTGTGGTGGACTCGGTGCCGTGGAAGGCCGAGGAGTAGACGAGTCCTCAATTAAAGCAGGAGCCAGGGACGCGTTATTGACGTCAGGCCTCGTATTCTTGGGAACGGCATCATCCACAGCAAGCAACTCCGGAGCCGGCAACGTCGCTACATTGCTACCTTCAACTTTTGGTAAGAGGTTGTTCTGAGCAACCGATTCCGGATCGTTCAGTGACTCATCATAGATATCCTCACTTCGCGAGATAAGCGTGTAACGGCCCTTAAACTTATCGCCTTGCTCATACACCTGCGGGTGATATATTGACATGGGCGCAAAGATATACTCGTCATACAACTTCAACGTGTACTTCAAAGTTTGTGGTTCTGTTGGTGATCGGAGATAGAAGTCGTGAAGGCGGATGTTCACGTCGCTCTCATTCATTGTACAGAACCTTGCCTTGAGCTCTTCGACAAGTAACCAGTCATGCATACGTCTAATATCAACTGCATGGTATGGCAGCGAGGAACGCAGGAGCAATTTCGTCCAGAGAAGCGTGATATCATCACCTCCGTACTTCATGAGTATGCGGGAATCCGGAATAACGAAGCCGTCATCGACGCATGCGATACTTGTCGTCTGTGCGCCGATATCAACAACCACAGAAGTTGACATTCCAGCGCCGAAGCTACCGCATAGCGATTCCTGCTGTACCATTATCCGTGAGAATCCGAAATCCGTCATAAGCAGGCGAAAGAAGACATCATTGTATGACTTCTCGTAGAGATCTGGTACAACAAGACACACGGAATAATCTCCATAATCTGCGGCTTTTATACCCAACTCCGAATCTAGGGCATCCTGCAGAATAGCATGCATATCGCCCATTAGCTCCTCACGTGAATTATAATCGGATTCGTTGAGCATGCCGTATTGTATAGGCCAGAACAACTTGTATCGATCGTCTTTCAATCTCAGAGCCGGTAAACCGCACACGCGCTTGGGTGATGCTGTCGTATCAGTCCAGTCAATACGATACGGATCGTTATGCTCTGGAATCTTTTCTGGAGGTGTTTGCTGCATCCGGCGGTTGTAAGACGCTGCAAGCTCATGGCCCTGAGGTACAGTGCGTAATTTGAGTAAACGCATACGAGCTCTGAAAGACGCTTCAATTGGCGCAATTTCGGTTTCAAAACAATCACCGAAAGCTCCTTCCCCTCCGTCTAGCTTCATTCTTTTGGGCTCAGGCTCGCGGCCATTCATGACTCTCCCTTGGTGTCCCGGCAGCAGCCTTGCGATAACCATAGGTACCGTCTTCGGAAAAGCCGCGTTGGCTAAGCCCAGACGTAGGTTACGTGAACCAGGATGAACAACAATGGTTTTCGCACCCAGCCTCTCATTTCCTGCTGTAATGTTGGTGTCCTCGTCATCTAACTCGGGAGGGTCTCCTTCAACAGAGGTCGCCGCCTTTGCAGCGGCTTTTGCTTCTGCTTCTTCACGATCCGATCTGTATGACAAGAACTGTTCGTCTCGCTTGAGATATTCTGCGTATGCGTTCTTCTGATTGAATGCGTAGTACGGCTCAATTGAGCTGAAACGGAACTACAACTTCGTCAGCTTCATCTACCAAGACGATGTACTTGACTTACGTCATTACCCTGCCGATTTATGCCATAGTCGGCCTCATCGATTCTCTTCTTCTTCGGCGGCATACAGGCAGAGTCTGGGCACTGCTACGGGTCCTTGATGCTCCGAGGTCGTCGTTGCGGGTGTATGCTGGGCGGTGCACGTGAACGCGCCGACGGCTGCCCTACATTTATGTACATTAAGTGCAACCCCCAGCTCCCGAAAACAGCAAATGATGATGGCCGCTGCAAGAGCGTACGCCCGGTTATCAACAAGATCGAGGTTCGCCTCTCTATCTACGTGTGTTCTTCCCGTTAATTACTTTTGTGTAGCTTCTCCGCTCAGAACCTTGTCCGTGCAAAGCTTGGTGCTCAACCTGCACAGCTCTCTCGGTCTATCCATATCCTCGCCCGGGCACGACCATCACCATTCCACAAGGCTTCTAGCCCCGTCCTTCTTTCCCTTCGCAACAACTCCACAGTCCCTTCCGCTACCGACAATGCTGCCGATCTCGCCGACGTCCAGCGTGGTCTGCAAGCTACCACTACCTCACATATGCCAGTCGTGACTGCCGCCGATGCCGCACCGACGCCCGAACTCCCTGTTATTCCTGAATCTTTTCAGACCGTGGTGGATCCTCTTACCACTGAGGCTGTGGTGCAGGCTGCCCACCAGATTGGTGACTTGAAGGCTATGGGTTTGGTTCACTGGACTCCGGTTGGTGCCTTGGAAGGGGTTATGGAGCTCGTTCATGTTGGTACTGGATTGCCTTGGTGGGGTACAATCGCGGCTGTGACCATTGGTCTCCGTTTTGCGCTCTTCCCGCTCTTTGTCTTTGTGGCACGTCATACTGGGAAGCTCGCTGCAATTAAACCTAAGCAGGAAGCACTCACCAATAAGCTCAAGAGGGCTAAGGCTGAAGGCGACATGGTCAGGCAACAGGAGGCTTCGGTGGCCCTTCAGACTCTGTTCAAGAATAACGGGGCCAACCCTTTCTCTTCTCTGCTTTTGCCGGCATTGCAGGTCCCCATCATGATGTCCTTCTTCCTCGCTTTGAGGGCCATGGCTAACCTCCCTGTGCCTGGATTCCAGACTGGCGGTACACAATGGTTCCTTGACTTGACTGCTGCCGACCCATATGTCGCCCTTCCATGTATCTCTGCGGCGATTACTATCGGCTCCCTTCGTATGGGTCCTGAGGTTGGACACAGTACGTCCACTAAGACCATGAGCAACGTCTTTCAGTTGCTTGCCGTCTTGGTTATTCCGTTCGTTGCAAATCTCCCCGCCGCTGTCTTTGCTTTCTGGATTCCCAATGCTGCCTTCGGTTTCTGTCAGGCAGGCCTTTTGCGCAATCCTAATGTGCGCAAGAAGTTGTGTATCCCCGCTCTTCCCAACCCTCCAGCACTAAAGCCAGGAGCTGTTCCGGAGAAGTCAATGGGATTTTTTGAGGGCATTAAGACTGGCTGCCAGGCTGCGATAAACGTTGCTAAGGAGCAGTACGACCAGGCAGTGAAGACTGCCCAGGTTGAGGCAAACAAGCGGGCACTTGAGGACCGCAAGAGTGGCCGCAAGACGAAGTACCAACTTTCTAGTGGTTCCAAGTTGGTTGAGGAGGAACTCAAGAAAAGAAGAAACATGAAGACGTCGAAGTAAATGGCTTGGAGGTTGTACAGCAAAACGGATGGTTAAATAGGAGTAGCTGAGGGAGTAGAAGATGTTTCACAGGGACAGAAGCCAGGGCGAGCGAATGGTGGGAAACAACCTGGAAGTTTATCTGGAAATAGAAATACGATTCTCAATTAGCTAAGTATATCTCCTTTCTTCCCACCGCTCTTCTTCTCTCTCTCGCTCCACGCGCGCTTCGCGTTCTTCCAGCGTTTCCCCATCATCATACTTCGAGCTTCGAGGTGTGTCTCTCGTCCGACGGCGGGAACTGCTTCTGTCACGATGACTTCGATCATGCCTGTGGCGTTTCCGAGTTCGCCTCTCTTCACGAGGTGTGGACGATCGGTCTCGTCTGCGACGGCGCGAGGACTGGTGAGGTGACTTAGAATTTCCGTGACGTCTAGACCGAGAACCACTACGCCGCCTGCGTCTCGTGGAGTCTTTCGCAAGTCCTTCCTTGCGAGAGCGAGATGATCTTGTCTGTGTCGGTTCTCTGGACCTAGACCTTGACCTGGATCGCCGCGGCGAAGAAGATTCACGCTTATGCCGACGCGAGGACCTATGCTTACGCCGCTTCGCATGTCTCGTTCGGCTTCGGCTTCTGCTTGCACTGCGATTCTTACTCTTACTTCTGCTGCGGCGATCCTTGCTACTAGCGGAGCGACCGCGCTTCGTATAATTCGGGGATCGGGTTCTCGATCGCGAACAAAGTCGATCCCCCGACGTGTTGATTTTGCTGCGTGATCTTGACCTCGACATTGATCGCGACCTTTCGCGACTTCTGGGGAAGGAACGATATCTTGACGATTGACTCAAGCCTGAACGAACCGACGGGGTATCTCTGTCGCTGCCGACAGATCGGGCTCTTGACCGAGAATGACTTCTGCCCCTGCTCCTACTTCGACTTGCACTTTTCCCTCTGTACTCATCATTAAACATCGGCTCGTCCTGAGGCCCGTGCGACCTCATAGCACCTAGGATATTTCCCAGGTCAGAAGTATGTCCAGTCCGACCTCTCGAGCCGAAACCTCCTCGCAGCTGCATACCACCACGGAAATTACCACGACCACCACGAATCGAAGGCACATTGCTTCGAGGACCAATCGGCGCCCCTTCCACAATAACTGGGGCTGGCGGTAGAGTCGATGACCCTCGACCAGCAGGATGCGTTCCCATTGACCATGCTCCACGGTACGCCTGAATCGCTCGCCCATGAGCGTATTGCTGATAAGAGCCAGACATCCCACCAAGGTCACCAACTTCGGAGGCATACATAGCATGACCTGCAGGGAAATGTGCGATCGGTTTAGGAGCCATATCGGAAGGAGGTGCAGGCGATGCACTCGCGGAAGCTTTGATAATAGCATCAATACGAGCTTGCACGTTATCAGGGTCCAGCTTCTGAGTAGTATTGTTCGGCCCTGAGGTCAGGTCTAACTCATGCTTTGCCGTGCCATTTGTTGACTCCGAGCCAGACAAATCTTGCATGTTATGGCCTGATTTGGCTTCGACGTGGGCCATAGTGTCTGATGACCGCTCGACGGGTACCGGCCGTTGAGACTGATGTTGCTGCTGTCTGTGATGTTGCTGATGGGCAGCCCAATTGTCGCCTTTGCCATTCACACCTCCGTTCGCTGTTCCGCCAACAGCACCGAAGCGCATATTAACGATAGGGTAGCCTTTGTAGAAGAGCACATGTTAATTGGACTGAAATCATGAATAATGCTAAGAAAGAGGAAACACTACCACCCATGCCCATTGAAAGTGGGTTGAACATTCCCGAAGTACCCATATTTCCGTAGAGACCCATCATGCTACTCGCAGACGCATAAGGGTTCTGATTTTGAACAGACCACTGTGCGGACAGATCCGCCAGGCCACCATTGGCTGCTGTGTTATTGTCGCTATCAGTGTTATCCTGGACTTCATCGCTCTTCTGTCCACCACTCTATACAGAAGGTAAGTACATGTGTATGAGATCAATTGGCCGGCCATACGTACCACTTCCAGCTTCAAGGTTGGTACGTCGGGATCAGTACCGGAGCCTTGCACATTGAACTGTTCAGCCACCCTTTTCTTGGCTTCCTTCGTCTGAGCATCCTTCCACTTTTTCTCTGCCATCCTCAGAAATACTGCCACTGTTGTCTTCAAACTCGGGTTCTCTGTGCAGTCTTCCGGGGTGGTTGGGGAATGGTCACATATTGGACACGAGGGAGGAAGATCATCACGACAGTTACCGCAGATGGACTGTTCGCAACAGGGCGTTTTGTAGGGTCGCTTGACGAATTGCTGGCAATTGGAACAACGCAGACGCTCGGGGATTGTACCTAGAGGAAAGTCGCTGGACATTACCACCCGAGAAGCATAGGCTCAAGTCAACTGGTGTTCCGTTGGATGTACGTTTCAATGAATGTTCCGTTTGCTCAATGAATTCGGAGGCCAGCATTGCAGGAACACACTTCATGCAGTGCACCGGTAACGAAGACTCCCCAAAATTGACATCATGAGACCGATTCCTGTTTTCGTTTCTTCTTGGGCGAGAAGACCATTCTCGTCTTCGTCTCGGCTATGGGCTGACTTCTATGACCGTTGGTTGCCCTGTATTGTCCGATTTTGACCTATACTCACCACTGTGCCAGTCTTGCTCGAGCAACCGCGAATTGGGCCAAGGGTTTTCGGTGGATCCACGGCTGCCCCAGAGTTTGCCTATATCAAGCCCTCAGCAGAACGTGATGCTTTGGACGCCAAGAAGCGTAAAGAGGCTATGCAGCGAAACGCGAAAACAATTCAAGGCGTTTCCATTCCAAATAAACCAGAGGAGCCTGACAACTGCTGTCAGAGTGGCTGCATACATTGCGTTTGGGATCTTTACCGAGAAGATTTACAAGAGTGGCAAGACGCCCGACGAAGAGCTGTGAAAGCTCTGCGGTCTCACGATCCACCATTGCCTACTCCAGAGTTCCTACTTGACGCAGATATCGGAGTTGAGGATGATCCGTTGGAGAAGGTCAGTCCGGGCATGCGTGCGTTCATGATGCTTGAGAAACGTATTCGGGAAAAGAATGAAGGAGATGTCGGATTAAGAGAGGGAGCAAAAGGAGTAGGCCAGAGCACTGGCTCAGTAGTTGACGAGGCAGTCGGCTTAGACAACAAATTCGGAGGCGAGGGGTGAGTTAATTGAGATATAATTAGATCATTGAAAGAGAAGCCCAGGACACCATTCGCACAGAACAAATAAAAGAACCCCATATCAATACCAGAGACGCCACGGCAGCATGCTCGCTGCGTCCTCAGGAGGGGACATCAAACAAATATACACCATACGCCAATTCTACATTCTCAGGCATTAATCATCCTCTTCTTCGGCACGCCAATGCTGGTAGAGTTGACCTGTGATCAAATGTGTTAGTATCGGTTCGACCACCAAAAAATGTTCGCACGAACCTTAGTCGCGAATCTCAAAGAACACAATGTCTCGTTCAGATGCTGCTGCAACGGAGAGATGTTCACGAACATGAGTGTCTTAGAGTTTCCACCAAGAGAGTTTTGCAGAAGATATGTCAACTGGAAGAAGTTGTTAGCATTTGGATGAGGAACGAACCCATTTGTTTCCTGCCTTGGAATTTCTGTACGGAACATGACCTCCTTCCTTGCCACTGCCCAGGGCGTAAATGACGTCTCCCAAGCAACTCAAACTCTTGTTGATAGCTTGTGTTTCTTTGAGCCTATCCCCTGTGAAGCTTCCACTGTGATTCAAGCGTTCACTTCCGGCTAAATCAATCAAGTTCAATGTGCCTTGGCTCTTTTCGCCGGTGACGGAGTTCGTGCCGCGCAGGTGCAACATGAAGACACTGTGAGAACGCGAAGAGCGCTCGTTCGCATGCGTCGCCGCAACAGAACGGTTGTTACTGGCGCGTTTCAACAAAGTTGCCACGCGTCCCGGAGTATCGAGCGGAACACTAGTGAGATCGGTGACGATCGTGGTGCCCTTGTCGTGACGGATCTCGTGTTTCTTCTTGTCGAACTCTTCTGCTTTACCAAGCAAGTCGTTGATGGTCTCGTTGTAAATTTCAAGGAACTGGCCTTCCATAGTGTATGTCCAGCCCTTATTGCGAAGTGCCTCGGCCGTCGAGTAGATTTGGTGAACGGCGCGTGGGATCATACCATCGTCACTGGACATGGTGTATGTCTTACCCGAACCAGTCTGTCCATAGGCGAAGATGCAAACATTGTATCCATCAAGAGCCGACTGGACCAATTGACTGATTTCTTCAAAGACCTCCTGATTGGCGCTGGCAGCATTGAACACCTTGTCAAATGAAAACGGCCAAGACTTGGCAGCCTTGACACCACCCATGGCCGTCTTCTCTTCGGTTCCAACAAGCTCAATCTCCTTACCTTCACTATCTTGATCCTCCATCTTCATCTCCACTAAGCCTCCTTCCATGCCAAGTTCCTTCTCCAAAGGTGGGCGGACACGACAGAAAACGCGGATATTGCCCTTCAGCTCCTGAATCTGATTGTGCAACTTTCGCCGGATTGTCTCTTCAGTGATGAGTTGGGTTTCCGCGGCTTGTTGCTTGTGCTGCGCTTCCGCCAATTCCTCTCGCAATTTCTGAATCGTGCTGTGCATCTCGTACACATTGCCTTCAAGTCCATCGCTTCTTGCTTTCAAAGCGTTTGTCTGGGTTTCCAGAGCCAGGTGAGCAGCGGACTGCTCCGCAACTGTCTGCCTAAGAGTTGCCGTGATGTGCCTTTCTGCCTCCCAAGCGGCCTGGGTAGACGCAAATTCCGTCTTAACAGTCTTCAATTCACGATCTTTGATTTCTAGTTCAGCATGAACTCGTTCCTTCTCCACCCTTGTTTTCTCGAAAGCATCATGGATTTCACGCTCCGCTCGTGATTGCATGTCCTCAATGTCACGTTTAGCTTTCGACTCAACAGTTGCAATCTCCTCTCGGAACCTTCGGTTCAATTCATCAATTGTCGCTCTTTCTCTCCTCTCCAAGTCGTCACGAAGCATACGGATGGCGCGCTCGGAATCTTCGGCCTCCATACGCCTAGCTCTCTTCTCCGCGTCGAGATCCTCCGTCAATTCTTTCACCTTACGGTCCGCACGTGCAACATCTGCTTCCAGCTGATCGCGCTGTGCAGTCAATGTAACTCTGCCAAGTTCAAGTTCAGCAATTCGTCTTCGCTCCGATTCGAGCAATTCAGTAGAAGTCTCAGCAGAAGCCTTCGAAGTTACGAATTGAGTACGGAGTTCGGCATAGGCGCTTTCCATGTCTTCGAGGCGACCCTTTGTATCCCACGCGGGACGTTTTGCTTTGGTACCTCCCGGGGCAGACGCCGTGGTTGTAGAGGTTTTGCTGCTCGCCGAACCGCTTGAGCCTGGTCGCATGGAGGTCGCGCTGGTTGGACGCGTTCCAGCAGCCGATGTGGGCCTAGTGGAGGCTGCACTCGGCGGACGGGCTGTTCCTAGGGCGCTGGCTGGGCGAGTGGTAGTCGTACGTGAGATACTGGTAGCTG
This sequence comes from Saitoella complicata NRRL Y-17804, assembly GCF_001661265.1. Lineage (NCBI taxonomy): Eukaryota > Fungi > Ascomycota > Saitoellomycetes > Saitoellales > Saitoellaceae > Saitoella > Saitoella complicata. The sequence continues at coordinate 126,597 of NW_017566999.1, forward strand.
CTGCGGCGACACGCGAAATTCCCTTGACCGATTGTGACCGCTTAAGGGTAGTAGTAGCGGAGGTTGCGCTCGCGGAGGTTGCAGTACGTGAGGATGGTCGAGGTGGTGCGGCCATGGAGCGAGTTTCGCCAGCACGCTCCGCCAGTGTCTTGCGTGTGCCAGTTGCCGTTGTGGTTATAGGTCGCGTAACACCAGTTACCGGAACCTTCTTGAGGCCCGTTGTAGTCATCTTTGGCGGATCCATAGGCATGATGTTGGCGGATTTGGATTCGGAGAGCGGCGTTGGCTTAACGGGACTGGGAATCTTTGAAGGAGCGACGGAACCCTGGGGCAGAGGCAAACGCGAGCCCTCGAATGGCATTAGCGATGATCTCCGACGGTTGAAAAGGGAGAAGGCATCCATGATAGTCGGAGGGGAAGGATAGTCCACCATGAATGAGTACTTACCGCAAGGTCAGCTTCCATAGTCAACGAAAGTGAACGGGTGTTGTTTGTGTCTATTGTGAAGCTGACTGGACGTTTAGATTTCGGCGATGTTTGTTTACGTGTAGTGTTTACGTGCGCGCTGCCAGGGCAACCTTGATCACCTTGACCTAATCGTGGGAAATTCTCAATTTTTGATGAAGTTACTTTTTGTTTTTGTTTTTTGTCCGCGGACTCTACCTTTGCCTTCCCTGGACGCTTGGCTTCACGGGGGCGTTCCAACTGGCGGATGAGCCGGGTACGGCGGACGATATGGTAATACTGGACTTGAACCAGCGTTTTCCGAAGATGCTGACCCAGATCCGCTACTGTTGCTGGTTGACAAGTCTGAGGTCGAGCTGCTTTGCAGGGCCACAGCAATCTGGGCATTGATTGACGCGACCAGACGTGCAGCGGCGGGAGAGACTACGGACGATGAGGATTAGTTCCGCGACATGAATTGCCTTCGCTTCTGCGTTTAGGTACCTTCGGTATGCCCTCCGGGCGCGACGATGATTATGCCACTGGTAGCGAGTGCGAGCGTACCTCCCCCGCCTGGGCTATCGGATCCGATACCAACAAGCCTTAACCGCATCCTATATCTGCCAGGCCTGGTGATGTGTAAACCTGGATAGACAAAGAAAACTGATCTGTGGGACGGAGCGGAGCCAGAATAGACTGTGTGATCTGGTCCAAGAATCGCTTCCAAGGTTAAATCGGGCTCGTTGAAGATCGCTGGGCTTGCAGCAAGGTTGGGACCTCTGAAAAGGTAGCGATCAGGTGGAGATAGGATATTTATACCATGTTCATCATAAAGGCCCACATGAGCCAGCAGATGTGGGTGGTATTGCTCCCTGATAGACGTGTCAGTCTTCATCCAAAGAATTGATCAATTCAAGTACTAACCCGAGTATATCGTTGCTGTTAGGATCATGAACTCGCAGCCTTACTATCAGTGGTGGATCCAGAGGTGAGCTGGGATCGGCCTCTCTCGCGATGGAAGCTATCTCCATCCGAAATTGCACGGCATGAGCGTGAGACTGAACATTTGTCGGTGATCCCCCAGCCTGTAGCACTGATCCCCCAGCCTGAAGCGCCAAGTCCTCCTCATCCCGACTCGTGATCGCAGCCGGTGGTGGGTTTGGTAATGAAGGTGAAGTGGGTTGCGCCGTCTCGGCTGCTTCGTGTGTGTGTTCTTGGGCAAGCATTTCACCAGCTTGCGCTGCGCGGGTTTGAGATCGTCTCCGGCCGCGAATACTTTCTGCTATATCCAAAGAAGCCGCTGGTATGCCCTGTAGACGGAGAGAGCGTCGTTCGCCGGGCGATTCTGGCATGATACTTCGCGAACGGGCGTGGCCGGGTGAGGAGGAGATGTTTCCTCCCGTTGTGGTGGTTGTAAGGCCTCTGCCTGAGCCTCGTCCGCGCGATGTTGAAGGTCTTCCTCGGGATCGACGAGGTGGCATGGGCTTGATGTTGTTGTTGTTGCAATAACGACCACTCTTGATCCGTAGATCAGGTGGAGAGTGTCGTGAAAGAGTGTGAACTAACAGGCGAGATGGCGAGTTAGAGGTTGCAGCATACCGAGTTGGCGGGAGCGAAGGTCATAAATGTGGTGATGAGCAAGATGAGCTGGAACGGCGGCCAAGAAGGTGTCACCCCGCTTGCCTGTGACAGAGACCGAGGGGCTACAGATCTGTCACGTCCGGGTGAGACCTGCAGCTGTCTCAGGGAGGAGGATGGTCGCTTGCTGGTCAACGGGAGCATCAGAGGACCCATCACCGTACGCAGGATATGTAGGGTCGACGGGGCACGACTAATCGTTTTCACCCGGAATTCGGTTTTGATGGCTGATCGACAGAGCCGGTTTGCCGGGACGAGGGTGGCTTGCGCGCGGCTCTTCCCGTTACGTGGGCCCGGTCGAACAAACATACGATTTGACCGCGGTCAGTATTGTTCGCTTCTATAATGGACAGGCCTATGGACATGCTCATGGGATTGCTTATATTGGTTGCGATGAGCGCTCTGGCATGGCATGCCTCCCTCGGTCGTCACGTCTCCTCGAGCTCCCCAGATCAACAGGAATCGTCCGTGCCCTGTGATCCACTTGATATCAATCTCAACTGCTATAGTTACGTATTGCATTGAAAAAGGGCGCACAAACTGCGGCATCGCATATACATACATACCATGGTAGACGCCTCGTTTGGGTAAAAAGCGTTCCGGCTTGCATATCGAAATCTTGCGCCTTACTGTTATGGTGACCCTAGGCCTTCCTGAACGCCTTCGGTAACTCGCCGGCAACTGCAAAATTTTCTTCAGCTTCGATTAACAAGCCTCTGTTGTCCAGAACGGCACGACCCGACTTACGGATCAACGGTCCGTGAGACGAGTCCCGAACCGGGGAATAGCACCGTCCAACGGAAACTGCTGCAAAGCTTAAGCATGTCCAGTATTGCGATTGAATCTCTATTCTCCGAGTCTACGATCAAGCTTCAAACGATAGGCGCAAGCTAAGCATTTGCATGAGCTCGTCCAGCAGTTGCAATTGCAACCAGGAAAAAGTTGCTCATCTTTTTCAAATCCGTATATCCGCTTCATCTTGCTGCTCTAGGCCTGCGTTTATCGAAATTACATGCCACAACAACGTAATGGTGCCAGCACCAACCTACCTACGGGTACATACCAGCCCTGCACATCGGACCCGAGTTTTCGGTACAGTGCCGCTCGACCGAGTCTTCACTGACTTCGGCTTGTTCCAGGGCTGCGGCATAGTATAAATTCTCAGCACGGCACACCCGGCACTGATGATCTGGTCCATATCGCTGGATGCGAACCCTCTGTAAACGCGGCCACGATTGGCAGGGAAAGAGACGCCGTTGACGCACGTTAATCTCGCCGTGATTAGCTCGTTTGTCGTGGACGGGCCGTGGCACGTTTGCAATTGATCCATACCCGTACATATGATGAGGTCTTGGCGATACGCCATGTTGGTATTTCGTAAGAGGTCTGAGCCTGGGCCACTTACTCTGCTTGTACAGCGGTGTGAGATTTCTTGCGACATGCGCCAGGGTCCCTAAACTCCAAGGAACCGCGACCACTAAAATACCAACGAACAAACCATTGTAAGGTCTGGGAAGCCCAGAAAGACTTCAAAATGCTCGGTGAAGTCACTACCGATGCAGAGCGACGCAGTATTATCCTCCATTAGAAGGATGGGAAAGAGTCACACCGACTAGCTGACCTGGCGAAGAAGTCAGTAGCTACAATGTACCAAATTGTCAAGAGATACAAAGAGGAAGGTACACACAAACGTCTCGGCAACCAGACCTGTGGTCGTAAGCCAGCAATCTTCCAGTCCTCCGGTTGCCTTAAGCGCTGCCATGGTGAATGCTTAGCCTTACCATGAACCACCCTCCAACTCATTCTCTCGCGCAGCATGTCGACATGAACTCTCTCTGTGATGTCATGGTCATTGAGCAACTCATTGCATGCTAAACCGAGCAGATCTCTTTCGACATGGTGCCAAGGGATACCGATGATCGGGTTTGCGGGTAATGATGAGAGACGCGTCAAATTCCTCGATAGTAATGTCTGGCTGACTAGCGGGCGGTTCCTCGAGGATTTCGATTGCATTTTCAGGGCTTCGCTGCTGGGGGGAGTGTTGCTGTTGGGGTTGGATCAGGGACATCATCGATGAAGCGGGGTGGGGGTCTGGTGGTACGAGAAGATGCCCTACGTTGGGAGGAATCAGGTGCTGTAGTTTTGGCTCTTCCACAAGGCATTTTCGTAGAGTTGTATCGACTAAGTCCTCACGTGGAATCCATCACCAACTCATATTCTCCAACCCTCGCGACTGCAGCCAAAGCGCCTTCACGTGGTCACGTACTTGTCTATTCTTATTACCCAATGCCAGGCCAACAATTTGCTTCAAAAACGTTGCCTTGGTTGCTTCTTGTAATTGTGCGGACAGAAATCCTGGCTGTGCAAACAGGGTTGTCAGCCAGCGTTTGCTATCTTGGGGATGTCTACGCAGCAGGTTTCCAAACACTTCGGACACCTGTGGTAAAGCAGTCCTTTGAATGGCTCCCCCGAACGCTACCAAGAGCTGTTTCATGACTTCCGGCCCCATAGCACGTGTAATTTCGCTTGCCGACCTGTCAAGGTCAGCATCATCAAAGTGACGAGCGTAGAGATCCGACAGAAAAGCGCATGCTCCCTGCTGTGCCAGTCGTTCTTGCAGCGTGAGTCCGATAATAGCCAACCTCAAAAAATTCGGTAACCGTGCTTCAGCGAAAAGGACCTTTGGATAACACGGAAGGTATTTGGCAAGCAGATCGAACAATCCATGCAGGACGTCGGGGTTCTCTTTGAGTCCCGTTGCCTCAAGCGCATGTGATGTACATGTTAAGACTGTATCCAATAATCTGCTTACTTCCGAATCAACGCGTTCGGTACCTACGATATTGCATGAGGCAAGAAATTTCGAAGAGGTTGTCAAGAGGCACGCAGACATGGGTTGCTGCTGCGCTTCGATCTCGCGCACAAGAAAGTCCACCACATCAACGATAGGGAAAACGAACGGACCAGGTTCCTGCTCTCTGAACCCGATCCTGATCACCTGGCAAATGCCGTCCATGACCTCCGGATCTTTCCTGAACATATTCGCCACGTTGGACACGCACGTCAGAATCTGGGACTGCAGTATCTGACCGTCCTTTTGCCAGAAGGATTGACTTTTATCGAAAGTCGTCGTTTCACCGGACAGAATAACCAGTGGTTGTTCTGGGGCTCCTAAAGCCTTCCCAGCCGCCGTGAGACACCAAAGTCCTGAAAGCGCCAGCTCTTTAGCGTGCTCGAAATTCCCTGCCTCAGCGGCAACTTGCGCAAGCTCGAAGTCCCTAGAGATTTGTTCAATCAAGAACGACAAAGGTTCGAGCTTTTGAGGCTCACGAGGCAGTGCTTGAATGATCGCCGCGATCGCACCGGTGACCCGCTCCTTCTCTAGCGTGCCGAGGTCGGTGGATGTCGAAAGGGACATGTATAGCTTTCCAAAATTCGCAAGTTCACTAGTGAGATGACCGCGACATGCCGAGCACAACGTCAAAATTGATTTCGAAGCACTGTTTGAAAGGGTAGGCATGGATAATGAGCTGAAGAGGTAATTCAGGACATTTGGCAGGTTGTTAGGATACCGGCGTAACAAATCGGAATACGCACCTGCTTGACTCATTAGCAGATGAATATGTCACCGAATAAGCAGGCAAACCTGTCATGTTCAAGATGGTATGCCGGAGACGCAAGGATGCATCTGGTGGTTGCAACGCAAAGAGCGGCCCCGAAAACAACCGAATCAATATCCGGTCAGTCTCTTCCGAGTTTTCTGGAACGGCGTCCGCAATCGACACAAAACAGAATAGCGTAGCTTCAACATCTTCCCACGAGACATTTGAGGGTGATCCTGTCTGCTCTTCAAGTAGATTCATCAAACGAGTGATCAAATCCAATCTCAGTACTGGATAGCATTGTTCTAAGAGGTCGCCGAGATCACGTCGGAACCCTGCGAAATCGTCCTTAACGTCCCTCGCCCATTGACGTTCAATGTGGACAGATGGCCATCTAATCTTTCGCCATACAGCTTCAACCACACCCATGGTCAGAGCGTTCCCTGCCTCCAAGTTTGTCTCTGATTCCGCGATAGACTCCACGACTGAACACCAAAACTCCTGCGTCAAGGGAGAGACCTCCTCATCTGCAACTGCATAGCCGGGATAATTCAGGAGCGCAAGAAGCATACTCAACAGCACCTGCATATGTGGGTCCATAATCTGGTCCGCGATGGTTTCTGACGTCGTTTCACCCAGCGCTATGAGCAATTGGTTGAAATTTGAAGAATCGTCTTCCTCATCTCCTTGCGCCGCAGTCGTCAACTGACTTCGCAGTTTACCTTGGCCCCAAGGTCCTGTCACTAATTGTACCAGGTCCTGAATGCTGCTTCGAGGGAAGAAAGATCTGCTGTGAGAGAGGACTTCCGCGGTGAATTCGGCGGCAGCGCCAAAAAGAACCGGATGGGCTAAGCAAGCAAATACATCCGGAACCATACTTTGGAACAGACTACCCCAAGGTCAGCAATCAGAAGAGATGTCAAGGCTGGATCACGTACCTTCGCATATCAGCACTGTACAGAAGCCAAGACTGCAGGCACCCCAAGCCGGCCTTGACGACAGTCGTTGCTGAATCGGAAACTTCACGCATACTGCCACGCAGACTCAGGCAATATCCCAGCAGGTCAACAATGTCGTGCATACTGTCCTTGATTGCCTGGTGAACTTGGATCCTGAGGTTGGTTTAGCAGGGTGAACGACGAGAGTTGAAAAGGAGCACTCACTTCCTGTCAGCAACAAGATCTGTCTTATCTGCTTCTTCCGCCAAAACGTTCGCAAACTCGAGTGTGACCTTCAATTCGCTCTCGTTCAGTCCTCCCACGAGGTCCTTCATGGATAGCGACTCCGCCGTTTCTGTCGGTACCAGAGATTTGGCTGCCAAGCATGCAGCCAAATACTTCACGGGTGATTTCCAAGTTGTAGGAATGGTATGCAGGGCGAAGGTAGTTAGCACGGCCACGAGCTTTCGTGCGACGAGTGAAGGCCCGTTTTGGTATCGTAGCAGCCATGAAACGAGTGTTGTCAGTAGTTGCGTATGGTACTCTTCAGGTAGAGTCTTCCTAAAGCATTTATAAGCACCACTACAGAAGGCGTTATCACTGCAAACTCACCAATCTGCATTGATCTTGACCTGATAAGTCAACGCGCCGAAAAACCGGACATTGTCCTCCTGTTGCCCGTTGCCCGATAAGCCATTGCATATACTCGCAAATGAGGAAGGATTCATACCTCACTTGCCAAGAGTTGCTCTGCTAACGCCCAACCATCAGGTGAATGCTGCAACCCTTGGAGAGTCCTCTGAGCCGTTTTCAACCATTCCGGGTTCTGTCCGGGGGCATACAGCTGCCGAATCAACTGCCAGGGATATCGTTAGTAGCGATGATTGGCCATGGCGTGAATGCTGACCTCCTTGACCTGATCAACGGATGTCGGGGATGTTACGGTCGCCATATTGCCGGTTGCTGTTTGTGTTTGGAGTCGTACGTCAATGCGCAGCAGAACTCGTGTACATACCTGCACTTCCCGCGTCCGTGCTCGGTCAAGCAACTGCTACACCAAGAACTTAAAAAGACGGACGAATGGAAGAAAACATAGCATCGAAGAAGATCAATTCAGCGAGCACAAGCTACCCTATCCTATCGTCATCACATCGACCTCCATGAATCCTCAACTGCAAACCCACAAACCCAGCAGACAATGTTCTCAGGTCGTAAATAAAAAAGAAGCGGAAGGAAAAAACAAAAACACCGGTGCCATCCAGACAAGAATAAAAAAGAGACGCCATGCTTAAGCTTTGGCGTAAGCCCATAAATAGTGAACCCAAGCGGAAGAAGCAATCGCGATCCGCAAAACAACACAAACAGCAATAAAAACCGAATTTCTGGGAAAGTAGATGGTATCATCTTTTTGTTTACCATCCTGCTCCGTGGTACCCGTATTCCTCATCGAGGGCATCTTTGCCCATCTCGCTGACGTCCATAGCACTTGCCGCACGACGCTTGAGGACGGCGTTGGATGTCATGTGCTTCTGCTGCCTCTCCCACAACAAGTTGCGCCTAAGACTCTCACTCAGCTCGGTAGCAAGCATGTTGCGACGCGTAGTGCGAGGCGAGAGAGCCACCTGGTCGGATTGAGTAGAGGAAGAACGCTTGATCTTCATGGCACTTATGGTCTGAGGGGCCTCGTTCACGGAAGCGGCCTTGCGGGGTGCACAGGGGCTGCTGATGGGGCTAGACTGCTTGGAGGACTTGGAAGAGTCGCTCCTGGAACCACCCTCCTTGATCGCGTCACGCTTGACCAAGAGCGCAGACAACATACTGCGGCGACTTGGCAAACCAGGACGCTCGCTCTTGCCAAACCTCACCTTGGCACGGTCCTCAACCGAAGATCCAACAGAACCAGTGCCTTCAGAGTCCTCCCAGTCACCATCATCCTCATCTCCAGCATCGTCCTCCTCATCAGACGTATCCTCAAACACGGCGCCATCGTCTTCCTCATCCTCCTCCTCGCTGTCAGAAGCGATGGCCGAATCCTGCGCACACCTGATAATCTCCTTCTCCTCCTTGAAACTCGTACGTTTCTCCGTCTTCTTCTGCTGGACAGTACACTGTTGTCTGCGACGACGCTCAGCGTCCGAGTCGGTTTCGGAATCACTGGGCGTGCTCTTGATGAAGAATTTCTTCTCGGCGGCAGGGCGGGCAACGACGGGTACAGGAGTCGGCAATGAAGGCTTGGGAGCAATGGCAGAAACCTTTGGCAACTCAAACCCCCTGACGACACTGGAGGCCATCATAGGGGCGTCGTCCTCCTTGGACTCATCCTTGGCGGAAGTGAGGACGGACATGGCCCTCGACTTGGTCGACGCGTCAGCCGGATATGAGGTAGACGCCTTCGAGAAACCGCTCTTAACACTGGCGGCAATGGCCTCAACCTCCTTCGTCTTCTCGTCCTTCACCGTCGTAACCTGCTTGCCGGGGGCGCTGGAAGCCTGCTGCTGACCGTTCTTCTTGGCCATAGCCCTCCATGACTCGGCGTCGGCACCAACAGGTCCAAGACCCGTGACAAGCTTGTGGAAGCTCTCTGGGGTCAAGTGACGCTTTGACGATAAGTTGCGGGTGAGTGTTGGGCGAACGGGCTTGGCAGTCAATGCTGATGCTGCTGCGGCGACGACAGGTGCGGCTTCCGATGCAATAGAGTCGATCGATCTTGAGAGCGCGGGCAAGTCGTTCGCTGATTTTGAATGCGCTGCGGTGGCGGTGGTCTGTGTAGGTTCGTCGTCGTGGTCGTACATCAAAGCCTCGCGGTACCACAGACGCCAAGAAAGGTTCTCCAAACGACGTCCATTCTCGAGGTTCTCCTTGCACTTGGTGAAGACTGTAGCAGAGAAACGCGTTAGCATGCAATTCTCAAAGAAAGAGGCGAGGATGTCGGCACGTACCATTCCACATACAACTCAGGTTATCGGCGTCAATAGAGTCGAGCTTCGTGATGCCGTTGGGCGCCAACGAGAGCACAGGATCCGGAAGAGTAGCACGTCCAGGCATTATGAATTTGTGATTAATGCTTGCTGTTGACTGGTCGAAAGTCGCGCGCAGTATGCTGTGTGTAATGCAAAACGATGACGAGGAGGGCGGCAGTCAGGCGTATATGTTGAACAACAGAGAAAGATCGGTTGGCACTGGCTTGTTACCCAGCTGCGTTGGTTTAAGGTGTGTTGTTTATTTGGGGGAGTGCCGAGGAGGGGGTGGGGGGGGGCATGATCTTATATACGGCGGCGGTTCGGCGTTGGCCGGCCGGAATGTGAAAACTCGTGTGCGAGCTAAAAAGGAGCAGCAGGAAGGAAATAACGCGCGCCGAAACGAAACGAAATTCGAAGCTCATCTCGACGGGAAAAGAGTCCGAGGAGAGAGGCGGATCGTTCCAGCTGCTCTGCTCGTCCACCGTCCTCTCGCTCGACTCTCCCCTCCAATCGACGACTGACTCCCCAGCAAACCGTCCGCGTCATGTCCGCTACCGGAAATGACCCGACGTAGGCTTGTTGCACGTGAAGCCCAGCAGCCGATTTCCGTCCAGATCCGCCCTGCATAACGAAATCAAATGCGTTGCCCCGTAAGCCCGAGATGATCCCGACGAATAACTTCGCCTCTTTCGCCCTGTAAAGACACCTGTAGGTCAGGGTGAGAGAGGCAAGGAGAGGCGCAGCGATGGACTCCGCGCGTTCTAGACGACGAGTTGGTATTCCAACTGCCTCCCGGACAAGCTTCTCCGTGGCCGTTGGCGCTACCCCAAGGCGTGCTTCTGTCGATACCCGGCACTTTTCGCTCCTGTTGAAAGTCCTGTGACTACGGCCACCCGCATACTTTCTTACTACTTACTCCGCCCCTCCATACCCCGCCATCTGGCATAAACCGCTCTCTCCCTTGTAAACTCCCCTTTCTTGTGACCCCCAACCGCGGAGGCCTTACTCCGGCGCCTCCCCCATCAGCTGCGTTTGCGATCTTGCTGACTCACCGGCATTTCCTCTTCCATGGCCATCTTGCGTTTGCGCGCGCTGGAAGCAAGCATCCGTCGACTCGTGCGCGATTCGACCTCCGCGGCCTCGGCAACCTTTGGCCCATGGAAGGAAGCGGCCTGGAAAAGGCGGTCGGTCAGTTCGCCGCGTTGCAATGTTCTGCCAATTTTTCGTTGGGGCATGAAAGTTGAGATCGTGTAACTTCCCAACCTTTCACTTGGTCATTACGCGCGTACAATACCGGACGTGTTCCCGTTTGAAGATACGCCCATCCTCTCTGTAAGCGGTCCTTGCACCGACACTTTGCACCGAAACCCTCGCTTGCGGGCCAGGCCGATCGCTATGCGCGCAATCGAGAATGGGACTCGTCATTCTGTGCTTACTTGACATTTCACATGATTGGCAACATCCGTGTTAAACTCGCGAGCTTGCTTTAAGTTGAGATTCCCGCCGTCATGTCGCGGAAGGAACCTTATTCGTACGCATATCCGCTCGTATGATCATGATCTTCGTAGTGGAACGCTACAGTACATACTCCGGGTCACTCCATATAACCTCTAGAATGCTTCGGCCACGGCCGCTGAAACGTCTCGTTTTCAGGTGACTGCATGTGAGGGCGGTTGAATGTCTTGTTGATCGTATGACGCGTTCATATCGGGTGGACAATTGGGTAGTGGTCGACACAGGCGCAACCGACGGACAACAAAAGCGAGACCCTGTGATGCAACCGTCATGACAAGACCGATAAGCTGCGGGAAGCAGGACTATTCCCGTCGTCCGAGCGGCCACCGGGGGTCCTGTTTTGGTGTTGCTCGGCACTCGCGAGAGCCCCACGGGGGGGGCGACGCCTAGGGCGGGGTTAAACGGGCGATAACGGTCGTAACAAAGGCCGGAGCAAACACGCCTGAGCAGGCAGGAAGAAAAATAGCTTCACGAAACAAGACGAGTAGCATACACTCCCGGGCCCGGTTGTTACTCTGTTGTTACCGGGTGAAGCATTCACCCAGATCTAGCTACACGTGCTCCACTCGACGGGGAAGGAAGGTAGCATGCACCTCGGAAGATTCTTGTGCGTTGTCAGGTCAGCTCTAAGCGAGGATGATGCTATGACGATTGAATGACTTTAGCAGATGAGGCACTTTATGCAGGGAAAGGGGTATCGATGTGGTCGTGGGATGAAGTCTAAGAGAACTCGTTCTGGGAAGGAGGAGAGGGGATGAGAGATCAGCGCAAGATGTCGAGGAAGGATCCAAGGAAGTATAAGCGGAAGCTTGGTAGTGCTGCCAAAGCAGCGGCGAAACAATTAGCATAGCTAACCCGACATGCATTGTCACACGACTACGACGCGCAAATAATCTAAGTGAACTTCTCAATGATGGCGGAAGCTATCTTCCTGTAAGCCTGCGCATAAACACTTTCCGGTTCAGCAACCACAGTCGGTTTCCCTTCATCTGCATGTTGGCAGATACTCGCGTGAAGCGGTACATCCCCGATAACACTCAATCCATGCTTCTCCGCTGTCCGTACGACACCTTCCGTACCAAAGATATGCGTATGCGTTGAGCAGTTTGGACAAACGAAGACACTCATGTTCTGTACCATGCCGATAACAGGCGTGTCCGTCTTCTTGAACATGTTGAGCCCCTTCACGGCATCAATCAGGGCGATATCCTGCGGTGTAGAAACAATGATAGCACCATCTAGAATAATCCGTTGGATGATAGTAAGTTGCACATCACCAGTACCAGGTGGCATGTCAATGATCAGGTAGTCCAGCCCTCCCCACTCAACCTCGTGGAGGAGCTGTTGCATTGCCTTCTGAACCATTGCTCCTCGCCATACTACAGGTGCCTCCTCGCCCACCAGGTAGCCCATAGACATGGATTTCAAACCATAGTTAGACATTGGCAAAAGCTGGTTGTTTTCTGACAGACGAGGTTCGCCAGACAACTTCAACAGCTTGGGGATAGATGGCCCGAAGATGTCAGCATCAAGGATACCAACACGCTTTCCAGCCTGTGCCAGTGCAAGCGCAGTGTTTACTTCAATATCTGGTCAGTATATGTGACTTATGACCCTGATTAATAGAGCACACCTGATACTGTCGATTTTCCCACACCACCCTTCGCCGAGGATACCGCAATGATCCTGTCCACGCCAGGCAGCTTGCGTTTCGTTGGTAGTCCGCGTTGCATTCTAGGAAGGGTAGGAGGTGCACCGCTCCGAGGCAAGCCCTGAACAAGTTTATTAGTAGTCGTCTTCGCGGATCAACGGCGATCCTGGCTCACCAGAGGATTCTCGTGTAGGACTATCCGTGCGGAAGAAAACAACCGTGCGAAGCTGTCCGGCCTTTTAATGAGACATGCTGTCCGATTGAGAGAACGGCATGCCGGTGCTATTGATCTGATTTGGAAGGCCATTTTGCTCTCGCACTGGCAGGCAACGTGCCTATGTACGTACGAGCAGTTGCCGTATCGAGAGGTGGCGCGGGTGGCTCGGCAGGCAACAATTGCCCCCGGTTCAAAAAAGTTAGAATTCACGTCAACCGGTGCTTCACGAGAAGAAGTGAAGTGAAGGCGGACAGCCGAAGTCCAGAAAATAACAAGATCACTGACGACACATAATGGCTGGCAAATCTCTGGCTGAGCGTATGGCTGAGTTGGCCAATCCGGCTCCTCTCGATTACGACCCGGAAGCAATTGATGATCCTTTCACTAAAGCCCGAGGTGGCTCCGACGACGAATCCGATGTCGACCAGGGCGATATTCGCGAGCACTATGTTACCGTCAGCAAGAGTAAACTCCGACAAGACGACCATATTCTCGACGATCCCCGATATGCAGGCAAGCGCTCGAGTCGTAAGGCGGCTCTCGGTGAAGACACCTTCAAGGCCATGAGTGAGGATGACGAAGATCTTGAGGGAGAAGAATCCGATGAGGAGGATGTTTCTGGTTTCATCGATGATAAAGCCGAGGAGAGCGAGGAGGGATCGGACGACGGCGAGTCCGGCAGTGATGAGGAAGCATTCGAAGGCGGAGAAGAGGATGATGAAGAGGACGAGGATGGTGATGACAAGAACGACGAGCTCCGCAAGATGATGGCCGAGGAGCAGAAGAGTCTTGTGCTAAACATCACGCAGACGGCCAAGGCCGAGGCGGAGAAGGGCAGACATGTCAAGAGCCAGATGAAGATTTACGATTCCCTCCTCGACTCCAGAATCAAGCTCCAGAAGGGTTTGGCTGCCGTCAACACCTTCCCTCAGGGCGATGCTTTCGCGACTTTCGTCGATGAGGAGTCTGCAGATGCGATCAAGGATGCCGAGGCGCTCGCCCTGTCGCTCATTGACAACCTGTTTGATTTGCGCATGGAGTTCATGAGGGAGGCTGACGGTATGGAAATTGATGGTGATGCATGCCAGAGCAGGAAGAGAAAGAGAGACGATGATGACTCCGTCGACTTGAACAACATCTGGAGCGACTTCCAGGCGTTAGACGAGCAGTTCCAGGGATGGCAAGAGTCAACCCTTACGAAGTGGTCTAACAAGGTCCAAGCAGCCTCCGGTGTGCCGTTAAATAAGAAATTCAAGGCCGTCAACCAGGGCATTCTCGCACAAATCCAGGAGACTTTGTCTGATAAGGACCGTCTCGTCCAGAGAACCAGGCTGAACCGAAGCAACAACAAGATTCTGGGTGCAGAGGAGGAGGACAAGACTAGCAAGGATGCAACCGACGAACACCTCCGCAACTTCAATTCCGAGATTTTCGATGATACCGACTTTTACCAGGGAATGCTTAAGGAGCTCATCGATAGACGTATGCTTGATTCAGGAAACGGTACCGGAACACAGTGGGCCGCCATCAAGCAGCCGAAGCAGAAGAAGGCGAATGTCGACACGAAGGCATCGAAGGGTAGAAAGCTGAGATATCACGTTCATGAGAAGCTTCAGAGCTTTATGGCACCTATTCCTACGGCACAGTGGCATGATGAGCAGATTGATGAGTTGTTTGCAAGTCTTTTGGGGCAGCGTGTACGCGTGGATGAGGAGGAGGAGAAGGAAGCTGAAGTGGAGGTCATCCCAGACGATGGTCTCCGTATCTTTGGATAGATCCATATCTAAACAAATCGAAAGTTCTCACAAAACGACAGTGTAACGCCCCAGTCCCCGTTGTCCTGTTATTCCTTTGCCCTATAATCAAATGGACCTCCATAACCTCAACCCTCTTCGTCATCCGAGCCATAGGCAACCAAACATGGACTTGACCTTTCACTGCTGTTCTCACTTCTTAACGAACTTTCCTTGTTTTTTCCTTTACCAACCATAACGCCCGCTGGCAGGGTCGTCTTCTCATCTTCCAATACACCTGCCTTGTTCACAAAGGGATCTTTTGACAAACGAGCATTGGCCACAACTTCCTGTTGCAACCTCTCTCTAGTAGTAGCGGGTGCCGTCGCTTTTCTTTTCGCACGAGGAAACATGGCTCCTGCTAGTACATTCCGTTTCTTTGATGCTTCATCCGTCGCTTGCAGAGCACCAAACTCAACAAGGGCAGCCCTCCTGGCGTCCATCGGTGATTCATCCAGCAATTTGATGGACAAACTGTTCCGCTTCTGGATTTCTTCTGCTTCGGCAGCCTTTGCCCGTAAAACCTTCTTGTCGGTCCTGAACACGTTTCTCATCCTCCTGGATTGAGTGTAAGGGTCCGCCCATTGCCGTTCGCTTTCATTAGCTAGATCCGCGATCCTCGGTGCTGCTTCCTTGCCTTTCCTCACGTCTTCGGATTCCTTTTCTATTCGCGCAAACGGATCACTTGCTAGCCTTTCGGCTTCTGCCGCGTCTTTAATCTTGATAACTCCCGCTTCCGCGGCATCCCATTCCTCTGCTTTCTTTTTGCCACCTAAAATGACATCGTATGTGGTTTCCTTGGGGTTTGTATGGATCTCCAGCCAACTTTGACAGCATGCTGTTTTCATCCGGAAGCTCCATATTGGCGTTGTATAGTACGCTCCTGCTTTCTTCTTCTCTGCATTGAATCGAACACCTTGTGCGATGAGCGTGTCGCAATTGGTGCACCAAACATGGAACGGAAGCTCAAACCGGACAATCAAAATTCTGCAGGAATGTCAGCGTCAATGTGAGAAACTTCCAACTATACATTTTACCCTTTGTCTAGCTTCCGTGCCCGATCACCCAACGCATGAGTACCGGCGTATCCATTGAGCGTCTTGTGCTTCTTCGGATCAAAATCTGGAGGATAGTATTTGCCGTATCCAAAGCCTTGCATTCCGCTGATGGTTGTGTCGTATCAAGGTGGTATGGTATGTGACGCATTCACACCTGGGAGCTCAAATGGAGAGTCAACGTTACAGGGACAAGATACATGATATGACGCAGCCAGATATTATTTGGGTCTTGATCATTCCACACCCCATTTTCTTCATTTCACACCCCAGCGCCAACAAAAAACTCAGGATATCTCGCCAACCGCAAATCGGATCTCGGAGGGTAGAGAGTATATAGACTGATAAAAGTCCCCTGAATCCGTTCCCACCTTCATATTCGGATTTGAAGGTTCCTGGGAGAAGATACCAACTGTTTCTCACCTCTCAGCCCGGCGCTGCGGCTGGTGTGGCACAGCGCATATATGCATAAATCTGCACATCACATCTCAGCAGTATTTGGCAGAGTACAGCAGCTGGTGGAGTGAAATCTGCGAGTTAAAGGTATCAGGATATTCACAAAGGTACTCTCTATCTCTCTACGCTCTTACCGTATTCCCAAGTTCAATGGCTGTTGAGATATCTTTGAAATTGTGAGTGCGCCGGGGTGTGGTATGAAGATTGAGGGGTGTGGAATGATCAGAACCCTATTATTTTTGGCCAGTAAGTGACCTCTAAAGCTATAGCCAACCCAGATAACCTAAACCCAATGAACAAACCCAAATACAAATCTAATGAATAATGATGCAAGAAGGAACCTCAAAGTTAGTAAGCGCGGCGGTTGTCACCCATAGGGGCCTGGTTGGAACCAGTGAACCCACGTCCCTGGCCACCGTGACCTCCTCCACCGTAACCACGTCCTCCACCGCGGCCTCCACCACGACCTCCGTAGCGGCCTCCTCCTCCTCCTCCGTAACCCCTAGATTGACCCATCTCGGCCAATCGGGGGTCGATCTCCTGCTTAGCCTCGCGGAGAATGGTCAACAAGTCACGAGCCTGCTTGGAGTTCTCCTGGGTGAAGAAGGTGATAGCGGTACCCTTAGTACCGGCACGGGCAGTACGACCGATACGGTGAACGTAGTCCTCAGAGTTGTTGGGGTAGTCGTAGTTGATGACAAACTTGATATCCTTAACATCTGTAACACGAAAGTTAGCATACGACTCGAAGAGCATATGATGCTCATTGAATCGCAGTAAAAGCCCTCGTTCTTCTCAATACAGCGGTACTTCGTATCCCTGGCAAAGCGCATGGTTTCGCAAAGTAAGGGACTGGTAATCGCTGAAGCTCTTCGCGCATATCCAGATGACAATGCCTTCGATCTTGGTACATAGTACAGAGACAGACAGAAGGTTTGCACACAAAACACATAACATCATACACAGACACTCATAAAACACAAGTGACCAGATGACCTCTCAAGACAGCGCACCTATACTTCATTACAAGTATAGAGCGTTGAGAGCCAAACCCATACGGAACGGGAAGTACTTGACATGACGCGTCACACAGAAGAACATCATGCAAGGGTTTGGGAGGATAGCGGAGCCGAACTGCAATAATCACAGAAGAGGAAGCCAGAAAAGAGCGCGCGGAAAGCAGAAGAGACTGCGACGCGCCATGCCAGACTTTTAACACATGTAGCTGAGGAACATGAAAACCTCTCCTTGTCGAAAGTGAACACTGCAGATGACTAAGCGAAGAGCTGCGAATATAATCACGCCAGATTGAAAGTTATAGAAGAGCCTGTTTTTCTGCGTCAATGAACGGGGAAGGGATAGTACATACCGAGACCACGGGCGGCAACATCAGTAGCCACCATGATAGGAGAGTTGCCAGCCTTGAACTCGTTCAAAACCCAGTCACGCTCAGCCTGCTGCTTGTCACCGTGAATAGCCAATGCGGGCCAGCCGTCTTGGCGAAGGAACTTGGTGATGTCGTCGGCGACACGCTTGGTGCCGGTGAAAATGAGGGTCTTGGCCGACTTCTCCTCCATAGCCTTCTCAAGGTGCTTGATGAGACGGCCACGCTTGTCGAACTCGGAGACGACCTCGACGATCTGCAAAATGTTGTGGTTGGCAGCGAGCTCGAGGGAACCGACGGTAACCTGGAAGAAGTTGTTGAGGTAGTCGTTGGCGAGACGCTGAATCTCCTTGGGCCAGGTAGCGGACCACATACAAGTTTGACGGTCAGGGCGAATCTGGTCGATGATCTTGCGAATTTGGGGCTCAAAACCCATGTCCAACATGCGGTCAGCCTCGTCGAGAACAAGGTAGGTAACACGACGAAGGTTAGTCTTGCCGGACTCAAGCATGTCGATCAAACGACCAGGGGTAGCAATACAGATCTCAACACCACGGGAGAGATCACGGATCTGCTGACCCTTGGGAACACCGCCGTAAACACAGGTGTTCCTGATGCGGGAGGACTTTCCGAACTTGGTGCACTCTTCCTGAATTTGGACAGCAAGCTCACGAGTAGGAGCCAGGACAAGAACGATAGGTCCATCGCCAGGAGCCAAAAGAGGCTGAGCGTTGATGTGAACGATAGCGGGAAGACAGTAAGAGAGTGTCTTTCCAGAACCAGTAGCAGCAATACCGACGAGGTCACGACCAGACAAAGCCATGGGCCAGCCTTGACATTGAATCGAGGTGGGAGCGGCGAAACCGAGGGACTTGACTTCGTTGATAACGTATGCGGGGAAACCAGCCTCGTCGAAGTTGGTAATAGGCTTAGGAACATCGGTACCGAAAACACGCATCTCGTGCTTCTGGCGGAACTCGTCGATCTCGGCCGGGGTGCGGGCAGCGACTGAGGGGTGCTCGCGGTAGAAGTTCTTTTCGAACTTGGGCATGGTCTCCAAGTCCCAGGTCTGCTTCTGCAGGTTCTGGCCCAGGTTGCTCATGCGGTCACCTCCACCTCCACCGTATCCTCCTCCGCCGTAACCACCACCACCACCACCGCCTCCACCACGTCCTCCACCGTATCCACCGCCTCCGTATCCTCCACCTCCACCACCACCACCACGGCCACCGCCGTAGCCACCACTACCACCTCCTCCTCCGTAACCGCCTCCACCACCACCGTAACCTCCGTTTCCGTATCCAGACATGTTATTCGTTATGTGTAAAGGGAGAAGTCGGAGTTGAATGCTCTGAATATCAGCCCAGGAGTTGGGGGAAGGGCCTTTCTTATACCTGCGCGGTTCGCCACCGCAAATCCACTCAGGGCCGCTTTAGGCACTGCAAAATTTGACGTTAGCTCGCAATGGATTTCAGCGCTTATCGATTTGCGGCAGGGAAAGGCAGGCAAGGTGGGACAGGTGAGAAAGAGGCGAATTGCACGTTGGCTTCAACTTGATATGGTTATTAGGTCCTGATACTCTTTGATTCGGATGAGAATGGGTCTCTTCTCACGTGACGTCGGCCGCCATCTGCGGATCCTCACGGCTACGGATGTCTTGCAGGCGCCGTCGGAAACTCTAAAGTTCTGCGCTGGAGTTCGTACTTGCGCAATAGAACAGAGAGCATACACTCCCGAAAGGACACCATGAAACGTTCCCTTGGCGATATTCTCTTGGCAGATACGGAGATTGTTGAGGAGGAGTCCGATGTTGAATTGTCAGATGCCGAGCCCGTTGAGGAGGCCGTAGACTCTTCCTTTTGCGCTGAGTATGTATGCTCGGTTTCGTGTGCCAGGAGTCAATGCTGACAGAAACGCCCAGATGCCAAGATCAGCCGGCAGTTGTCGAGTGTCAAAACTGTGACGAGAACTTCTGTGATGTTTGTGGGAAATTTCTGCACCGTACCGGCAAGCGGAAAGCTCACGAGTTCCGTCCGTTGAAGGCGGAAGAGACCGCCAATGGCCATTCACTGGTCGCCGAGCCCAAGAAAGCAACAGAAGCTTCGGCATCAAAAGAGACACAACTGGAGGACGACGAGGATGACGTTAACTTGCCTGGCGTTCACTCCGTGGGTTCGTCCTCCACCTTCGGCGACTGGCTCACCTCCAGAGCAAAGCACATCCCCCTTCGTCTTACCCACGAAGAGCGCAAGTACCTCCGACTACTTGAGGCTGCTCTCAGCGTTTCTGAGTACACCGACAAGGTTGACATTCTTGCCATGTACTCCTCCCGCGCAAAGCGTGTCGTCGCCCAGCTTAAGGACATGTGCGCAACCCTCGCCGGTCTCGTCGTCGCCAGTGACATGAAAGCAGGACAAGAGCTCTTTCAGGATAAGGACTACGAAGAGAATTCGGAATTTTTCCAGACTATCTTTGAGCTTGGGAGAAGGTACAAGATTCAGAACCCGGACAAGATGCGGAATACATACGGCAAGATGATGTACATGGTTCAGGACTCGATGAACCCTGAGGTGGAGGAGACACTCGGCTTTAACCTCTACAAACCTATCGAGACGGTACACAGTTTTCTCGCAGATCGCGACGCTCTTGATCTATTGAAGGAGGACATCATCGTCCATGCTACAAGGGAGGTTGTACCTGAAGGCAAGAAGCGGACTCAAATCCAAACCGAAATCAAACAAAAAGAACGTGCGATCGAGATCCTAAGCAAGAAGCATGCTAGCCCAAAGATCAGCCGGGAGGATATCAGACAATGCTTGTACGCTCTCGGAGACAACCACGCATACCTCAGAGCTAACCGGGATCCTTGCGATAAGATGAGAGCACTTCTACAGCAGTATTTCAGCCCTGAGAAGCCTGATTCCGAGTTCCACCTCTCCATCCAAGCTGGTAGGGGAGGAGCTCGTCTCAGTCACTCGCACCAGAAGCAATACTATTACGTCAACCAGTCATTGTCGCTATGGTCCTCGATCATGCACGAGATGTACATGCTTTGGTCCCTCTCTGACAGTGATCTACTCTCATCACGGACACGGTATAGATTGACCGACACTGGTCAGGGTCTCAATCGTGTTCAGGCTTGTCCGGGACTGTCGAGGGCGATGCACTCCATCTTGTCGAAGGCGCAGCAAAAGGCAGGAACCTGGATTGGAAGTTCGGTTATTCACCTCGGAGACCACAACGTACCGAACGCCCTTTTGTTCATTGACAAATACCTTCAGGTGCCACGAATCTTGAACCCCATCACGATTGCCGTCGAGGAGTTGGAGAGGATCGCGAGAGACCCGTTCATTCATGGATATATCGAGGAGTCCTTTGGCGGTGTTGAGACATTGAAGAAGACCATCCTGTCTGACTTTTTCAAGCACGGATTTGATGGTTCTGGAGCTGACAACTTCTTCGATGCTGGGTCGTGTATCGACGGCAGATTGACGTCTGCGTGGAATTGGTGCAACACCATCTCGAAGAAACCATACTACAGGATATTATTGATGGCGGGATTTGCTGGATTCGATGGAGATGGCTTCTGAAGCGGGACTTGATACACGTGTGCGTTGACAACAAGAGAAAGGACACCTTATCAGCGGTATAACTACACTAGACTCGGTAACAATATCTATCTCTCTACATCCACTAGACCGATGCCGCATCGACGATCCATTCACACTCCGCGGAGCTCTTGGGCTTTGGCGGTCAATTGCGTGCAGCCTGGGCGTACGCGCGCGCTTGCGGTTAAACCTTCCGAATTCCGCAGGGGTCGCGACTGGTCCATACGGCAAAGCTTGTGCAACCGAATTATCGAAAGCGAGGGAGGATGACCTAAAGTTACTAGGAGACGGATGAAAGACGCCCGAAGGATGTCAAGATGAACCATGTGGACGATACAAAGCTTGCGTAAGCCGGATTTTCTTAAGGAGGCCATGTTTGTCCACTGTCTCCATCACCATCACAACGACCACGTTTGATCCAGCGTCATGGCATTTACAGTTCGCCGCTCTTCACCACATGACGTGACAGCTCTACAAGAGATCGTACCAAGGCACTTCTGCAACTACGAACCCATGAGTCAGTCTTTCGACCCACAACCATGTCCAGAAGACCTCGCGCCACTGATAGACTCCATCATCGAGGAATGTGTCCCCTCCGGACCCTCGGTCAAGATCATGTCGTTAGTAGCTGTTGACGACAACGGCGATATTGCAGCTTTTCTGCTGGCTAGAGATCTTCGCAATGAGCATGCGCCAGAACCTATTCCTGACGATGCATTTAACAAGAAACTGCTGAGTACATTTGACAAGATGCACAACCAGGCCGAGGAGGCGAAGCCGGGGTTACATTCGGAGCCGTGGTTGTTTGTAGAGGTTTGTGGGGTGTTACCACAAGCGACGGGTCAGGGTGTCTTCAGGAAGCTTTGTGATGGGATGAAGGACATCTACGCGGGCGAAGGCTGGAAGGGATTGTGCGGGATCACTGCTGCTCCAGGCGTACAAAAAGTGTTATCGGAGGTCTGGATTACAGGGAAGCTGAACGATCTGGAACCGGTCTTCGTTGGCGTATCATGGTAGCTTTGCCGTGTCTGGAATCGATAACTCCCTTTGTGCCCTCGATCGAGAACTACCGGCCATCACTTTTGCCGTGCCGCTTGCCGAACGTGGTTTAGTGCGGTAACGTAGTTTACGGAGCACACCCTCCGACGTCACCATCGCAGGACTCACTGCTCTTCAGGAAAATGTCGAGCAAAATCAACGTAGCAGTCATCGGTGGTTTGGGGAACTTGGGCAGAGAGATCGCCCTTGCATCAATCGAGCGTGGTCATTCTGTCCGTGTCCTGACCCGTTCCGCAACTGTCTCTGATGCCGCTGCGGTCGAAGCGCTCGAGAAAGCAGGCGCGGTGATCATCAAGGTCGACTATGATACGGAAGAGTCGGTCTTGAGGGCATTTGATGGAATTGATACTGTGGTGACCCTGGCGCCTGCCTTCACTCTGGATGCAATCGACGGGCAGAAGCGATGGATTCAATTGGCAATCAAAGCTGGCGTGAAGCGGTACGTCGCGCAATCCAAGAGGCGAAAGGATCAGTCGCTAATTCAAGGATACAGGTGGGTTCCTAACGAGTTCGGTACTGCCCCCACATCTTCGCTCACCCAATCCCCAATCTTCGGCCTCCGCACCTCACTCCGCCAATACCTCATCGAGCACCAAAGCCTGATCTCCCACACGTTCTTCTACTGCGGTTACTTTACGGAATATATCACTCACCGCTCCGGCTTCGGAATTAATCTCGACGCAAAGACAGCGGATCTGGAAGGTGAAGGCATTGCGCCGGTGTCCTGGACGTCGAGGAGGGATGTTGGAAAGTTTGTTGCATCGGCATTGGGAAGGGATGAGAGTAAGAATGCTGAGGTGAGGATTTGTGGGGATGTGAAGTCCTTGGGCGAGGTGGTGGAGATGTTCGAGAGAGAAATGGGTGAGCTTCGCGTATGTAACCCTTTCTCGGAGTTTGAGCTAATGCGTGACTTACAGAGACCAACTTCGCGGTCACTAAACATACGCTTGAAGAATCCGAAACGCGCCATGCCGAAAAGAAGTGTTCCATCTTTGCACTTATCATCGCGAAGGGGGGCGCGTATGTAGGTCGCGGCGGGAAGTATGTTGAACCGGCGGAACACGATTTACGGGGCGATCTGAATTTGGATAATCATGTATATCAGGATTGGGAGACTTGGAAGGTCGAGGATGGAGTTAGGGATTATGTTGACAAGAAGAAGGAAGGTCAGGAAGTCAAAGTTAGCATGGAAGGTGGACGGTGAGGCGTGGGAACGTTCTGTTTGTACGCCGTATGCAGTTCATAATTCATCGATTCAGTATGCCCAGTCGTCATACCATAGATCTTTGACGTATATTTTCACCACACTCTGATGATGGTTTGCCTTGTCAAGAAAGCTATCCGTTCTTGTGGAAGATGGCACTTCTAATGGTCGGCTTGCCTCTGCAGACATAAACCAATACCACGAAGTATTTGGACAGCTCTGCATTTGGTCAGGAATGGTAGTTGCACTGGTCAACAAGGCACACAACATCATGACTATTCTCACTGAGCTATGATGTTACTCTACAAGATTAGAGAGATCCCTTTCGAAAGAACGCAGTGGCATCCTCAGGGTGCTTCTATTTTTAGCCCAAATTCGGGCGCGTAATGTAACGTAGACTTTCTACCGCCGAATTCGGCACGACAACCGCTCCAAGTCGAAACGCGTCATTCCACGAGGAGAAGGCAGATTTGTTCTGATTTCTCTGTTCTAAAGCTTCCCTTCTAGACTTGTTCGGTTCTGACAACTTTTTCTTCACCTGCCTTTCTGATTTCCTTGCCGGAACCATCTCAAGTGTCGTTAACTAAGATACCTCTGCGGTTGGCAACGGCGTCTGAGTTAACCTGTGCCGTCTCCAAGTTAACTTCAGTTTGTGGCAGCGTCCGTCGAGCAGTGCAAATTCAGAGTAAGACTTCCCCTTTGGGCGTTCGTCTGATCCTCGCGCGCAATTCACGTCAGCTGGTGCGTTGCAGTCTGGCGCGCGCGTGAAGTGTGATGTGAGGCAACAAGGACGCGGCTGTAACTGGCACTCGAATAACGCATCAAAATCGTTCCGGATCAGAGCCCGCTTTCCACTCCCTTTTGTCAGAAGTACGCGCGGCAACTCACACACACACCCCCCAACTACAAATACCCCTCGCCCCCCGACTTCCTTCAAACCTCACTCAACAACTCAAACCCCCTCAACTCAACAACTCTATCAATAATGTCTGGTCGCGGAAAGGGTGGAAAAGGTCTCGGAAAGGGTGGTGCTAAGGTACATTCTATCGCGTCTATCTTGTATTCAACTCGATGCTAACTCATCTCACAGCGTCACAGGAAGATTTTGCGTGACAACATCCAGGGTATCACCAAGCCCGCTATCCGCCGTCTCGCCCGTCGTGGTGGTGTCAAGCGTATCTCCGGTCTCATCTACGAGGAGACCCGTGGTGTCTTGAAGACCTTCCTCGAGGGTATCATTCGTGACGCCGTCACCTACACTGAGCACGCCAAGCGCAAGACCGTCACCTCCCTCGACGTCGTCTACGCTCTCAAGCGCCAGGGCCGTACCATCTACGGTTTCGGTGGATAAATGCATACATCGCGTCCGAGCACTGCGCTATCTTTTTTCGTTTCGTTTTGTTTCGGGGTGGGTTCTTTCTTTTTTTTTTTTACACAACGGCAAACTTGGGTCTCGGGTCTTTCTATCGGTGTTCTTCGGGGTTTCTTATTTACACAACGCGGCCGCGGTTCATACCGCATCTCTAAACTAGGTATTTGAAATTGATCACTTCAAAGCCATTTCTGGTTCCTGTTACCCTTCCTGTGCTGTGCAACATGTATTCCGTACAATATCGTACAATGTCCATTCTATCGTACACCGAGCTCAACGGTATCGAATCTTCTGACCACCACGCTTTTCCATCTTTTGTTGCCTCTTGCTCATCGCAGGCGCAGCCTCCTCCTGAGCCTCAGCCGCAGCACCCCTTCCACCAAACATGTTGCCGAGCCCCAAGAACCTCGCTGCCATGGGTCCGACCTTGAACACGGCATACGCCGGCACAGCCCACAACACCCAGAATCCCCTGTTAATGCCAAGCGCAGCGAGTGCCTGCCCAAGCCAGCAAACGTAGATAACATCCCACATCCACTCCGTCAATCCAGCCTGGTTGAGGTCCTGTCCGGCACTAAGGAGTTCACCGGCGGGGTTGTAGCGTGCACGACCAGTCTTCTCGAGGGTGAATTGGAGGAATCCGGAAAGAGCAGTGGTGAGGAGGTATTTGATCAGCATACCAGTTGAGAATGCTCGTAGACGGAGGACGAGGCGCATGAGGATGAAGAAACCATGCAGACCCATCGCGAATAGGCGGTGGTTCGCAACGATGCGGGCGTTTTGAATCGCCAGACGTTTGTTTGCTTGATTTGCCTGTCCATCTATTAGTTACATCGCCCGTCTTTGAAATTCGTGATGAACATACCATAATGGTTCTGGTGTTGCGCCTTGACCTCGTCAGCTCCCCTCCCCCTCTGTTGAGCCAAACTCTAAATTCGGTCAGAGGCACTAAAATGTTCGTCGTTACACCCGCGATCGTCCAACCAAAATTCACTGAATAAGCAACCACCATGGATGTATACGTCCTGTTCAATACTACCGTGCCTGGGAATCCTGAGAATGGGACGTATCCTCCGGAGGACCCCAATACGCCGCTATTGACGAACTTTAATGTTCTCTTGGCATCCATCTCTCTCCTCCTCAACGCTATCCTCTCGCTGTCCCTCAACCTCCGTCTCTCGACACCTCTTCTCGTTGCAGCCCTCCGATGCTTCGTTCAACTCTCCCTCCTCGGAGTCATCCTCAAAACGGTCTTCACCAGCCAAAACCCATGGACAGTCTCGGCAATGGGTGGAGCACTCGTAATCCTCGGCGCGTGGGAAGCAACGTGGAACAGATCCAAACGCCGCTTCGAAGGAATGTTCTGGTCGACTCTCCTCTCCATGGGTCTAACCTGCGTCATCTGCGCCTCCCTCGCTTCCCGCTGGGCAATGGGCTCAACACCTTGGTGGTCGCCCGAGCGGTTCATCCCAGTCCTCGGAATGTCCCTCGGGAACGCCATCGCCGGAATTAGCGTCGGAGTTGGATACGTCCTCAACGTTCTCGGTACAGCCGAACGTGAGAAAGTCGAGATGAGCCTCGCATTTGGAGCGACGAGGTGGGAGGCTACGAGGCCGTTGTTGAGGGAGGCGATTAGGCTCGCCACGTTACCGAGTATTACGCAGATGAGTGTCATGGGTCTCATCTCGATTCCGGGAACGATGACGGGAACGATTTTGGGTGGTGCGGATGTGGATCAGGCAGTGAAGTACCAGTTGGTCTTGATTTTCGTGATTTCGGGGTGTACTGGAGTCGCGACTGTCATGGCTGTATGGGCTTGTTTGGCGGTCGTCGTCGATGAAAGGCACCGCGTGAGACCCGAAAGAATCTACGGAAAGGCCAAGAATGGCGAGTCCCTCTGGTCCAAGTGGAGGAAGTCCCTAGCAGCAAAGAAGGCAGCCAGGGAGGAAGCAACGAACGGCTCAGGCCCAGAAAACACCGAGCGCGAACCCCTGTTGAGCAGGGTAAACTAACATTAACCTCCAAATCCTAAGTCTAGGTAATAAATCTAATATCCTGCCGCGACCCCACCCTTCCTAGAGTCAGAGACACCCTCAACCCAACCAGTTGTCTTGCCCTTCTGGCGTCCTTTATATCTCCTCACGACCTGTACCTCAGCCCGTGGTCTGCTCGCTGGGAAGATGTCGACTTCGTGACCCCTTTCCTTTAATCCATTCACGATGTCCTCACTGACGCCCGACTCGACAGACACCGAAGCTGGAAGAAGCTGGTGATGCAAGCGAGGCGCCTCGACAACATCAAGGAGGTTAAAGCCCCAGTCATAAGTACGGACGATAGCCTCGAAAACCGCTGTGACGATTCGCGACCCACCGGATGATCCCAACGCGAGCTCAAAGTCACCGTCATGCACGATGATAGCCGGCGCACTCGAACTCAACGGCCTCTTGAACGGACGAATGAAGTTGTAGATACTCGGCGTGAGGTTAAATGCGTTACTGACTCCCGGCTGCGAAAAATCATCCATCTGGTCGTTCAGGATGATTCCAGTAGTGGGTTCCATCAATCTGCTGCCAAAATACAGGTTGACGGTCGAGGTGATACTGGCAGCCATGCCGTCCTCGTCGACGACACTGAGGTGCGTAGTACCGTGATTTTCGATGAAATCGTACTTCGGGCCATAGTGTTCCCATCCATACGTCTCATCCGAAGAGATATTCGCTCGAGCCTTCGCGGCCCATTCCTTTGTCAATAACTCTGCGATACGAGGAGAGTTGTCCGGGTCGCCTTCAACGTAGTCACCGAGTTCTGTACGGCCCGCCGAAGCCCACTTCATTGCTTCAACGAGGTAATGCGCGCCAAGCGGGGTGTATCCTACGTTCTTCAAATCCAAACCTTCAACAATATTCAAGGCTTCGAGGAGAACGGGACCAGAGCAAGGCGCACGGCAGGTGAGGACTTCGCGACCGTGATACCAGCCCTTGATGGGCTCTTCGACCTTTGCTTCATAGGATGCCATGTCGTCCAAGGTAAGGATACCTCCGCGTGCAGCGAGGAAGTCGACGATGTGAGAGGCGATGGGGTTTTCGTAGAATGCTGAAGGGCCGCGAGAAGCGATGCGCTCGAGGGTGTTGGAGTAGTTGAGGCGGTACATCATGTCGCCCTCAGCGAGCAGCGTGCCGTTTGGCGCGACGACTGTCCTCCATGCGGGGTCCGCCAGGAAGTCATCTTCGAGGAGCTTAAGTCGCGATGCCAAATCTCTCTCAATCAAGATACCCTCCCGCGCAAGCTTGATCGAAGGCTCAACCAACTTGTTCCACGGAAGTTTGCCATACAACGCATGTGCTGCTCCATACCCAGCAACCTCTCCTGGCACTCCAACAGCTAACGCACCAATCTGACTCGCCTTCGGGTTGCCCTCGTACATCCATTTGTGCGCCAGCGCTGGCGCAGCCTCCCTAAAGTTAATGTTATGTGCGCTTCCATTCTGATGTCTGATCATCATGAACCCGCCTCCTCCGATACCCGAGGAGAACATGTTGATGGACCCGACGCAGATACCGGCGGCGATGGCGGCGTCCACGGCGTTGCCTCCATCCTTGAGGATTTGAACGCCGATGTCGGAGCATGTATCTACCTCGGTAGCGACGGCGCCATGAGCAGCTTGAACGAGGACTTTGTGTCGGGTGGGTTCGTCTGTGCGTCGGCTTAGTCAGCAGCTCAGGAGTCACTCGCAATCAACGTACCGTGCGATCTGCTATGTCTCCAAGCGAAAAGTAAAGCTGTAAATAATGCGACGAGCATCAATGTGATGCATGCAATTAGGGATACACGTTTCTTCGCCGCCGCCTTGTCGGACTTGATGGATTGAGCATCCGCCGACACGGGCGTGGGCAACAACGTCGTAGTAACGTCCGCACTCTCCAAGTCATCGGTATCATTAGGCGGTCTTGGTATCCGGTCCAAGGAAGTCGTCGAGGACATTCTCGTCTTGATGGTGTTTGAATGGTCGTCTCTCTCGTCGCTCTCTCTCTCTCGGTTCGCGGTAATAAGGTTTGCCCACTTGTCACGGATGCAGCGCTGTGCGGGAAGCTAGACCAATACTCAACGCCAGCAGAAGAGGGCAACAACAGAGCACATACATTCACAGCCAACCATGGCGGGTACAGATGAGTGAGTGAATGCTGCTGTGTGAATGCTTAGGGATATGTGTTGACTTTCTATCTATTCAGCATCGCCTCATTGCAGGCACGCATTGCACAGCTGGAGGAAGACCTTGCTGATGCCCGGGAGAATCAGGCCGCATCAAAGGAGCTCGAAGACGAACTCATGAAGGAGCTGGAGGCAAACGAAACCGCTCTCGATCAGGCGCAGCAGAAGCAGGACCTGTTACAGCGCGATATCCAATCATGGAAGGACAAATACCAACAAGCAACGACAGAAGCCTCCAAAGCGCAGACGACGATGCAGAAGGAGATCGATTCGTTGCGAGAGATACAAAAGAAACTCAAGCTGCAGCTACGTGAGGTTGAAGTGAGTAATGATGAGATTGAGAGGAACGAGCGAGTACACCAGTCGGACTTGGAGAGACTAAGGGCAGAGCATGAGGCGTTGTTGGAACAGCATGCAATGCTGGAGAGTGATTATGCAGCGACGGAGAGTTTACGAGCAGATAACCAGCGTCTACGCGATGAGCTTCGGGATGCAAACGCAGAGATTTCGGTCCTGCAAGCGAAGATTGCGAAGTTAGAGAAAGAGGGACCAGCATTGATTCCGTCTGCATCGTCAATGAGCGACGTTCCATCACCGCCGCCAAGTAATGCTGGCACTCGCGTGTCGAACTCTGTTCAGCCAAGTCGAAGGGCGTCTGTAGCTCACTCAGAAGTCTCACTGTCGCGGCGGCCCAGCGGGACTACATCAGAACCCCCTGCCCGATCACGCGGCAACCCTCGTCGCGAGTCCAGTGCATGGCTCAAAGTACAGGAGCTCAAAGCCAGAACAGAACGAATGCGTGGTCAGCTTTCCTCTACATTCAATGTTCGCCCATGTTCACGCGCAGGAAGCCGGAACGATGATCGACCAGCGAGCCGCGCAAGCCGTCCAGGGTCCGCTTTGTCGCACTCCTCCCTGAGGTCCCGCAGATTGAGCTCAGCACATTCCGATGTGTCTTCCATCAGGAGTCCGCCTTTTGGGCACGCGACACTTGCAGCTGATTCTGCATTGCTGTCACCCGATTCAATGAGACCTAGCGCGGCACACGGCCGCAGGCCAAGGCCTTTGTCAATACAGGGTCCTTCAGCGATTGCAACTGCTCCCGTACCGGAAGTGTCTACGCCGACAGAGGAGAACCCTCCGACGAACGACATGACCCCGAAAGCGGCGCTGCCATCACACCTTACAGAGAAGTCGAAGCTGTACTCGCCGAGTCATCTGCCTCTGAACCTGCCACGGAAAGTTGGAGCAATAGATACGTCGCGCGTACCAAGATCACGAGTCAATAATTCAATATCAAGCAGCATGAGTATGGCCGACCGACGCAAGAGTCTGCAGATTCCGAATACGGCGACCGTCTCGCTTGCCCACCTTAGATCCGCTTCCTCAGAACGGCAGTCAGCTGGAACGGTTGAGAAACTCATCAGTGCACCAATAAAGGTGGAATCCCCCGCCAGGAGTGGAATCCCTAAGTCTCCCACTGGAAGCCCTAGCAGGTTACCGGCGCCGTCATTTCTCAGGCAGAAGAGGATGAGTTTACATCCCGGTTTGAAAAGCCTGAGTACAGGAGAGTGAAGATGAATAGTACATGCACATACATAATTTGGGGTTTGGCATAGGTTCATGGAGTTTTCGTTTAACTGACTTTGCATAGTATTAGGCATAACCAAGCATTCTTACACAGACACATTCTCAATCGCTCCCTATAAATACAACTACTGCCTATACAACGGCGGGCTGCCCGATGTCGAACGATCGCGAGGTCTTGGACTCACCGGACGATCAGCGTGAAGATACAGTGGCTTCAGTCCAGGAGGACTTTCTCCGGGCGCAAGCAGCTGGTTCCTCTGCATCTCGTAGACATCACTCGCATTACTTCCTGAGCGGTCTCGGAATGGCTGCCTTCCACGATCATATCCATGGCCGAGGTCTCCGACATCGCTTCCAGCTTCACTCGGCGTTGGAGCCCGCGCATAGAGTTGGGGGCCGATGTTCGGATCCCTATGGAAAGGGGAAGGGACTCGCTCGAATCCGCGTATGGGTTCGAACTGTGCACCATGGACAATCTCACGCTGACGAGCACGGCGTTCTTTACGCCATGCGAAAAAGGCGTAAATGGGAATCACAAGGACGGGAACGGCAAGCCATACGGCGATGGCCCAGAGAGGGGCCCCAGCCAGATTCAACCCCGTTGCGACTGCGACTGTGGAAGCGACCGTGATTAATGTGCGACCAAGCCAGATATGCCCATAGGTGTACCACATCCGCACCGGTCGAGGGTTACCCCCATGTGTCTGTTTATACTTGACGAAGCTTCTGTGGTGCCAATAGCCAAGACAAGGTTGGAGGAAAAGACCGCAAATGAGCCCCAGCCCAATCCACTGATGCGCAAAGCTAAGTTGCTGACCTCGACTCGCTCCGACACCACTGCTCACACCAAGGAGGATCAATACCATCCCACACATTTGCTGTATCCAGTGCGCCTTGAACGCATTTGGGAGCATCTCGTTGAACAGCTTGATGATCGATGCGCCGAGAGGAAGGATGATACACCATGCGATTACCATACATAGAGCATGAGCGAGAACCAGAAACCTCCAGCTGTTGTGATCATAGGGGACTGTCACTTCTGGCTTTGTGTCCAAGGTGGGTAGGCGCAAAGTAAAGTCACCCACAGTAACATGACGTGAGAAAGAGCCGCTCGTGATATTCTTGGGTTTCGTCGCGCCGAGCGCCCATACGAACTTTTGTTCGCCATTTGTAGTGAGCGCTTTTTCGAGATATGAAATCTCGATATCTGCGACGATGTATGTTGAAGTGAGCCGCGATGAGGAGAGGAGGGTGAAGTTGGCCTTGTCGTATACCTTGGGAACAGAGTGATCTGTTGCCCAGCGAAGCGAACCAGCCACTTTTGAGTGCTCGTCTTCAGCTACCACGATAAGCGGATTGTTGACTGTGCACATCTTCAGCACATGCACGCGATAAGGTTTGGGATCACATACGCATCCCATCACCCAAGCCGACCCCCACCCAGCCTACCTCCTTCGGTGCCGTGATCTGAAGATGAATAGCCTTCGAGCCATTCGAAGACAAGGGGACGACGGCGGCTACGCAAATTCCGCTAAAGACATCAGTGTACTGGGCACCTTGCGCTGCGGTTCCGGTGATCAGACACAACACCCCTACTTTGTGTGCACATAACTTAGCCAAGCAGGCGAGCAAGAGGCAAAGAAGATAACATGCCAATTAAAGATGGAATGATAGAGAAGCCACCGCGCTTCAGCATGATCGATGTATTTGGCGAGAGTTGCTAAGTTGGAGGAGGGCAATAGTATGTCTGCTCACGTCTTCAGTCGATCCAGGACGGCACATGTTCATTCTTGGCTCGGTCCGGCCCGCTGTTCGAGTGCTCACTCATGTGTGCAGTTCATAACGGCCTCGGTCAGTTAATGTTGCAGCTAATCATGAGCTAGGCCACGTATACGGGAAGAGTAACCCTGAAGAAACAGCGAGTGAAGCTAGCGAAGATGTTCAAGTTGCATCAAAGTTCACGTAAACTATCATCATCAGCTGCTGCGCTGACCCCGCTTTCATGCGCGACGTGCGACCCCACCGTGAGAAATCCGACGTCTCCCCTCATCTACAACCGCAGTCACCTGAACATGAATACGAGTAACAACATGATTTCGGAAGCAACCTCCCATATCAATCCACTCGTGATCTTCTCCCCACCGCTTCTGCTACCCTCATTTTGTTGCTTCTACTCTCAACGGAAGCAAACAACCTTGCACAGACATGAATGACCGTGCCAGCAGACGGCAACACGGAAAGATCGGGCCCCGAGGTTGAGCCATATACTCAACCCTGGATGGCTCGTGACCTCCCCCTCATCAACAGACGCCTTGGCAGACGGTTTTGTGCACCATATAAAGCCTACTGACCACGAAGGTCCTCCCTTTCTCATCACACTTTGACATACCGAAGTAACAATGCCTTCTGCCGACGAACTTCCCAAGGTACACCACATGCCTTCTCGCTCGAGATTGGTCACTAACAAAGAGCCAGACCTGCAAAGCAGCCACCTTCTCCAACCCTGGACCAAACTTCAAACTTGAGGTCACGGATGTTGAAGTCCCCAAGCCCGGTCCTGATGAGATCTTGCTCAAGTTGAACGCAACTGGCCTCTGCCATAGTGATATCCATTTCATGTGAGTAGCATTCCCTAAAAGTGTTCCGGCAATTTACTCATTTCGGAACAGGATGGCCGATTGGGAAGGTTTGGCTCCCCAGGTAAACATTGCTGGTCACGAAGGAGCGGGTGTCTGCGTCGCCGTGGGAGAGAACGTTAAGGATTGGAAGGTCGGAGACCGTGGAGGTATCAAGCCTGTCAACAACATCTGTCGCACTTGCGACAACTGCCGTGTTGATCTGGAGACGCACTGTCCCCAAGCCGCCTTTCCGGGATTTAACGCCATGGGATCATACACCCAGTACGTCTGCTCGCCTGCCCACTACACCCAGCGCATCCCCGATGGCGTTGACGACTTTGTTGCCGGTCCGATCATGTGCTCTGGAGGAACTGCTTACCGTTCTCTGCGCTTGAGTGGATTGCAGATGGGTCAGTGGTGCTGTTTTCCTGGTGGTGGAGGTGGTGTTGGACACATGGCTCTTCAGATCGGCAAGGCTATGGGATTGAGGTGTATTGTCATTGACGCGGGTGATGAAAAGGCCGAGCTTTCGAAGAAGTTGGGTGCGGAGCACTATGTCGACCTCACCAAGACCAAGGACGTCGCCGCCGAGGTCATGAAGATTACTGGCTCTGGAGCTCACGGTGTTGTCGTGACCGCTTCTCACCCAAGTGCCTACGTCACTGCACCAAGCCTTTTGAGGGTCGGTGGTATCGTTATGTGCATTGCTTTGCCGACCTCTGATGAGACGGTTGTGGGAACTTCTCCGGCCGGCTTCGTCTTCAAGCAGTTGACCGTCAAGGGCACGCTCGTGGGAAGCTACGACGATACCGCTAAGGCTCTTGACCTTGCCGCTCGTGGGCTGCTCAAACCCGTTTACCAGAAGTTCTCCTTGAACGATCTGCCAAAGGCCGTGGAATTGTTGAGGAAGGGGAAGATCGCCGGCCGTGCGGTAGTTGATCTTAACGACTACAAGTCTGAGTAAGGTATTGTTAAGTGTGGTATCAATGGTATATTCTTTAGGTAAACAAATTTAGCTGCTTCAATGTCTCTGCCATCATCTTATACTCAGCCAGTAGGTCCGTGACATCGCCTATCTTCAGCTCGCTTGCCTCCATATTCGCAAATCGCGGAGGCGCTAATTTCATAACACTGTCGACCGGAATCACCTCTTCTGCAATCTCAATGCCAGGTAAGGACATAGAGCGTGTACTCATAGTCTCCGCCAAAGGTTGGGATGGCGAATCAATTGCAGCCGCATCCTTCCCGAACGCGGGAATTGGCGGACGCGCACTTGCGAAGCTCGATGACATCGTTCTCACAAAGTTGAAAGGTCGGCCCAAACTTCCTGTAATGGTCTTTGCACCCGCGCTCACTTTGGACAAAGACTCCGCCCGCTGTCTCTTCCAATGAGTCTCACGTTGCTCCCTATCGACTTTTCCTGCAGCGACTTGCTCGCTGACTTGCTCGGCAGCGGCCATGACAAGTGATCGCACATCATCGAGCGTCTTGGGTGGGTCTGGTATGCGCGAAACAAAGAGTTTGTAAGAGCTTTCAAGCGCAGACCCCAGACTTTTCAACCCTTGGTCCGCCGAGGCACGAAGGTTCGACACCGCCTGGGGAGGAGGGGCTGATGAAGCAGAGTTGATGCTATCATCTGCGAGAGCTGGGGCGTTGTGAGGGGTCGAAATCTCGGCCGAAGCAGTGAAAATTGAGACTTCAGGTGCAAGCGAAGCGGTTGTTGAAGTGGCGTGAGACGGAAGCGATCCGGTGAGGCTCTTCTCTAATCTCTGGGACGTCAAAGTAAAGTCTAGCTCACCAGTACTGTCGCTCGGCATATGATCGGGCGGCAGGAGCCCAAGACTCGTTAGATCAACAGTTTCCAGGAAGATCACCGCAGCCTCCAAGTTTGTAAGGCAATAACTCCCTTCTCCTACAAGTAGGTCTTCACCGCGAAATCTCTGAATGTAATAAAGGTTAGATACCAAATACGGCGGGTTCGCTTTGATGAGCGTATATATGAGTATTGGCAGAATAAGGTCAGCCGAGTGAGCCGAAGTTGTTGGCGAGTTATTAGAAGTCCCGGACGGCTGAGCGGAAAGTCCATCGACAAGGATCTTGTGTGTGGTTACTAGCACTTCAATTTTCGCCTTAGGTGCTTGTACTTCATTCAGTTTCTGTAGTTCTGTTCAATTCCGTCAGCAACATATAAACGATGATGGATCCGGAAATGAACCTTCTCCAGCACTGACAGCCACAGCAATTGCATGTACCTCCTCTTCATCCCCCATCTCGACCCCCAGGTGTTTCAATGTCACATCTAGGATGTTCAGTGCGGCAACTTTTGAGGCCAAAGCTTCATCTCGGACCTCATCGTCGGAGTCCTTGATGGACAAAAGTTTGTCGTATTCGCCCTCACATAGTCTCTTCTCTACTTCTTCCGCCCATTCTGTACGTAGACGTTCGGCTCTTAAGCGGCTGGCTTTCCGTTGTGCAATTTCATCTCCCGATAGCATCTCTGAGCCGTCAAGCTCTGAAGATGGGCTTGTCAGACTCAGCTGAGGCAATGCATCATCGATGAGCGCGAGAGTCGAATGATAAAAGTTCTGAACAAGCGTAGGAGTAGAAGTGACAGTGACATTCGAGCCATTCAGGAATTTCAGGAAGCTAACCAGTGTTAGCCGGGTGGGTCAAGAGAGCACAATACGATGACTCACGAATATACTGCAGTTGCAACTTCAGCAGGCAGCTCTCCCTCCAGCTGACTTACATCACTCTCTGTGTCCTCGGGTATAGCGAACGAAGAAGCGCTCAAACTGGCATTGGAAGACGACCGCGGCCTCGAAACTGCCGACGCAAGCCGAGTAAAGGATCTCGAAGAAAAGATAGACGGTTTCGGCGACGAGCTCATGGTCCAAATTCTCAACTGTCAATTGTCGATGTTTGGCCAGCTTCCGCCGTCGTCATTCACAGTTAAGGTTGCTGCGGCCGGATAAGATAGCGCAACCTCCATAACACCCCCAATTGCAACGAACCATGACTAACCGTTCACCATCTCATATACGCAGAGTAATGCTCAGTTCGTTCGCTATATCGCTGCTGGCTGTCTTCTTGTCAGCAGGGCCGGTTACTGCGTGGCAGCTTCCCTTTCTCACCATACCCTCCGTTCCGCCGCCACCAGCAGATACCCCGACCGAGGTCCAGTTTCAGCTGCGACATATCATCCATCACGGAGCTGATAGAAACCCTGAGCTATTTGTACAAGCGGACGTTTCGCCAGCCCAGGCAGTCGCTGCGGCTGGTGGTACTGGACCGAAGATGCGGAAGAAGACGCGGCATATAACCCGACCAGAAAGCCTAACTCGGGAAGACCTCCAGGCATACCGCCAAGCACAAGTTTACAAAGAGCCCCAAACTCTCTCGATTCAGTTCAACAAGCAGCTCACGGTCGTGCCAGACGTTACGCACAAACACACAGTCCTCGAATTAGCAAAGGTGACATCGGATGCATACATCGCTGTTCCTGGCACAGAAGACTGGATTGATATCGGAGGAAAGTGGAACATCAGCATGGATTTTGGATGGGATACGGATGGGCTGAGAGGTCATGTCTTTGTGGACGAGGAGGAGGAGGTTGTTGTGGTCGGGATCAAGGGGACGAGTCCGGCTGTGTTTGATGGACGTGGAACTACCACAAATGACAAGATTAACGTGAGTGTCGAGGAATTTGGATGAAGAATATTATGTTGACCTTGACTCACTCTCACAGGACAACCTCCTCTTTTCCTGTTGCTGTGCCCGCGTAAGCTGGTCATGGACCACCGTCTGCGACTGCTACCGCTCAACCTACACCTGCGACCAAACCTGCCTCGAACGCGAGCTCCTCGACGAATCACGCTACTACAGCGCCGCAATCAACATCTTCTATCACATCTCATCCTTATACCCTAACTCCACGATCTGGATGGCAGGCCATTCACTCGGAGGTGCCATGGCGGCCTTGACGGGATTGACATTCGGATTACCAACAGTGACGTTTGAGGCACCCGGAGAAAGACTTGCAGCACAGCGTCTTCATCTGCCTTTGCCGCCTGGAATGCCGGATGACGAGGCTGCTGTATGGCACTTCGGACACACGGCTGATCCGATCTATATGGGCGTGTGCAATGGTGCGGGATCTACCTGCTCACTTGGTGGGTATGCCATGGAAACCCACTGCCATACAGGACTGGAGTGTGTGTACGATGTTGTCAGGGACAAAGGATGGAGAGTCGCACTTGGTACGCACAGGATCAAACAGGTTATTGACGATGTTATCTTGGAGTATGATGACGTGCCAAATTGTGAGATTGTCGAGGGGTGCGTGGATTGCTACCAGTGGGACTTTGTGGATAACTCGACGGAGCCAAACTCTGGCAAGCGAAGAGGGAGGTGAAAACGAGTGAATGGGAGTTTTGGCATCTTTGCGATTGTGTTTTGGCGTTTCGTTCATTATTCTTCATCAAGTCGATTCTTCGTAGTTCAATATGTTTCGGCAAGTAGCCGCGTCCTTGCGGTAATTAGTTTTTCGTTCTGCCGGCGTCCGAAGCACTTAGCGTGAATGTCGCCGCGCGTGCCGAGTCCCGAAGAAAAACACAGAAGCGAAGGATCCAGGAGATCAAGCTTTGCACCAGAACGATACCCTTTGAATATCCATTGGAGGTCATGAGCGCTACGCCATCCACTCATACGACAATCTTCGAGCCTGAAGGTCAGGCAGAGACGTACGCCGAGAAGGAGGCGGATCGCAATCACCATGCTCTTGAGGAGCTGCCAAACGAGACCTTAGAAAAGTTGACTGAGTCGCAACCTCCTGCACCACACGCACACGAAATCGACTTCCCGGACGGTGGATGGAGAGCATGGATCGTCGTCGTAGGCGCCTGGTGCGTCTCATTCGTCACCTTCGGCTTCGTCAACGCCTTCGGTGTCTTCCAAAATTACTACCAAACCCACCAACTATCCGCACACTCCCCCTCCGAAATCTCCTGGATCGGATCAATGCAACTCTTCCTCATCTTCTTCGCCGGCCTCTTCGTCGGTCGCTACTTTGATGGAGGATACTTCTTTGGCTCCGGGTTGAAGGGACGCAGTCTGAGTTTGACAGGGTCGGTCTTGTATGTGTTCTCGATTTTTATGACGAGTTTGTGTCATAAGTATTGGCAGTTCTTCCTTGCCCAGGGTGTTGCGTTTGGAATTGGGTTGGGGATGTTGTTCTTGCCTGCGGTTTCGATTATTGGACACTGGTTTCGTGCGAAGCGTGCGCTTGCTATGGGGTTGTTGGCGTCCGGATCGTCAATTGGTGGTATCATATTCCCGATCATGTTGCAGCATCTCATTCCGAAGATCGGGTACCCTTGGACCGTCCGGGTCATTGCGTTCCTCATCTTGGGATGTTTGGTTATCGCCAACCTCACCATGCGCACCCGCCTTCCTCCTCGCGAATCCGGCCCCTTCTTCGACATGACCGCTTTCCGCGACGTTCCCTACATGCTCTTCGTCGCCGGAGCTTTCCTGGTCTTGTGGGGCCTCTACTTGCCCTTCTTTTACCTCGAGGCGTACGCTATCGAGCACGGCGTTGACGAGAACTTGGCGTTCTACCTCTTGTCCATCCTCAATGCCGCTTCCATGTTCGGACGTACCCTCCCGAACTTCGTCGCCGACAGGATCGGGTGCTTGAACGTTCTCATTCCTTGCGTCTACGTCAGTGGAATGATGGTTTTTGTTTGGCTCGCTACCACCACTGCCGGCGGCTTGATCGCTTTCTCCCTGGTTTTTGGTTTCTTCAGTGGAGCTTATGTTTCCCTTATCCCGGCTTGTATTGCCTCGCTTACTCCTCACCCCCAGTTGATTGGTGTGCGTATGGGAATGGGATTTGCGTTCGTGTCGTTGGCGGCTTTGACTGGTACGCCCATCGCAGGTGCGTTGGTTACGAAGGCTGGTGGAAGCTACGTCCAGGCTACGTGCTTCTGCGGTATCGTTGTGCTGGCAGGTGGTGTGGTCATGACCATTGGAAGGTTGATCAGGACGGACTGGAAGTTGATGGCGAAGTGTTAAGCGTCTAGAAAGGTGCTTGACGGAGCGATGGAAGTAAAAGAAACGAGCGTGCTAGGAGGTGAAAAGGCACATCATATCGTGTTTGGCCGTTTCTGGGATTTCACATACGGCGTTCTTTCTAAGCATATGCATAGTCACCTACCCTAATATTAATAACATACCTGCATTCCAGGTTTACATTTTCTTGACTTTTCACGTCTACCAACCGATTGGTTTTCTTTTTCTTTCCCACCGAGATTAAGGTTCGCGCCTGCAGCTGCCCGGCCGCCTCACAACGACGCCAACCCGAAGCAGTCATGAATGCAAGAAACATTTGAAGACGGGTGGCAACAACCAAACACCAAATCAAACGGACTATGACAACAGACAAGCCCTTCATTGAAGAACAAGATATCATGCCTCACCGATCAAACACCAATGCTACCACCCGCTTCGTCTGCATCTCCGACACTCACAGCCGCGTCCCGCCATCAAACTCAATACCCGACGGCGACGTCTTCATCCACTGCGGCGACTTAACCGCCCACGGTAAACTTTCAGAGGTGGAAGAAACATTCGGTTGGATCGAAGCGTTACCGCACCCTGTCAAGATCGTCGTGGCGGGGAATCATGATTATCCGCTTGATAGGAAGTGTCATGGGGCGAATGGGCATTATAGGATTATTCGGGCTGGGACGAGATGGGAGGAGGTCGAAGAGCTCGTAGCAGGCTTGAAGGAGCGGGGGATAACCTACCTGTGTCACGAATCAACAACACTCCACATAAACGGGAAACCCTGGAATATCTTCGGCTCACCCCGCGTCCCCCTCTTTGGTTCCTCTGCCTTCGCATATCCCAAATCCGAACCGAACCCATGGACCCTAGTTCCAACCAACACAGATATACTCATCACGCATGGCCCACCACATGGTCATCCGAAACCGAAGGGGAGACATGGCTGTCCATTGTTGGAGAGGGAGGTGCTGGAGAGGGTCAAGCCGAAGTTGCATTGTTGGGGGCATATTCATGATGATTATGGGGTTGAGGTCTTTGAGTATGGGGAAAGTGGGAAGGGGAAGGGCAAATCGTCGAAGTCACCCAAGAAGGGAGTGGTGGAGGAGGAGGGTGGAGGTGAAGTGCGGCGGACGATATTCGCTAATTGTGCGGCGCCGTGGGCGGGGAGGCAGTGCCAGGTATTTGATATCGCATGACTATCGCTGCGGAAGGTGCTTATGAGAAGACGCATCTGATGCTCGCAGTCCTGTATGTCTGAGAGCTTGAGAATACGTCGTGCACGCTGTTTGGGGTGTTAGGACGTTGGACTCGGGACTTTAGATAGACTAACGACATAGATATTACACAAAATAGATCAGTCCTAGCGATTTTACGTGAATGCTACCTGCCGTATTTGCCTTCTTCAACGTCGCGTCGGCCTCGGAAACTCTGGACGCGCACGCACGGGCCTCGCCTGGAATTTCAAGCCACCCGGAAGATTACTGTAACGCTACGGCGAGGGTACCGAGACCGAAAATGTTCCGAGGCCGACGATGCGACTTCAAGGGTTCGCGGTTCACTGTTCCCTGTGATGGGTTGCTGAGAGAATTACACTTGGATAGAGGGAGACCGGGTTGTCTTCGATCCGCTTGACCAAGCCGATCTTCTGTC
Organism: Saitoella complicata NRRL Y-17804; assembly: GCF_001661265.1. Lineage (NCBI taxonomy): Eukaryota > Fungi > Ascomycota > Saitoellomycetes > Saitoellales > Saitoellaceae > Saitoella > Saitoella complicata. The sequence continues at coordinate 167,629 of NW_017566999.1, forward strand.
AGAGTATCAGTTGAACTCGATTAACATGTCAAAACGGCATACCCGTCAGGACCGCACGCCGAGATTGCAGGGTCTAATCTTAGCACACGGCACTTCAAAGCCACTGATCAGCTCGCAAAACAGCCTCGTACGGAACTCTCCCTCCACATCATCTGGCCCCTACATCTAGCCCCACTCGCTACCAGACGAGTTGTACTCCACCGATGCAAGTGTTAGCCATTAACGGGGAGGCCCAAGACGCCCCGACGTCATTCTCTGTGGGGTTGGTTGAATGGGGAAGCGTCGGCGAGGCACACAAATTTGTGGTGTGTGAGTATAAGATCTGCAACACGTCCACCCAGCTGGGTTTGCAGAAAAAATAAGCAGGTTTAGCAACCAGTCATGGCGCTGCCAAAACACTTTTACGCTCTTCTCTTTTGTGGGTTTGCCGTTCTTGGTGCCGTTCTCTATGGGTATGTACGGGTTTCTCACGTTGGTGGACGTTCGCTCACGGATTGTCTACAGTTACGATGGTACCTACTTCACTGGTGTGGTCGCCATGAACCCCTTCATCGTCAAATTCGGAGAACGAGCGCCGGATACAACACTCGGTTACAAGTTCGATGGTCTTCACCTAGCTATTCCCGCATCTTTCGTCATGCTTGGAGAAGCGGCTGGTTCATTCCTCGCTGGACCCATCGGTGAGAAGACGGGTCGCCGTGGAGCAATGATCGCTGCAGCAATCGGAGTCATCGCCGGTACTATCATTCAACTTGCCGCCCCAAGCTGGGCTGTCATCGTCGTTGGTCGTGTCGTCCTCGGTCTCGGTATCGGTGCAGTATCCAACTGTGTTCCCCTCTACCTCTCCGAAATTTCTCCCACCGCTCTCCGTGGTGTCGTCGTTGGATCCTGGCAGTTCTTCCTCGCGATCGGTCAGGTCGTCGGAGCTTGCGTGTGTCAAGGAACTCAGGGAATCGCCAGCAAGGCTTCCTACGAGATCCCAATTGGTCTCAACTTGTTCATTCCGACTGTTATGTTGGCTGGTGTTTTCTTCATACCCGAGACTCCCCGCTGGTTGATTCGTCACGGAAAGGTCGAGGGTGCCCGCAAGTCTCTTATTCGCATCAACAAGGAGGACAAGACTTTCGTTCCTGAGCCCCAGCTTAAGCTTATGGTCGACGATCACGAGGCAGAGATGAGGGGTGGTCAGACTGGTTCTTGGGGCGAGTTGCTCAGCGACCCTATCGAGCGTCGCAAGTTCTTCTGTGCTGTGGGAATTCTGGTTGCGCAGCAGATTACCGGTGTCCAATTCATTTTCTCCTACGCCACTGTCTTTGTCCGTGATATTGGTCTTGGAAGCGCTTTTTTGATCACTATTATCATTGATATTTGCGAGGTTCTCGGTGTTGTTATCTCCTTCTTCCTCATTCCAAGATATGGACGCAGACCGTTGCTGCTTACCACAGGTATCGCTATGGTCGTCTCGCTTCTTATCGTCGGAGGTGTCGGTACTCCCTCCAACCGTTCTACTGGCGAGAATACCTGCATTGTCGTTTTCATCATGATCTATGTCTTGTTGTTCAACCTGGCTTTCGGTCCTCTTGCCTGGGTCTTGTCCACCGAACTCGCCACTGGACGCAACAGGAACCGTATCACCGCCGTCGCCACTTTCTGTTTCTGGATCGTCGCTTTCGTCGTCACCTTCACCCTCCCCTACCTTTTCGACGCTGATAAGGCAGGCCTTGGACCCATGGTCGGTTACGTCTACGCAGGAGGCTGCACAATCTCTGTTGTATTCGTCTACTTCATGATCGGAGAGACCAAGGGCCGCTCTTTGGAGGAGATCAACGAGATGTACATGAACCGTGTTGCCGTCAAGGACTGGATACGTTACGAGACTACGTTGCAGAAGGAGCACGCTGCCGGTTTCAACACCAACATGGGTGCTTCTAACCTTTCGAGCGAGACCGAGCTGGATGTCTTCGTTGACAGACCGAAGAACGAGGAGGCCGTTGAGGGTGCTTATGGACTTGGAAGCCAGACTAGCTTGCCGAGGACGAGCAATGGTCATGGAAACCAGTACAAGCCGGAGGTGGAGCATAGGGAGTAAGAGTTACGATACCCCCGTTATTCACATGTTTGATACGATGCATACAAATAGACTTAGATAACATATCACCTTATAGATGTGAATTGATATTTCCAGCCCAGCTATATCAGGTCTCAAGAACGTTTCCCCCAAATATCCAAGAAGTCCCGCTTCTCTTGCACACCCAATCCCAGCCTTCTCATTCTACCCACTTTTGCCAAGGCGTCCATGACCTTCTCAACGACCTCACCATCCTTTTCCTCGCCATCGACAATGATAGGCTGGGCGGCTCCCCTAAGTCTAATTTCCCTCTTAAACTGCGACAAGAACCTCCAGAAAAAAGACCAGAAAGCCTTGTAGCCATTGATGGGAGTTGACAAGTCGGCAGTAGGGGTGTACTTGATGGTGTACGGCCAGATCCTCGTCTTTACACCAGTCGACGAAAGAGACGGGGTAGACGCCAACAGGCCACGAGAGTTCGTTGCAGTACCCTCCGGAAAAACCACCACGATCCGCTTCTGCCACTTGTTCGTTACATCCTTGAGCGCCATCATGCCTGATGTTGGAGCCTTGACGGAAGGCTTGATGAGATATCTGAGGATGGCCGTAGGGAAGGAGATAGGTTCAACCAATGACGTGCCAGGGTACGACTGTGTGAAGAGAGGAACTGAAGGGAGAGTTGAAGCTAGCAGGAGGACATCCAAAGGCGAGGTCTGGTTCGCAACAAGGATATCACCAGCACGCAGAGGAGCGGTAAAGGTCTTCCGGCTACATTGAACGTTAGCACACATAGTGACCATATAGACAGGGACAAACCTCGAAAGAGCTGCTCCACTGTTATCAACCTGAACTGGCACCCACCATACGCCGGCTATCCCCATGACCCCTCCTCTTATGAATATCCATCGCAGCCAGCCCAAGACGTCTGGACCAGTGATCCACCACAGAGGAGCTAGTGAACACTCGAACACTAAGACATGCAGCAGAAAGATGGCCAACACAACTGGCAAGCGGATCGCAAAGAGCACGACACGCAGAGGCAACGTGAGTGCCGGAGGACCTGGAGGAGTGTATCCCGGAACGGGGAGGAAGGGCGCAAGGCCTGTGCCCGGATCACGGAAGCGCGTCTGGATTTTTGAAAAGTCAGCAAGAAGCACAGAAGCATGCCATCACAAGCAAACGTACGTATTTCTCCATAGGATCGAGGAGGGTGGTGGTGAATAATTCAGTGCCGTTCACGCGTGCCTGGCGCTTCGAGGTCTTCGAGGAGGTTGTCGGCGTGACTGCTGCTTGTACGAACTCTCCACAACTTTACGCAGTCGTCGCAATCTACACGAGCGCTGTCAAAAACCAGCAAGACAGCAGCATTTGTGATTTGGAGTACGATGAACGACCGAGCGTGGGATGTCGACCAACGTCGTTTTGCGACTGCGCTTTCGGAGAATGCGAACCTGCGAAAGCAGTGGGCGGACATGAACATCGACGGACACGACATATTATTCGAGCTTTGTAACTCTCGCCTACGACGTTCTCTACCAAAGAAGAAGACTAAGACAAGGAAGACGGCCGAGCAAATTGAACAAGAGTTGAAGGAGTGGTCCGAAAGGTTACAGGAGATCATACAATCATTTGTACGTCCCTCACCTTCCGTGCCTCGACCATAACGCTAACGTCATACACTCAGGAGAAATTACTACGACGACTAACTGACTCCGTGGATCGGCTTCATGAGCTGGTTATTCAAGTCTCACGGACAAAGGGCAATGCATACGTTTTCTTGAAGCCTCTATGGCGCACATGGACCATGGATCGCTTTGCAGATGCAGCATCTGAAGTCCTGACATGCTACCGTCAAGAGATGGATACCAAGCGACGAATAGCCTGGGAAGTCTGTGGTGATGACGCCAAAGCTGACAAGAAGATATTAACTCTGCTGTGTACTACGTGGAAAACGGAAGCTTTCATCGGCAACTCAGGAAAGGAGTTCAACGAGATCTGTGCGTTAGAGGTGGAGGAAGGAGACCCTGGGCTTGAAGTGAGGCGGAGAGAGATGGAGGATGAGATGGACGACTTCGGACCTACGAGTAGGAGGAAAGCGGTAAACGACACGAGTGATTGGTGATGAGAAGGCACAAATTCCGGGCGTTTTTGGGACTAGAGAGAGCGGACTCCTGAAGTCTGCTATGAAACGCATGTCAAGTCGGGCATATTCAAGCGCAGGTCATATGATTCGATCCGGCAAAAAGACTCCTGCGGGAGAAAACAACACCCGCCGTGAAGAAAAGCAGCGAAATGCTCTTGAAGACTAATCCTCGTCATGCGGATTGGACGGGAGAGTACCAATGAGGGCATGACGGACTCCTTGCAGAACGCGACCTTCGCATATTGACCCTTCAGGGTACTACGCAGAAGACGTCGTGGGGCCTTCTGAGAATCGTGTTCCTGGCATGCACAATTGCAATCTCCGCGCTTCGTAATATCTCTCTTGCTGGACGCGCTGTGACGGGTGTAGATAGGTGTATGATAGTTTTATTAGTGTATAACATCCTCTACCGTCTTTGCTCTTGTCATGCAGCATGCTACCACAGTAATCTTCCTCCTTTATCGCTCCGAACCCGTAGCAGTCTACTCCTTGATACCCTGTGTACATTGATTAGCAAATGTCATCATCACGAATGACGAGGGTAAACATACACGAGCCATACGGGTGAGACCCCAGAAAGAACCAACAACTCCGACACCGAAGATAGCGTAGAAGGGGTAGATCAAGAACTTTGACCTGGGGTGCTTCATGTAGATAGGAACCTTGGGGTTGGCCTGATAGAGCCTCTGGTAGTGGGGAACCTTGTTAGGGCGGTTGGCGATAGAGTCGCTATTGCAATGGTCAGATCCTGAATGACAACACGAGCAGAGGAGCAACGTACAGCATGATGGCGGACTGTTTTCCTTCGAATATATGCTCGTAAGCGCTGCAGTCACGACTGGCCGGTATTCTTACTGCAGGTTGGTGCCTCGACTTTTACTACCCTGATTCTGCGGCCAGGCGGGGAGGCTCGCACAGGCCCACAGATTTCGCGGCATGATCCTGCAAGTGATACATCATAAAATCCTATCCACCCACAAACCTCCATTTACCCAAGGCAATTGCCATTCATCGCGGAGTCCATACGATTGATTGTTCGATCCTCTACAGTCTCCGCTCTTTGCCGTTTCTGCTCATACGCGACACCGACACCGACACCATACCCCTTTTTTGGCCACTCCGCCGCTGGTGCAATAACGACCGACGATGGCCTTCAAGTTCTCATGGCCTCAGTTCTCAGCGGGGTTCTATGAGAAGGCCGAAGACTTGCTGAGTACAGCTCTCAACAAGGGCTCCAAACCTGCCATTCTGGTCGATAAGATTAGCGTGAAGGAATTGGACATGGGCACTCAGGTATGCCGAGTTGCTGTTGAAAGCGTCTATGATGGCAGAAGCTAACGATCAATTGCAGCCTCCTGAACTAGAGATCCTTGAGATTGGCGACATTGCTGAGGACCGTTTCCGCGGAATTTTCAAGCTGAATTACAACGGCGATGCGTCTATCGTCCTGCAAACCAAAGTGCAGGCGAACCCTCTCAACACGCATTCACGAACATCACAACCATTCTCTCGCGTCAAAATGGGAGCGGCATCAAGTCCGTTGACCGTACCTATGTTTCTGAGATTAAGCGACCTCAAGCTGAGCGGCATCGTCATTCTGGTGTTTTCTAAACAGAAGGGTCTGACAATCGTCTTCCGGAACGATCCTCTGGAGTCCGTCAGAGTCAGCTCAACTTTCGACTCAATACCCGCAATTGCTCGCTTCTTGCAGGCAGAGATTGAGAAGCAGCTGCGCTCGCTGTTCCAGGAAGAACTGCCCGGTATCATCCACAAGCTTTCGCTTTCCTGGACCTCTGTACCAAAAGCTGCCTCCCCCCCATTGCAGCCTGTCAAGCTTCCTCCTATCGACGTCGATTCACTTCACCTCGACGATTCCGAGGACGATTTCATGCTGTCTCCCGTTGCAGTGCAGCCCGCTGGCTCGTCTACTAAACCTATCTCATTGGCTGAGATCGATCCCGAGCGTGGTCTGTCGGATGCAAACCTCTTGCGTCTTCGCGCTCTTGCGTCTTCGCAGGCTACTTTGTCCGTCTTCACTCCGGCGATTCGTGGTGCTGTTTACCGATCTACGGCATTCGCGTCGCGCAAGTCTACCCAGGCTCAACCGGTGCACCACCACCACCATACCCTTTCCATATCTCTCCCACCCCTGGCCCGGCCAAGATTTGAGGAGCCAAGCAGGGCGCTTATTCTGCGTGATGCTCCGCCAACCCCTGTCGCACAGACGATGCTCAGACCGCAGCTGTCGCGGAACCCGACGTCGTTTACTCGCAAGAGAAAAGAACAGGAGAAGAAGCGGAAAGTCGTGAAGCTTGGCTCCAGGTTGGCAAGAGAAGAAAGCCACAGAAACCTGGCGCAGATCCAGATTGATGAGGAGAAGCGAAGATTCAAGGAGGAGCTGGATAGAATCAACATGGAAAGATGGGGCACACAAGCTCTGGCGGCTGATGCCTGATTCACAGGAGGTGTATGATGCTGCTTTGATTCTTTCGCAGGCGCGGGCGTTATGACTTTTCTTTTTGCTTTGATTTTGCCCACGCCGTGGTACCGGTGTACTCTCTCTTCTCTGACATGTCGAGACCTAAAAGTTTTGCTTTTGGGCGTTCTAGGGTTTGCTATTTGCTACATTTGGGTCGTATGCCCTTTTTGTTGGAGAGTGTACGATTACTACGATACCTGATGAATTGAATTGTAACGGTTGTTCCCTATCTCAAGCTCTCGAGCGCGGACGTGTACGGCTCTGCACCCCTGGTTCCCCAGACGCTAGCTGCAGGCTGGCCTCATCGCATCGGCTGTCAAGCAGTCGGCCATCTCCAACAGCCATATTCATTCAGGATGCCGATCCAATCTACGTTGTCGCCGGCGCCGCTGCTGGCTGTTATCGCGCCCTTGGCCTCAACTGTTTTCGCTGCGATGCCCGACTTCGCCGATTACGAGGCCGCTCCCGAACCAGCCTCCACTGCTGCGGCGAGGACCACGGTCGTCGCTGATGCTACCTCTTCGCCTGCTGCGCGTTTTTCCACGTTGCCTTTGAAGCAGGCGTTGAAGATCTGGGAGCGCGATGACATTCACTTGAAGGACTTTAAGCTTGAGGGTGTATTCTTGCTTGTTGTGGCAGCTTACCTTGCTTGCTACTTCATTGGAAAGAGTAAGAACACAGACATCGCTAAGAAATGGTACGTTTCGATCTGTCTCAAACGCAGGCTGTGATTCGTCGCTGACACGTACAATAGGTGGAAGAACCATGGCTCAGTACTCTCTCAGCAGTTCGTCCACGTTGGTGCTGCAAAGCAGTCGACCGGTGCTCTTACCTATAGCTCGCCGTCTGAGTACATTTCCTACGCCTCCGGACGTAAGACTATCAAGACTGCGACCATCTTCGTTGACACCGTCATGCGCCATGACCCCATCTCCCTCCTCTTCGACTACGGATACCGTACGCTTTCGGAGGGTGGTGCTGGCATGTTGCCCGTCGCTGACCGTGTAACCATCGAGATCGAGGCTGATGAAGGCGCATGGGGTGGCTATGTGTGGGGTCTCGTGGAGAAGGGTTTGATGAGGGCTGCCAGGGAGCAACGTTGGGACCTCGGCTACACTGCCACTAAGGACCACAAGGATCTGCCTAGGGAATATACGGTCATGTCTGAATCGGCTGAGATTACTGAGTTCATCATGGCTGACAAAAAGTTCGTCGAGGCGGTGAAGAACTGCAATGGAGCATTGGAGTACGTTATTGTCAGTGATCAGAAGAAGGAGGCTCCGAATGCTACTAAGGATTTGGAGAACTCTCCCCGAAGGATCACATTGTCTGTTCGGGCTGATAAGAAAAGCCCCGAGTTGATCAGCGCCGTCATTGACCTTGCCGATCACCTTGCCAAGGCTACTCGTTCGCTACGACCCGAAGTCACCAGGAAAGTCACAAGCAACAGAGCCGACACCAGAAGAAAACTGGAGAAGCTGGAGAAGGAGGCGGAGGCAGAGGAGCTCAGAGCCAAGAGGGACCGTAAGAAGGCGGAGGAGGAGGCAGAGCGAAAGAAGGCTCTGTCGCCGGAGGAGCAGAAAAAGTTGCTTGACAAAGAGAGGCAAAGAGCCATGAAGCGAGCCCAAGGAAAAGGTGCCAAGGTTAGGAAGTAGGCATATTCACGATTGACGAAGAAACAAATAAGCTTTCGACTAGGTGCCGGTCTGCTCGTAATTGATTTTGCACGCGTTGCACGCGTTGCACCCCTGCATGCATGGCGACGTAGTTCGTAGGATTGGCTTCGCAACTCTCCTCGGCCTCCAAACAATCCACCTCTTTCGATGGCAGTGACAGACGAGTCCGGTCGCGAGTCCACCTTCACAGAACCCCGCTCGTCGTCCTCGACTGGTTCCAAACGCGCTCGTTCACCTTCACCTGCCGACAGCGGCCGTCGCCTCTCGCCTTCTCCCGACATTGACGCACGAGGTTTGTCATTGGCGGACTCTATCTCTGAAATGCCTTCGATACCCGAAACACCTACTATGGACCAAGATATGCCACCTGCGTATGTGTCTGTTGTAATGCCATCTGCGGAGGATCAATGGCGCCAGCTTGGTGGGCTGCTTGATAAGGCGTTGGCGGAGGAAGACGTATGGTATATCATTGATATGCAGTGGCTCTCCCTTTGGAAGGCATGGGTACAGGGCCAAACAGAAACAGCACCAGGACCCATTGATAATAGCAGTATTGCCGACGACGAGGGGTTGCTGAAGGAGGGGTTGAGCATTGAGGAAGAGTATGAAGTTGTCCCAGAGGAAGTTTGGAATGCTTTGAAAGAATGGTAAGGATTATGTTGCCTTCTTTCTGTGAATGTATGCTCACATATCGCTACAGGCATACACTCAATGGCCCTGAATTCGAACGTTTGGTCATCAACACAGCGCCGTCTGGAGCAGTTGGCAAGAACCTGCGCGTTGAAGTATACCCTCCTACTTTCCGACTGCTCAAAATACGCCCTTCAGTAAATGCGTCGGGTCCGATGACTATGGAGCGACTGCGTGCCTCAGCGGGCTTCGTATCCACACGGGCTCAGAGGGCTCCTAAGATTACTGTGTCTGCCATGACCCCGCTTCAGAACTTGATCGACGCTGCTCGTGATGCCCTTGATATTGGGAAGGATGTCAACATCAAGTTCTGGTTAGGTGACTTCCCGGAGAATCAGGCTGTTCTGGACGCCAAGACTGTTCTCGAATTGGGAAGTGAGCCGGACTTGAGTGAAGCAGACACGTCCAAGTCTCTGCAGGAGGTCGATTTAGGCATGAGTCAGTCTGTGGTGGTGGAGGTAATGGTCAATGGTAAGTGGGCAACGGAGATGGACGACGTTGTCAACAGTCTTGAACCGAGGACACTGGCGGGCGCGCGTCTTGCAGCTCCTTCCCGATCGTCTGGATCTGCCAGTCTCACGATCGACGAAACCCCGAAACGTGTGGAGGGCACTTCAGGATTACAGAACCTTGGAAACACTTGCTATATGAACTCTGCGCTTCAGGCTTTGTCGCATACCGAGGAACTAACCAAGTACTTTCTGGCCGGTGTCTACAAGGAGGAGCTCAACGTTGACAATCCTCTGGGTATGTCCGGTCAGCTGGCCACCAGTTATGCTGGTTTGCTGCAGAACGGCCTCTACTCTCAACCGCCGCTCATGTACTACGCTCCACGAGACTTCAAATACGCTCTCGGTAGGTTTGCGCCAAGCTTCTCTGGCTACGGGCAACAGGATGCTCAGGAGTTTCTTGCGTTTTTACTTGATGGACTTCATGAGGATCTGAACCGCATTCTCAATAAGCCGTACACCGAGAAACCGGATTCTAAGGAGACAGATGAGGATTCCCTTGCAGTCCTTGCAGACACCTGCTGGAATGTTCACAAGCAACGCAATGACTCCGTGATCGTGGATCTTTTTCAGGGTATGTACAAATCCACTCTGATATGTCCGGAATGTGACAAGGTCAGCGTAACTTTCGATCCATTTATGGATCTTACTTTGCCGCTCCCAGTCAGCAAGAAGTGGAGACATCAGGTTTTCTTCGTTCCGTGGAGCAGCGAGAAGAAAGTAACAAAGTTGACCGTCGAACTGGAGGGAAATACAAGTGTGAAAGCTATGAAAGCACACATTGGGCAGAGGGTGGGTGTCGATCCCAAGCGGCTGTTTAGCAGTGAGGTTTACTCGCACAAATTCTACCGACATCATCCGGACTTCGCAGCTGTCTCTGAGGTTATCACTGGGTCAGAGGACAAGATTTATGTCTATGAGCTTCCTGACGACTTCACGGTGCCTGATGGCCGCAAGAGTGCTGATGGTGACCGTGCTTCTGACGGTGTTCTTGTTCCGGTCTTCCATTATAGACTTGGTTCGAAGTACTCCAGCCCGGACTCTGAGGTTTTCGGGTCGCCCTTTGTTATTGTTGTCACCGAAGAAGATCAGAAGAGTTACGACGCGGTCTATAAGAAAGTAGTTGAGAAGTATGGGCAGTTCACTACTGCAAAGGATGAACTTTGTTCTGCTGCCGCACGGAAACCCGAGCAGGAAGTCGTTGTCCCTGTCGCGGAGGAGAAGGAGGAGGAAGCCGTTGAGGCCGTGGGGGACAGCAAGAAGGAACTGGATGATGAGTCTAACGGAGTGCCGCATATGACGGCGTCCGAAACCGAAGATGGTGTCGTAGAGATTACCCCCACGGAATCCGCCGAAGACTCTGCAGACACAAGAGCCACCAGCGTTGCAAGCATGTCATCTGCTAAACCACACCCTAACCTTTTCACAATCAAGGCCTTCAGTTCATCCATTCGGGGCACAGATATGGCTGTACCTACCCTTTGGACCAATGTGTATGGACTCGACAGAGCTCCCGATCTTCGCGACAAATACCCGAAGCCAGTCAGGGAAACTTCCCCAAACGGAGATGAAGCTGACGATGCCGCGGTGACCGTGGATGAGGTTCTTCGTGACGCCGAAAAGAGTGACGCTGCAGATGATGACGATTCCTTCCCCATTGCAAGCGCGATCTTGAACAAGGTTGCTGCACCTGCCGCCAGTGATTTCCAGCGTCCCTTGAACCCCGGTGATGCACTGATTGTTGAATGGCCCGATCTTGTCTATGATGCTTTCTTCAATGGTACCGGTCCGGATGACAACATGAGAGGTACCGCGCAATGGGACGAGGATACGTTTGAAAATTTCGAAAGTGAAGACGAGAAAGCCGCTCTTGAGGCTGCGCGTGAGAAGGCAGCAAATAAGGAGGTGAATCTCAATGACTGCTTGGACGAATTCGCTAAGACTGAGCAGCTGGGCGAGGATGATCTGTGGTATTGCCCGCAGTGTAAGGACTTTAGGCAAGCAACGAAGACCATGGAGCTCTGGAAGTCGCCAGATATCCTAGTCATGCACCTGAAGCGGTTCTCTTCAGGACGCGTAACACGAGGCAAGATTGACAACCTAATTGATTTCCCTCTTGAAGGTTTGAATCTGGAGGAACGAGTTGGCGAGCATCGAATCAAAAAGAATAAGGGCAAGGAAACGAGCAGTCAGGTGTATGACCTTTTCGGCGTCGTCAATCACTTCGGAGGCTTGGGTGGTGGTCACTACACGAGTTACACAAAGAACTTCCATGATGGCAAATTCTACAATTTTGATGGTTTGTATTCATGGATATGCTTTATAGTACTCTACTAACCTTTGAACTAGATTCTCATGTATCTCCTGTGGACGAGGATCGTATCGTTACGCCCGCTGCTTACCTCTTATTCTACCGTCGCCGTTCTTCGGAGCCTCTTGGAGGCCAAACGCATTGGAAGACTGTCAAATACCTTGAGGGACATAAGGCGGCTGTCGATGCCGCGCCAACGCTTTACGACGAGCACAATACTGTGGCAATTGGTGACATGACTGGACTTATACCAACCACTTACGCTCGAAGAGGCTCAAACTCATCCTCCTCGAGCAGCTTAGCGACAGCACACACCAACGACGACGACAGGGAGCGTATGCTTGAATCACCTGCTGTCTGTGACGCCGAGCCATGGGAGAAGGCTAGTGAAAATGGGATCTCGTCACCACGTTTCGCCGAAAACACCCCGGACGGCGATGACGCGGTCATGGCTGACTTCGTAGAAACTGGCGCCGACGATAACAACGACACGACTGATGAGGGGCTTCACTTGTAAGGGTGTGCATTGCTGAGACTTGTTCATGAGCAGCGTGACATGAGAGCATTAGGGGAGCTGGAGGCGTTCGCGGGCGTATGGAAGAATGCCTGCAAATTTGCATTACCCAAGTTTCTTACAGAATATATAACATTCAGCTAAGGATTACTCTGGCAAGGTGACTGTGATCATGGCCGTATTGCTATGGTATCATTACGTAGATATATTGATGCCCAGAAAGCGCCGGGACTCCTCCATTCCTTCAAACTCCGGCTTAGAATATGCTTATACACGCTGTCTGACGTAAAACAAAATGTAACTGGCTGGTGATATCACCTGTGACTCATCGCAACTGGTAACCTTGGTGTCGTCGAACAAATTCCATCGGTTCTTGGATTTGTCGAGAACATATGCGGTGTAATGTCCCGAGTTCAGAGTTCCAAAGTGGTTTGTAACTGCGTAAAGGTTGTAGACATGAGGTGGCGGTGGCGCATCCGAGTTGGGAACATTATCAGTTGAAGGGACATACGCGGAGAGATCGAGATCCCTCAATGGATACTGAACCGGAGCATTAAGCTTATCCGTCCATCGGCCCTTCACGATAAATCGCTTGAAGTGAATGATGAGGATGGTAGGCAAACGGACAATAGTCATCTGCTTCGTGGCCTTGCGTGGCTTCTTGCATCTTGGGCAATTCCAGGCATCATCTCCTGCCATCACTTCTTCGTGCACGAATCCATCAAGACAATCTCGCAAAGTACTGATCTTGTTGCCCTTCCTCACCAAGATGGGCAGTGACAGGTACATGAATGGGTTGTATGTAGTACTCGTATGCCCACATGTGTGACATCTCAACCTGTTGCAGAACTGCCCCTGGAAGAGATTCGTCACTAGGGACTCGTTTCGGTGTCTGTAGCGGTTCCACTCGTACTGTGCGGCCACTGCTACCGGTAACTGCTCCCGAAAGGCTTCTTCTTCTGGTGTCAGATCCAGAAGCCTCTTGTTAGCTGAAGCAACATTCAAATCTTCATGCAAAGCATCGAGGAAAAACTGCATGAACTCCTGTGCATCTTGCTGTTGCCCAGAGGCAAACTCATCTCTCACTTTCCCAATCGTGTCTCGAAATGTAACCGGACTGACGAAGTTGTACGAATCTGTCCACAGATGACGCACGAGCTTGCTCCATGCTGACACAACCTGACCACCGGTACCGAGCGGATTAGTCTTGCTAATATGGTTCTTGTAGCTTCCGTTGTAAAAGTAACGGGTAAACGGCGTAGTACCACTGACACACTGCAGGATACAGTTCATGAAGCACGAATTTCCGAGGTTCTTCAACCCAGTAGTTCCGTAATTGGTGTCACCGCTATATGATGACATCCGCTGTCGTGCAACAGCCTGCATGGGCGCCTGAGAAGGAAGACGAGGTACAGCTGCCGGTGTCATTGCCGTCATGGGCAACATTTCCTTCGACGTACGTCCTTCAGACGGCGCGCGAGGCGTCACCATAACGGGGTACTGCAATGAGTCCCTTGTAGATCCGCGGGCACGTGCGAGCTCAGGATCAGGCTGCGGCGCGGCTCTCGTTGGTGTCGGAGGTTGAAACTCTGGATGAGTGACTTCTGCGAAGCCCTGGAAGGGGTGATCCACGAATGTGCTTTGCCTCCTGAGCCCGTGTCCAGGTCTCTCAATTGGTTCTGGCACTGAGTGAACCTTCTTAGGAAGCTCATAATCAAACTTTGTTCTGCTTTCCCTTCGTTCACCTCCTGGCTGTAGAGAGTAAGGCGGTGGCGGTCTTTCGTCCACTGCAATACTCGGATACTTGGCGAAGAAATCCTGGACGGTACGTGCATACGGACTCACATTCTCATCCTCACCCGTCGCTACAATCGCAGTATTGCGATTTCTCTTCTTATAGTCTGCGATTCGGTCGTGCTCGGGCGATGTCGCCACAGCGATAGGATTATTCGGGCTTTGCAGCTCAGCAATCCATCGTTTTTCTTTCTCGACATCGATGGTTTCGATTGGTCGCGGTACCGGCGGACGAGATCTTGACCGCTCTTGCCGTTGCGCGGGCACTCGATACGGGAGGGCCGGGCTCCGACGAAGACCACCAGAGCTTGTCGAACCTGCACTACCTCCTGTCTGATCTGACTTCAAGGCACCACCGACGCAAAGCCCGCCTGCTTCCTTCCATGCGCTCAACCCACCGACTAGCAGTAGTGGAGATCGCACAAGGTACTTTCTCCAGTTTGCGAGTTCATAAATCGCGGTATTCAGCGCAGTGAGTTCTGGCCGTGCATTTAGCGAGCGACTATCATCGTCATAGTACACCACCAAATCAAACTCATTCCGTCTAGAAAAGAGCTCGATCTGGTGCTGTGGGTTCAGTACAAGGGCATCTTCAAGTCGCTGACCAGACATTCCCTCCCGGAGAACGAGCGGTTCGATGTTGACGATGTATTCTGCACTAACATGTGACGCTTCGAACTCCTCGCGGGTCCGGACGTCCAAAAACAGGATAGAAGGACGGTCTGTGGTTCTCTGGGTATAGCCCAATAGCGTCTCTGGATCAACCACATTTGCTTTTGGAAACCGTGCATCTGTCAGTATTCGAGGTAGGTTGACACCAACCTTGCCCTCCGTGTGTGACTGAGTCGGGTATGATGGTGGTTGGATAGGGTGCAACGGCGGCGGCGTTGGAAACGTCGGAGACTGTGTTGACACTGGTGAATGCAGGTATGCCGGCTTGTGGGGAACGGTTGGTCGCGGCTTGTCCACTGCGTGATCGCCATTACTCGTTCCCAGGACAGCAGAAGATGAGGGTTTAACCGCACTCGCAGCCGATTGGCCACGGAACGGTGGAATAATCAAGTCAGCAGTGAGGCTGCTCTTAGTGGACGAAGACGACTCTCTCGCAGTAACGAGGTTTGTCTCGATGTCGTTCGCTCGCGGAAGTGTAAGAGTTGCTGGCGAAGCTGCCTTGGGCTTGAATGCCGGGGTAGCCGTTCGCCCTGCTGAGCCCGTATTCACTCCATTCATTCTCAATCTCTCCAACTTCTCCTCCAGGGAGTCTCGTTTTGGCTCCTCCACTTCTGCAGGCGGCGGCGACATTGGAGGACTCGGAGGCTCCGCAGCCTTGATTTGTTCTTTGATTTCCGAAAAGGTGGGGTATCTAGTATTCATTTTCTGCCGAACGTCGAAATATTGCGTTAAAGGCAAACCGGTGAGGGTCGCGAATTGTTTGTGACCCGGGATGGTATCGAGAAGGATGTTACTAGCCTTAAGGTAGAACTCGTAGGCTTCTTCGCGACGACCCTCAGCAAGTACTTTGTCTGCCTATTCAGGATGTCAGCAAGCCTTCCAAACCGTGACTCTGCCAACCCACGTTCTCCAAGCATTGCATGGCTACATTCGTATAACTCCGGACAGCGAACTCATCCTTCCTAACGACCTTTGCGCGCTCCACGATCTGAGCAAGCGTTGCAGGGCCCATTGCTGTGACGAATGCTCAGACAAGCATACGGAGTGAATGCGATCAGCTGCTCCGAGGTCCTTTGCTGGTGTGTGCTCACTCACGCTCGGCGGTGAACGCGTACGGCGACTCTTGTGCAGGGCCTCCGCAGTGGGCGCGCTTTGACCCGGATAAGGACGATAAGGACACAAACAGAACTCAATTGCAATGGCGACGTCCAGCGAGCACGGCGATGCTGCCATGCCGATCGTACGGGAGGAGCCAGACAGCACGGACGACGCTTATCGTCGGCAACTGTTGCAACTGACATACGCTGCTATGAATGACTGGTTTGTCCTTACCCGGCAGCGGAAGTATATACGGTACGCCGGAGAAGCTAACAACAGGTTACAGGGCATCGAAGCACATCATCACAATCACGCAGATAGCATACACAGAGCTCGACATACGATCAAACCCTACTGATCCCTGTTCGCACCTCGCCGTTCTCACGCTTATCCCACAAGACTCGCCAAATGGTTTCTTCCGCATTGAGTCTATTCGCACGGAAGCTGCCGAGACGATCTGTGCAAGGTTAGGATGGCCATGGATCGAAAATCCGGACCGTATTGCGGCAAGGAGATCAAGAGGATGCCTGACTGTATGCGCGGTTCTGGAGATGGGGAGTGCGAATATGGTGCTGCCGTGTGAGGTTCCACAGTACGTCTTGGAGAAAGACACACCGTCTAGTGACGAGCTACCGGTGGATGAGGTCTTGGACAGGTTGATCGCACTCGTCAATGACGGACCCGATGATGCTCAGTGACTTCGTATTACTGTTGATACCCTCTCGTACAATCGATACCCCTTTAGATCCTTGCACAAAGTGCCTCATTTGCTGAAGTCATCCATGCGTCATAGCATCATCCTCGCCTTAGAGTTAACTTGACAACGCACTACAATGTTCCGGTATCGTGAGACAATGCATGTCGGGTTTGCTATGCTAATTATTTCGCCGCAGCTTTGGCAGCACTACCAAGCTTCCGCTTATACTTCCTTGGATCCTTCCTTGACATCTTGCGCTGATCTCTCATCCCCTCTCCTCCTTCCCAGAAACGAGTTCTCCTAGACTTCATCCCACGACCACAGGCAATACACGGCTTATCGGGTGTATAAACCTGCTCACGAGAGCAGAAGCCACAGATCTGCCGTGTAGCAAAGACATGAGGATGCCCACTAAGCTCATCGTGACACGTATCACACGCAAAGACCTTCTTACAACATGGGAACCTAAACCATCGGTAGCTCTTCCGGTAGTGCTTGCAAGCACCTTTGTCCGGCAGAGCCGTGCCGACAGTGATTCCAAGATTTTGTTTCTTTTCTTTTCTTGCTTTGAGAGCCAAACCTCCTGTAAGCTCCGCGCCACCAGCTCCAATCTTGCGAAACCGAACGTCCTTGAGATGAACGGTAAGCCTCGTGTGGCATTTATGACAGAAGATACTGCTCGCATCACCCTTGACGAGGTTCCTGACCCCACTCGGTGCCGCAATGTCACACTCAGCACATGTCACGGTAAAGTTTGAGGGAAGCATATCGAAAATGGTGCACCCATCCAAGTCAAGATAACCCAACCTGTTCGAATTCTCGTGCACAAGCTCCTTTCGGAAGTCGATACCCATAGTTCGCGAGCATTGGTTGCAAGCAAAGAAGCGAGGCTGAGTTCTGTTCGGAACGATATTCTGATGTTCCGAGACATGCCGACATCGCTCGCACTTGACTGATATGGAGAGAGATGCCGCTTCCAGAAGCGAGATGTTCTCGAGGCGGATCTCGGGAAGGTAGATGGCAGTGCCATGAGGTGGAGCCTTCGTATCACCCACTGCTGCCGCCTCAACGGTTGCTGCACGTTCCTCTTCCTCGGAGTCTTCTTCTGAGGAGCTGTAGTCAGACGAATAGCTCTCTTCCTCCAAGCTTGGCGTTCCCCCGTCGTAACCCACACTGTACACATGATCTGGTCTGAGAATGAATTGTACATTGTGCTTCTCGTCGTCAACCACACCAAAGATATCTTTCGCTGGTATCTTTTCAGATCCGTCACCCTCTCGAGTATCAGTGACGGAGATGGCTGCCATAGCTTGAGTGACAACCTCCTCAACCTTCTTCCTCTCCTCCTCCGGCGCAGCCATCTTGTGCATATTGACCGTGAGGTAATTCAACTTGCTCACGAGCGTTCCATCCGCATGACTCCTAGCCCACTCCTCGAACCTCCTCTCAATCCTACCAGCAACCTCGGGATCAGACTTTGGCAGCTCGATGGTACACGGCTCCAGGTTGTAGAGCGTTGGGATATGCAGCTTGGCACTGAATGCGCCGTGCATATCGGATGGAAGCCCGGTGAAGTTGGTAATCTTCAGCGGGACAAGGTACGTCGTGATGTTCTTGTTTGTCGAGAATAATTTGGCATCGCGCAGTCTAGCCTCAAGATGACGGATATCTGATTCTCTCTTGATCGTTGCAGTTGTACGCTGGTCAGCCGTGTATGACGGAGTCGGTTTAGGAGGTTGCACTGGGTGCATTCGCGGTGGAGACTGTGTCACTGGTGCCGAGGGAATCGACTTGGCTTCCTCTGGCTTCTTCTGCGCAGCATGCCGTACGACTTTGAATGTCTCTGCTTTCTTGCCAGCCAAAAACTCCTCCAACTTCCGATCAAGCTGATTCACCATGCCCAGCAAAGCTGTCTTGCCTACCAGTTCCTTCGCCAGCTGATTAAAGCCTCTATCCACATTGACAGCATATCCCACTGGAATATCTGAGTTCTTCACCCTCAATGTTGGCTGCTCTTGAGGGTACTTGTCGGGGATTGACAAGTCGAAGGATAGAGCTGTAATATCATATGGAAAATCTGGGTCAGATGGTGAAAGGTTGATCGATAAAATGGTTGTTCCGTCGGTACCCGCCCTCTCGGCGAGAAATGGGAAACGCCTCCTCAGTTGGGTGATCTCCAATGCGCGGATCGATGGAAGAGTTGCCTTTGCCACGCCCTTCGGTGTTGGACGCTGGACAACTCTATTTGGATCAACGGCGGAGTTATGCCGTCGTTGAGGCGTAGGTTGAAATGCCTTGACTGAATCCTTTGGTCCAGGAATTGGAGCACTGGATCCACTGATCTCCTTCGCCTCCACAGAGGGCAGAGGTGCTGGCGACTGTGCCTTCACGACATGGCGAAACGGACATTGATCTCCCTTCCTACAGCCTATAAAGCCCGGTGTTAGCTATATCCAAGAATATGCGGATTGACATCTTACCTTGCGGTGACTTGAAGAACTTGCAAACTGGTGGCGTCCTCGGCGAACCCGGACTCGGCGACGAAGCATTGGCAGCTGGAGTAGAAACGGGAACTGAAGCGACTGATGACGGCTGAAACGTTGCTAATTGCGGATCGAATGAAACGGCCATGAAAACAAAAAAAACGCAAGGTTGGCGGTGAGTTGCTGTGTGAACGTCATTTCGGTCATCTCGCGCCGCGTGATATCTCGCAAGTGCAGCCGCGGATTTCGATACGCCCAAGTCACAGCCGTACGTATCGCGCCGCGCGGGGCCACGCGGTGCGGCGGATAAGAGAGCACGCCTGGGCAACCACAAAGCGGACACAAAAGCATTTGACGAAGATGGCAAGCTGGTTCGGTTCGAATCCGTTGGATGAGCAAGTCGGTATGGATTTGTTTACTGGGACTACGGCACTGTGCTAATTCTTTGTCGCAGAACGTGCGACGTCGGAGTCATTGCCCGCTGGGGCCGAAGACCTCGCCTTATCGCTCGAGATATGTGATCAGATTCGAAGCAAGACCGTCGATTCAAAGACTGCTATGCGGTCCCTGAAGAAGCGGATCAACCACAGAAACCCGAATGTGCAGATTGCCGCTTTGAAGGTGGGTCCAACTCCGAGGATTGCACACGAGGTGTATGCTGATATATCTGCTTCAGTTGACGGATGTATGCGTCAAGAATGGAGGTAATCATTTTCTAACAGAGATTGCTTCGAGAGAGTTCATGGACAACCTGGTATCTCTGTTAAACGCATCGGTATGTCGATATACCTGTCTCGAAGCCGTGGTAGCTGAGTATTGCGTACAGGGCGGTCTCAATCCCGACGTCATGTCCAAAGTCCTTGAGTGCATCCAGACTTGGGCAATCGCCTTCCGTGGGAAATCTCATCTGGACTATGTCCAACATACACAATCTTCTCTTGCCTCCACTGGCTTTCAATTCCCTTCCGTCACCGAAATCACCTCATCATTCGTTGACACCGCAGCACCGCCAGATTGGACAGATTCGGATGTATGTATGCGTTGTCGAACGACATTTACCTTCACCAACCGTAAGCACCATTGCAGAAACTGTGGTAATGTCTTTTGCGGGGCGTGCTCGAGCAAGACTATGGCATTGCCGCATCTGGGAGTAATGCAGGCTGTAAGGGTATGTGACGGATGCTACCAGAAGAAACAGGAGACGATCAAGGCAACCCCACCTAAGGCACAACCCACACCGAGTGGACCACCCCGCTCACTAAGATCTGGAGGCGGACATATGCAACCGAGATCGGCGCGTGTCGTAAACGACGACGACGATGCAGATTTCCAGACGGCGCTGAAGATGTCACTGGAGGAGTCAAGACGTGGAAATGGTGTTTCGAGTGGATATGTACCGAATATAGGCAACAGCAGCAATCCGTTCGTGCCGGCCACGAACAACCCACCTGCTAGCAGTGCTTCCAGCGTCAGGAGTGGATATGAGTTGCCTGCTCCTCGTAAGAGTCTTTTGCAGGTCGCTGAAGCTGATGAGGAAGATCCGGACTTGAAGGCGGCGATCGAAGCAAGTCTTCGTGAGGCACAAGCTCAGAGCGCTCGTGCGGCTCACGTACACCAAGCCTCTGCTGCTCAATCGGCACCTGCACCGCAACCACAATCACAACCACCAGCACACGAGCTAACACCAACAGAAGCCGAGAACATCACGCTCTTCGCAACCCTCATCGACCGCTTAGCCGCTTCTCCTAACCCAGCAGCAATCCTCTCCGACCCACAAATCTCCTCTCTACACGACTCAATCTCATTACTCCGACCAAAACTAGCACGGGCAATGGGCGAGTCGGTCAGAAAATACGAGACTCTAGTCGATATGCACGCGAAGCTCGGAACAGTGGTGCGATTGTACGACAGAACGCTAGAGGAGCAGTTGAGGAGGGCGTATGAGAGACACAGTGTAAGTGGGTATGCGCAGCCTGCGTTTGGAGCAGCGCCGACGATGAGTCCACAGGCTACGGGAGGGTACTATGGACAGTCACAAGCACCTCCGCAGGCGTATCCTGGAATGCCTGATAGGCAGTACTCTACTGGTCCTGCGGGGTACACGAGCCCACCGCCTATGGATGGGCAGCATGACCCATATGCCACGCAGGGATACGGGCCGCCGCAGGTCGCTCGTCCGGGTCCATTTGGACAGGCGGCATATCCTCCGCCCATGCCGCCCATGTACACCGGAGGCTCGCAGCATGCCGCTCCATCAGGTCAAGCACCTCTGCAAGCTGCACACACTGGTGGCTCGCAACGTGAATTCTACTCTAGCCCTGATCCCAGGCCTGTCGAAAATGGCGGGTACCATCCGCAGATGCCAGCAGCTCCTCCTCTGGATGGAATGGCTCCTCAGCACTCAGGATACGGTAACGCACCACCGGTGGAGGATGCACAGCGGGCATGGCAAGATCAGCAACTGCAGAGATCTGGGTCGTACTATGCAGCAGAGCAGGCGCCATCAGCTCCGCAAGGGGCATTAGGTGAGCTGAACGCACTGAACACTTATCAGACTCCTCCTGCGGGATTGGAGGTCGTGGAGCATGGAGGACACCAGGCGTGGCAGCAGACGAAGCCTACGCCTCAGCCTCAGGAGGGGTCTCTCATCGATTTGTGAGAGTACAGGAAATTTCTGTGGATTAGGTTAGCTTTAGGATAGGAATGTCATGGTGTTGAGTTTTTGGTTCCCACGTCCGCGCATCTTTTGTCCAACGACGAACCCCCAAATTCGCGATGACGTCGGGCGCAGCAGTTGGTGTTGCACGAAAAGTCGGAGCACGTACGCACAACAACCGATCAACGAACAACAACCAGCATTCAGTCGGCAAGATGTCGCGCCACAGAGACGTTAGAAACCTTGATCTCGACGAGGAGATGTACGATGATGATGATTACTATGACGGCGATGGTCACGACATGACCTACGAGGAGCAAGAGCAGATGGAAGCTGGCGTCGCGGCCGTGCACGATGCACTCAACGGCGTTCCCGGCATTACTCTGAAGGAGATCCGCGAGACGCTGTATTACTATTACTTCGACTTGGAGAAGTCTATAGCGTGGTTGCTCGGTACGCTCGAATCATCTCTACTGTCGACGTCGACTAAGCAATCGCACAGAACAGCACAGTGTAAAGAAGCCCGCCGCGAAGCCAAAAGCAGCTCCGACGGCATCAAAAGGTAATTACTTTTCAATTTCACAAGGTTGGGAGAGTGCGTGGAATACGGATACGGACAGTAAGTGTGGCCAACCTACAAGCAACAGTCGGTCTGATATATACGGGGTGTATCAGCATCCGGTCCTCGTTTAGTTATTGATGAATTCGACGACGAACCGCCACGAAAGATTGCGAGAATTTCGGCAAGCGTCATCATTGCGCGGCATGGTATTACTTGGGGTATGGGCTCAACGGCCAGTATCGAACCTGTCCATCCGCCGCGTGTACCGCCTGGAGGATGGGGTTTGTTGGGTGGCTCGGGGAAGATGTCGAAGCTAGCGGCACTCGCGAAAGCAAGGAAGGAGGCGCAGGCAGCGAGTAAGGCAGAGAAGGGAGCCGCACCCGGACTCGCCAGTGTGTCGTTGCTGTCAAAGCTCACTGCTGCAAAGACTGCTCCGAAGGCAGCAGCAGCGCCGGACACGCCGACTGAACCACCTGCTCCACAGGCGCCCGCCGAGCCGGCAGTATCAGAGCCAGAGTCGTCACAACCTTCGTCTATCCCGCCCCCTCAGTCTCCCTCTCCGCCTCCGGTCGTTGCGGATGATGTCGACATGTCAGAAGCCCCGCTCCTGGTGTCGCCGACACCATCCCCTTCTTCGCCCGAACATCCCACATTTGAACCCGCTCTCGTCGAGGCCACACCATCCGTATTCGCAACCTCGCTGTTTGGTCCTGAGGACTATGAAGTCAAGTACAGAAGTAAACGAAGAAGAGAAGCTGACAGCCGTTTTTTCTATCTTCCAGCATCCGCCGCTCCCGAAGTTGCCAAGGTATTCAGTGGTCCTAGTCCTGACGATGTCGTGATCGCTGCGAGAGAAGAAGGGCCGAAGAGTATGTTTACCCTACTTGGGTCCGAAAGTCGCTGACCCGTTGTTGGTAGGTGGGAAGAAGGCGAAGACGGCCAAGAAGGATCAGGCTATTGCGGCACCTACAAATCAGCTTGAAGTAGATATGCAGGCTATGAATATGGGTAGCTCAGCAACCGGCGGTGCTCCTGCGCCCGCTCCACCAATCAAGATTGCTAGGAAGAAGGTCAACGTTGTTGAGGAGTACGCCAAAGTCGATGTGAAAGAAAGCGCTAACTTTGTCATTATCGGTATGAACCCCTCTTTGTATTGGGAGCGTTGATACTGATTGTGGTAAAGGTCACGTCGACGCTGGCAAGAGTACTATGATGGGTCGCTTACTCTACGACATCGGGGCTGTCGATGAAAGAACCATCCAGAAGTTCAGGAAGGAGAGTGAAAAGATGGGTAAGGGATCTTTTGCCCTTGCATGGGTCATGGATTCGACCGACGAAGAGAGAGCAAGGGGCGTAACAGTCGACATTGCCACGAACCAGTTCGAGACGCCTAAGCGGAAGTTTACTATTCTTGATGCACCCGGACACGCAGATTTTGTGCCCAACATGATTGCAGGAGCTGCTCAAGCCGATTTTGCGGTGTTGGTCATCGACGCCTCCACTGGTGGATTTGAGTCCGGGTTCAACGTCCGCGGTCAAACGAAGGAACACGCCCTCCTCGTAAGAAGTTTGGGTGTCCAAAACCTTATTGTGGCTGTCAACAAGCTTGATTCCGTCGACTGGAACCACGAGCGTTTCGAGGAAATTGAGATGCAAGTTTCCCAGTTCTTGACCAACGCTGGTTTCGACCCTCAGAATGTCCAGTATATTCCTTGCAGTGGTTTGACTGGTGAGAACCTCGTGAAGCGTTCGGCAGAGCCGGCCTTGACCTGGTTCAACGGCCCTACAGTGTTAGGTGCTCTTGGTGCGTTTGCTCACTTCATTGTGTCTGCATAAACTGACCGGAATTTACAGAGAGCATTGCTCCTACCGCGAGAGCGATCGAGAAGTCTCTGCGTATTTCTGTCCAAGACGTGTATAAGGCAGGAGTGACTGGTGGCAGCGTAACCATTTCCGGAAGGGTGGATGCCGGTAACGTGCAAGTCGGGGAAACTGTTCACGCTGCGCCCAGCGGTGAACCGGCCACTGTCAAATGTAAAGCTTCCCGGCTTTTTATTCTATATACACTCCCGCTAATCTCCTGTACAGCAATGCAAGTTAATGACGATATCGCTGATTGGGCTGTTGCTGGAAGCAATGTTGTCTTGAACCTTAACGACATTGATCCCATGCATCTCAAGTACGTACTAATGACGCGTATGTCGCGGACACGAACTAATTGTTACCCAGGGCTGGTGACATTCTCTGTGACCCTCTAAACCCCGTACCGACTGTACGAGCCTTCCGTGCGAGAATCATCACTTTCGATCTTGCACGACCAATAACCAATGGAGCAACCATAGTCCTTCACCGTGGTCGTATCAATGAAGCCGCCAGGATTCAAGCACTTGTCGCAACTATCGATAGAGCTGATGGACAGATCATCAAGAAGAAACCAAGGCATCTTGCGAGTGGACAGTCGGCGGTCGTTGAGATCGCGTTTTTGGGTAATGGTATTCCGATGGAGACTTTCAAGGACAGCAAGGATTTGGGACGAGTTATTCTGAGGACAGGAGGCGATACTATTGCTGCAGGCATTGTAGATGAGTTATTTTAGGATATTTTGCAGTGCAGCGAGGCAGACAAGGTGTTTCAAAACACGAAATAGAGTTAAGTGGACGTAAATTCCCATCCTACTACTCCAACTGCAAAGCTGTCACATTTGAATGAGGTGGTGCTCGGTTGACTTCTCACGGCGTGGGGATGTGTGTTGCACGTGAGTTCTCCTTAGAGGTTTGCCGGAACCGGAACACGGGTGCCATCCCTAAAAATGCAGCGCAATAGTTCCTTCTGCGACCATCTCCCAGGGATATAGCGCGATGCCACAGAATTGTACGTGTATGCGTGTGTGTGTGTCTGTGTGTGTGTGTGTGTTCATGCATCGGAACCCTGACTGGTCGCGGTGATTGGCTCAGGAATGGCGTACCACCTCAGTGACTCTCTCGCTTTGACTCCATGATATTCGACTGTCTTGCTTCGCAGCCGTCATCATCTCTCCTCGCAAATACCCCACCGTAGCCACCTTTAGTAAACCACGTATGAGGCATCGGCTTCTTCGTACTCCACCATCGACTCAGCTTCCGCTGCGTAAAGCGAACGGGCGTCCTCGAACTGCTCATTCATCATCTCCAAAGCAACCTCCCCCTTGCACCTCTCCATCAACTCATCTCCAATCTCATACAGAACGTCAGCCTCCTCGAACTCCTCGTAAAGCATCTCCAAGGCAACCTCTTGCTTGCAACGCTCCATGAGGTCCTCGTCGAAGTCGGCTGCCACATACGGCGCACACGCCTCTTCGACCTCCTCAAACAGCATCTCCATCTCCGCCTGCTGGTAGCATCGGTCATACAAGTCCCAAAGCTGGTTCTCGGCCTCATAAGGCGCGCACGCCTCTTCGATGTCCGCAAAAAGCGCGTCCATCTCGGCCTCCTGCTTCTGATTCTCCTCCTTGATGACTTGCTTCTCTTCCCAGAGGCGGAACTTCTCCAACGTCCCTTCAACTCCCTTCAAGAGAACCTCCTTGTTCTCCTCAGCAAGCTCGACCAGGCCTTCGTCAGCTTTCTCGACAATGTCGACTTGCTGAAACTCGAAGGTGGTTAGCTTCTCATCCTCTTCGTAAGGGGTCACTGTAGTACAAAAAGTCAGTACGCGTCCGGATCCGGTCAGAGAGGGAAGTACGAACCGTGCTCGTTAATCTGACTCTCTTGACTGTCATCTTCTTCGATCTCCTCGTTCAACCAGTCATACTGGTGAGTGAGTTCGGTCATCTTCTCGTACAGCTCAGTCACGGCGGTCTTCGTCGCGTTGACCTTGGTCAAAGCGGCGGAAGCGACGGACTTGACGGCGGTAATGGGGTGGAGAATGATGGAGAACATGCTGTTGTTGGATGTTGTTAAGATCGATACGGCTTCGTGAAGCGGTTTGTAGATGATAGTATGTGGAAGCGGATACTTTGAGTGGTTGGTAAGTCAAGAGAAAAGAAAAGTGGAAAGCGAGCTCCTTTTGATCACGAAGAAATCGAAAGACGCTAAGCCCTACAATCCGCAGGGAACGTCGTCATGCCTCTGTCCTACTCTGGATCAAAGTCTGGCCACAGCTTCCGTGTTTCAACTTCTGCGTCGGGCAACTTTGGGACCGTGAGCGCAGGATACTAAAGCGGTGCGGGAACTAGTGACGACGACCGATCCCGCTAGTTTTGACTCGATATTGCCGAATGCGGCACCGTGGTATCTCGCGCACCTGAACAGACGATAAGAGGTAAATTGCAGGTCTTACAGGTAATCCGTAGTGCCCGATGCTCTCTTTCGCGGATCGTATTACGTAGATGGTATCTTTTGAAACGGCCTGATTTAACTCTTAATTCATCTCTATATTATGCAAACCCCCAGGACGCCGACGTCATGTCGCAGGCGCCGACGCCGGAGATTCCCGGCCGCCCGCGGCAGCCATCAACCTTAAATCAGTGCAAATCGACAGTCATAAGGAGATCTTCCCATCCATGGCCATTGAAATCGCCATCCCGATTTATTCGATAGCATATACCGCTAGACGAGCTCAATGTCTTCAAAAGAATTGAAGGAAAAACGCCAACAGTACGTCTTGTTTCTCTCCTGTCTTCAAGGGCTTTTCTCTGACATCATACGGTGCAGGGCTAATACTCATCCAAACCCGCAAATAGCACATCCCGTTGGCCTGAACCCAGCGAATCTTCAACCGTGTGGGCACGCTGTGTACGCTGCATGTTGTTGTGGAGGCGAGATCAGTATGACTAAGGGTCCTGGTGACAAGAAAGACTTGAACGAGAGGAAGTGAGTGTACATGTACACAGGTGTGCAGTGACCGCTCGAGCAATATCAAATACCCTAGCATCAGTGGCTTTATCGGTATAGAGGCTTGCCAGGGAGCTTCGGGTCGGGTGAGGGGAAGATAACCGGTGTTTGGTTTTTCCAGTTTCTTTGGGGTTTATTCGCATCTCTGCAGCGTTTCGTTTTGGTCTTCGATTATTTATAGCTTGTGAATGATATCAATGACCTATGAAAGGCCGGCCAAATGTGCTAGCGAATCTGAAGCCTCCACAACATCGGACATATCCTTCCAACGTCCCGCCTTTGTCGGAGACGCCAGGCTATAGCTTCGACTTCTTCTTCTCCTCCCTTAATCTTGACTGACTCCTCAATAACGCATACATGCTCTGACACCTCGGCATCTCCACCCCTTTCGTCGCCGCCATCCTAACCGCATTCCCAAGAATAACCTCCAACTCCATTGCCTTTCCGCTTTCCCAATCCAATAGCATCGACGGCTTTGCTCCCGCATTCCGTTCCGTGGATTTCAAGATGGCTTCAATCGTCGCCAGCTTTTCTGGCATCGCCCTGCCGTGGAGGGCCGTTCCGGCATGGACGATTTCGCGCATTACGCCGGTGATGTGGGTCCTCAGCTCGGGATCGCGGAGCATGTCTGCGTTACCCATTCCGCCGCAGAGGACTGCGCTGGGGTTGAAAGCGGCGTTAATGCCGAGTTTATGCCAGCGTACGAGCTGCATCTCGACTGGATCCCAGTATTCTGCATCCTTGATTCCTCCTTGGTGCATGATCTCTACGAGCTTCTTCGTGGCGAATTCGTGAGCTGGTGGAAGTGTTGGTGCACTGGATGATGAGTTGGATGTACTTGTCGATGTGGAATTCGAGGGCGCAAGGTATGCACCGACCTCAAGGCGTGTCCAGCGGTGCTGTTTGATATGGCCTTGAGAGACTTGTGCGGCGGAGGTGACGGTAACGGTACTAATCACACAGCTCTGTGGGAAACGCTTCGCATATGGCTGTGATAAATGGATCAGTTCACATGCAATGTTGCTGTTCATACGAAACATACCTCCTCGATCCCGACACCGTTCTGGATCAGTACGATGCTCGTTGTGGGAGTAACTAATCCTTCGAGCATTGCACTGTCGTCTGAATGGTCCGGTAGCGCCTTCGTTGCGACGATGATGTAATCCCATTGCATCTTGGAGGACTTGGCATTTTCCGGTGATCTGAAGACGTTGGCGGGTCTGAAGCTGTATTCGCCTGTTGTGGTACCGAGTCAGCACTTACATGCCTAAACTGTATGGGATCATCTACCAAACGATCTCGTCTCCATGGTGAACCCATCCTTCTGCACAACGTCGTAGTTGGATCGACAGACAACGCTGACAAGCACGCCGTTGTCTGGCTGATGCAGGCGAGAAGCGTAGAATGCGCCGATTGCACCTGCGCCTACGACCAGGATGTTTGTTGTCATCTTGCAATGGTGTGGTGGTCTTGTCGGTCTTGTCGGTCTTGTCGGTCTTGTAGGCCTTATCGGGCGCGGGGGGGTGCTGCGCTAGCCAGGTCCGCCGTGGGAACAAAGGCGAACATCAACCTGTTCGTTACCTTCTGCAATATTCTTCTGATTGTGTTGAGCACATAGGCATACAAACTACTCCTGTTCATCCGTCTTCTTGACCTGCACCTCATGCTTGCTCCCGTCAAACATCCGTGGTGCCTGCCCGTCATTCACCTTCTCCGTAAGCTGGTCTACAAACGCCTTCTTCTGCCACTGCTCCAACTGAGCAGCTGCGGCCGCACCACCTTGAGGTACTGCTGCATCGGTGTTGATAGCATACTTGTTGCCGGCATAAGTAAATTGCACGGAGTAGAAAATCGTAAGCTCAGGCGGGTCTGCAGATAACCGACGCTCGATCCGAGGAAGGAGTTCAGTGTATTCCCAGCCCAACTCCTTAACACCACCCTGTAGTGGTCGCATCATCACAGCGTCAATCTTAGGGACGTCATCGTTGCCTATTGAGACTTCGTAGATCGTGTACCATTTCAAATATTCCTCCACAGAAAAGTCTTCGAGAGCGACATTGAAAGTAGCGATCTCCGCTAAGGATGTTGCCAGTGCGGGCGTGAGCCATTGTTCGATGAGGCGCCGAGCTTCGCCTTCACCAGCCGCACCGGTGTTCCCGTCTGCGCTCTTACTACAATATGGTCGGTGAAACTTCCAGTCGTCTTTCCGGCACTCCGTACTACGTCGACCAAGTCAGCAAGGTGCACGCTCAATAGTGGCGAGCCAACTCTACCTGCAATACCGCACCCTCGCGCACCGGTAACATGACAGGAACGTAGTAGAGACTTCACTCTCAAACTTTCCGCAAGAAGTGCACTCGATGTCAGCCATTTTCGAGGGTATGACGTTGTGGGTATTTTTGTCGGTGGCCAAAAAATTCGGCAAGTCTACGTTATCGTGCATGGCCGGTCCTCGTGTACGTTTTCGGCAAATAGACGACCCGGAGTGAAGCTAAGAATTGATCCATCGGATGAAGAAAAAATTCATTTTCAGTTTTAAAGGTTGAAGTGTGAGGCTCATCTATGCCACCCGGCCGATCACTCAAAGATTCACGCCATTCCCGCTGCCAAAAATGCTCCCCACGAGTCCAAGGCATGTCCCCCGCCCCTTAAGCCTCCCGTCTCCACATTTCGGCATCCCTATCAATAGTTTCAGCAGTTCCTTTGCTCCGGTATCCATTTCCTTTCCTCCGTTGGGACGCGTCTGGGGCGCAAATTACGTCGCCTCAACCAAAACTTTGCCCTGCACCACTAAAGGCAACATCCCCCTCGATCCGACGCTCTAAGTACACACACCAACCCCAGAAGGTATTTAGCATCTCATCGCCCCCCGCAACCCGTACTCCGTCAGATCAGTCATCTTGAGCATCTTCTTTTAACCTAATACCCATACTCTCCTCTCAAATCAGATCAAGATGGCTTCCAACCTCCTCAGACAACGCGTTCGCAACCCAGAGCTCTTGAAGAAGCTCGTTAAGCCAGAAGACACCGTTCCGTGGTTTAAGTCTGGCCAGTCCTTGGGATGGTCCGGTTTCACTGGTGTCGGATACCCCAAGTTGGTCCCTACTGCGATTGCGGATCACGTCGAGAAGAACAACCTCCAGGGACAGATGAAGTTCGACTTGTTCGTCGGAGCGTCTGCTGGTGCCGAGACTGAGGACAGGTACGAGTCAACCATCACGGATCGGTGATGACTAAGCTAACAGAATCATGTAGATGGGCTCAGTTGGACATGATCTCCCGCCGTACTCCTCACCAGGTTGGTAAGAACATTGCTAAGGGTATCAATGAGAACCGCATCAAGTTCTTCGACAAGCACTTGTCCATGTTCCCTCAGGACCTTGTTTACGGTTTCTACCAGAAGGACACCCCCGGAGGTGGAAAGTTGGACTGGGCTATGGTTGAGGCTACCGCCATCACTGAGGATGGCCACATCGTTCCCGGTGCCTCCGTTGGTGCTACTCCCGAGTTGATGCACGTCGCCGACAAGGTCATCATTGAGGTCAACACCGCTCTTCCTTCCTTCGAGGGTCTCCACGATATCACCGAGATGGACCTTCCCCCTCATCGCAAGCCCCTGAACGTCACCGGCGTTAAGGACCGCATCGGTACCACCGCCATTCCCATCGACCCCTCTAAGATTGCTGCCATCATTGAGGTCAACCGTGGTGACGCTACCGGGCCCAACGCTCCCGCCGATGCCGACTCTAACGCCATCGCCGGTCACTTGATTGAGTTCTTCGAGCACGAGGTCAAGATGGGCCGCATGCCCGCTAACCTTCTTCCCCTCCAGTCCGGTATCGGAAACGTCGCCAACGCCATCATCGGTGGTCTCGGTGCCTCCAAGTTCGAGCACATGACCGTCTGGACTGAGGTCTTGCAGGACACTTTCCTCGACCTCTTCGACTCTGGATCCCTCGACTTCGCTACTGCCACCTCCATCCGTTTCTCTCCTGAGGGATTCGAGCGTTTCTACGCTAACTGGGACAAGTACGCTCATAAGATCTTGCTCCGTAACCAGGCTATCTCCAACTCCCCCGAGATCATCCGCCGTCTCGGTGTCATTGCCATGAACACCCCTGTTGAGGTCGACATCTACGCCCACGCTAACTCCACCAATGTCAACGGATCCAAGATGCTCAACGGTCTCGGAGGTTCTGCTGATTTCTTGCGTAACGCCAAGTACTCCATCATGCACACCCCCTCCGCCCGTAAGACCAAGACCGACAAGACCGGTATCTCCACCATCGTGCCTATGGCTACTCACGTCGACCAGACTGAGCACGATTTGGATGTTATCGTTACTGAGCAGGGTCTTGCTGACCTCCGTGGGTTGTCTCCTAAGGAGCGTGTTCCTATCATCATCAAGAACTGTGCTCACCCTGACTACCGCGCTCAGTTGGAGGAGTACTTCAAGTACGCTGAGTTCGCTGCTACCAAGTGGGGAGCCGGTCACGAGCCCCAGTCTTTGAAGCACGTCTTCAAGATGCACACCAACATGATGGAAAACGGAACCATGAAGCTCAAGGACTGGGGTTTCTAAGCTGGTTGAGAATGTCGGACGTCTGAATACGAAGGGAGCTGTATCATCTAAAAGCTGAATGAAACATTATTAGGATAGTTTGCTGGGTTTATTGTACGTTTAGGGCGCATGGTTGTTTGCTTTATCCCGCACTCATTTAGATTCAAGAGAAGATGAAGAAAAGCATCAATAAATGAAGACATGATTATACATATAATTCGGTATCACAACGCCAATGATCCTTAATCCTCAGATTCCCCTGACTCCTGTTTTTCCGGACGCTCACGACGAGGTCTCCGGTTATCGCGATCCTGGGAGGACCTCTGTTCCCAACCGTTCCTACGCCCTCCGTCATCCCTTCGGTCACGATAGTTCCGACGCTCCCCACCGTCTCTTCGATCGCGGTTCTCCCAAGGCTTCCCACCCTCCCTCGCATCCCTGAAATCCACACCAGCCTTGTTCCATCTCATCGAATCTTGAACATACCCACCAGGCTGTCTCCTACGCTGCACCTCACGTGACTGATCCTTCAACTCATGTGATTTCTTCTTCAACTCCGCAATCTCTTGCTGCATTCTGATCTTTTCCTTGAGACGCTCAGCCTTCTCCTGGAGACGCAACTTCTCACGTTCCCACGGCTTCAGTGCGTGAGCTGGTTTGTTCTTCAGCGTTTCTGATGGGCCTGCGGTGACATCCTCGGTGGGTACGGTGGGTGTGACGGCACCGTCCAGGTCCATTTCGGTATCTGCGACAGCGACAAATTCCTTTGGCTTCTTAGATTCTGGTAACAACGTCTCAGTCTTCATCAACGCGGACTTCATCTGCGTCAGTTTCTCCTCAGAAAGGTTAAGAGACGCAAGATCAACCGGATTTTCTTCCTGCTTCGCTGCAAAAAGCAGTTGATCCACCAAACTGATGTTCACCCTCAATGCCTCTCCCATCCTCGCTTTGTCCCCTTCACGCTTGCCATTGGTAGCCATTCCCCTCAAATCCATGTCCTGCGCCTTGATAACTGCCGTAGCCAAGGACTTGGGCGACTTGGTCACATCCGCACACTTCAAGTACGTCAAATAGAGCTGTGCGTCGGGGAAGATATTCCAACTCGGGCAACGATTCATAATGTTGGTTGCAATTTCGAATCCACGCTCGGTGCCGTCACGTCTACATGCCTGCAAAGCCAAGAACAAGATCTTCTTGTCTGGCCGTACGCCTTCTCTTCTCATACCGGCCAGAACCGCATCAGCGTCCTCCGCTGCACGCGATTGTACGTAAAGTCGGAAAAGGGCATGGTAGTTGACGAGGTCGGGCTTCACGCCATGGTCTCTGATGAGGTCAAAGTAGTTGATACCAAGGCGTTTCTGGCCGATCTGGGAGCAGGTTTCGAGGATCACTGACAATCCGTTGTTGCCGATCTTCACAAGTTTTCTGGGCTGTTCGACGACTGCTGTTGCCGTTCTGTTTAGGTTCTTGATGCCGAATGTTTGCTCGAACACTTTGAATACCTCCTCACAGTCATCCTTCTTTCCTCCGGATGTGAGCATGCGACAGTATGCGGCGATGAACGTCTCTGACATCTCGGCTTCTTCGTCGCCGGCTTTCCATGCCGAGAACATCTGCTCCCATACTCCCTTAAGTTCTTCAATTTCTTTCATCTTATCCTCACCATCTTTATTCGCCACCAAAGTGAACAGGGATGTGTACGTGAGTGCATCAGGCTTCGCTGCTCCTTCAGTAGGAAGTTTGTCGAGAATCTCCCAAGCCATTGTCAAATTATTTGCTTTAACAGCGACTTTGAGCGCTGCATTGGCGTGAATGGTGTTCAGTCTCACCGGTGATTTCGGGGCGGTGAGAGAAAACCAGAGTTTGCTCAAGTACTCGGGCACCGATGAGACATGAGCATTTTCCGCAAGACCGTTGAAGAGGATGGTGTAGGTGTATGAATCGGGGTGGTGTGCTCTCTTCTTCATCTCGTTGAAATACTTGAAAGCAGCAGTTACCGCGCCTTTCTTCAGACATTCCTGCAGGATGAGGTTCCATGACACTGTACACGATGTCTCATTCGTAGCCATGCGGATCAGGTTAATAGCGTCCTGCTCACGGCCATTCTTGAGGAGTCTCTGGACACGTTCACTGAGAAAATAGGAATCTGTGAGAACAGTGGAGTCTCTCGTTACTGCAAACTTCTTTGGCGCTCTGGGTCGGTCTCTGCTGGATCCTTCGTCGAACGTTCTCCTGGGTCGGTCTCCGTCCCTGCTGAATGCCTTGTCAAAGCTTCTCCTCTCTCTGGCTCCCTCCCTATCCGAACCTCCCTCTTTCCCATCTTTGGCGTATGTCCTGGCCGGTCTGTCCTTGCGCTCGAATCTACCACTCCTCTCGGACTTTGCCGCACCAGATCGCCCCTTCCTCGCTGCAGGCAGCATGCTCGGATGAGGCCGTTTTCTGTCCTTAGAAACTTCCCGTGCCTTAGCCGCTGCCGCCTTCGGCGCTGCAAGAATCTTGTTACGGAGACGTTCAGCAGGCGAGGCACCTTTCGGGCGAATTGGAGAAAGGCTAGCTGCTGTGATACTGAAGCAGCGGTGTTGCTGAGGCCATCGTAACAGATTGGAAGTAATCGAAGCTCTCGCAAGTCGATACATGGCTCGGCAAAAACGTTTTCTGTGAAGTACCTCGAGAAATGTCGTTGCTGCTAAAAATAACTTTCGAAAATAAACCGTATGCGATCTGCGGGTGGTGCATTACTAGTAGCGTCGTACACCTTCCAACGCGCCGTACGCGCAACTGAAGTCCCGGTCGGCAAGTGCTGCGACTCTACACCATCCTTTACCAACGATGAATGCTGTTATTCCTGGACAGGTAGGTCTGTCCCATGAATCATTGGACTTGAGCTGAGTTTTCCATCGAAGCACCTCAAAGAGTTCTCCCGCATCCTCGTTTGCCTCTCCAAACTCGGCGATGAAGTCACCATCGAGCCCAAGGGTGGCAAGCTCATGCTTTCATCTCTCAACTCGTCCAAATCGGCCTTTGGCATGGTAGTGCTCCATGCTACAAAGTTCTTCGACAGATATGACTTCAACGACCGTGGCGACGAAGGGGGGATGACTTGTAGAGTGAATTTGCGGGCATGTACTGTTGCTTTGAGGGTTGAATGCTAGCTAATATCTTGCCCAGCTCCTCCTATCTATCTTCCGCTCACGAAATATCGAAGCTCGGGACAACAAAGACATGTTTGTCGAAAAGTGTGAGCTTCGCATGGTTGATTCATCCTCCAATGGAGAGTCCCGCCTCATCGTTCGTCTCATCTGCAAGCACGGCGTTCTCAAGACCTACAAGCTCACATACGAAGCGGCAAACCCGATGCATGCTGTCATGGATAAGAGTATGTGTAATGCTCATTGGCGGATATCCAGCAAGATGTTGCGGGAGTACTCGGAGCACTTTGCTAATAAGGCGGAGGAGCTTACCTTCGCTGTGGATGAGCGCGGCAGGATCATTTTGACGTCCTTCACCGAAGGGTTGGTTAGTGAAAGCGAGACCCTTCGTCAACCTATTCAGACCACCCTTTCCCTCGATCCTTCCGAGTTTGACGACTTCTCTGTGCCAGCATCAACGCAATTCACACTGACACTACGCGAATTCAAAGCAATTATCGGCCTCGCAGACTCCTTCAACCCACCATTACCGCTTTCTGCGTGCTACAGTACATCCGGCGGTCGTCCAGTCAACTTCAGCTTCGAAAAGCCAGAGCAGGGAGTCGTCGGTGAATTCATCGTCTCCACCATCGCCGAAGGAAGCAGTACCCAAAACGGCAGTTCTATCGGCAGAGGAAGCGGATGGACTAGTGTCAATGCCTCGGTACCGATCAGACGACTTGAAACCAGTCGGAGCTTCGTGGACAGAGACGAAGCTGAGGCCCACGCGCGGAATCATGACCCAAGCTTGGATCTCGGTGGTGATTCCCACATGACCGGTTACAACCAGGACTCAATGCTAGATGAAACACCTTCACACGAAGATCAACTCGGTTGGCATGCCACCGACACCCACTCCGACCGTAGGATGTCACCCGCTCGGTCAACGATGCCACCACCCTCCAACCTCCCTTCACGGAATGTTACGCGGGATAACCAAGAACCGCTCTTTTTACCCGCTGATCAAGACGATGAGGATGAGGCGACGCGAAAGTTGGCGGAGGATATGGATGAGGATGAGGTTGGTCCCACGCAGGGTGCTACGCAGAAAGTGAGGGGTGTTTTTGACTGAGGGAGCGGATGTATGCTGCGAATTTTTCACATGGATAGTTGTTATGGACTTATTAGAGTGTATCTTAGATATGGCGGCGTTCATTTGACTTGGGAAATATACCTGTTGGGGGTTGGGTTAGGGGGGGGGGGTCCGTTACCTTTGCCTTTAGTCGCGATCGCGATGTACGAATTAGCGAATCTGGATAATTGATACTTACAAATATTTCATTACTGAAAGCCACTCATTGTCTCTTACTTGCTCTTACCGTGAACTTGATCTTATTTATGCGAACATTCGTAACTATTACGATTAGAGGCCGGGCGAGAGCCCTCAATTAGCTTCGTTCAAAATATATAAGAGCGATTATCAAATTATCAACTGTTTGATAAGTTGTATCTCTCAAGAAGACAAAGCTGAAAAAGGGGCTACCAATCCTCAGCCCTTCGGTCTCTGTTCTCGTGTACCAGGCAAACCGGATTGGGAGCACTGACAGTAGCATCCGCGCTAAACGCTAGTGCGGATGGGTAAAATAAATTCCCAGGTTTCCTCGCCGTGAAAACTTCTCCCTCTGTCGAACTCTCCTACTACCACACATACACCTAAACACACACAACCAAACTTCCACGAAATGTTCAACAAGATTACCAAGAACGTTTCTTTGAAGAAGACCTTCACTAAGGTCGCTAAGGGTGCCAAAAAGGCCGCCCGCTCTACATTTTGCTGCTTGACGCCTAAGGAGCAGCTTGAGGCAGCTTCTGTTTGGGCCGTTGAATCCGCCACCATCGCGGATGTTTCTGCTATCGAGCAGGCCGTTATTGCTTGTGAACTCATTGCTGAGGGTGATCACACCCCCATCCTCTCTACTGCCTTGGCTTGCGGAGAAACCGCCTGCGTCACCAGTGACGCCATCATCGAGCAAGTTACTGAAGCTTGCGAAAGTGTTGTTGAGGCGAGCACTGCCCCTTGCCTCTTTGCTAACTCGTCGTGCGAAGAAGCCGCCGTCATGGAGATCGTTTCCCGAGTGCTTGAGATTGCTTCAACCGCCTCGGTCCTGGAGCCCGTTGTCGAAGCCAACAGTGTCGTTGGCACCTTGGACTCCTTCATGGAGCCTGAGGCTTGCCCGGAATTCAGTTTGCTGGACTCCGTCCTCTCTTCCGCTGCCGCTTTGGGCGGGGAAGACAGTGACGTCACTATTGAGTTGGACGACGAGCCAGTTCCGACTTCGTCCTCGGTCTATGCTGAGGATGAAGTCGAAACTGTTGCCGAGATCGAAGCTATTGAGGTGCTCTCAAGTACTCGTGAGACCGTTTCTATGACTTCGGCTGCTTCTGCTGCCAAGGTTGCTACTGCTAATGCCGACGTTGGGGAGGGTGAAGAGCAAGTTGTCGAGTCGCAATTGACAACCATCACTGTTCTGGACCGCCGTCTTTCCGATGACTCCGGAATCCACCTCGACTCCATTGAGTCCGCGACGGTCAAAAGTGACATCGAACTCGATGTCAAGGTTTCCGTCTCCCAGACTGCCAGTGAGGCCTGCGAGCAGGCGACGAGGCTCACGGAGGAGGTGGCAGAGCCCGAACCTGATATGGAGGCCTTGCTGGCAAAATTGGAGGCGGAGAACCAGAGAATTGAGGTCATCGGCTCTGTCCTCAACAAAGCCAGCGCAATGAATGCGCAGCTGGAGACCACGACCAAGATTTCTAAGCGGAACAGTGTTTTTGGTTGGTGAACAACCGTGATTTCAACGTCAGGTAAGTGTCGCATACGCTTTCGTTGGTGATCCTCTAACAACTCTTCTAGAGAAAACTACAAAATCACAAAAAAAAGGGAAAAAGACTTTCCGAGTCACGAAAACCGTTCAAAAAATCTGCTTTCGGCGTTAGGGGCGTTCTGGTATGTTTCTTCTTTTTCGATTTTCATGACAGCGTTCTGTGTTTACTGCTGAAAACACGATCGATTCAACTCGATCAACGCAGAACAGTAGACCTGTAGACTTGTAGACTCGTAAGCTCTAGGATAGTCTAGTCAATAGAATGGCATTAGGCCCATCTTTGTTTCAGTTCAAATCCTTCCCTCCGTTCGTGATTCTCATCATAAGCCCGGAGACGTGTAAACCACCATGGGCAGGTAACAATTCTCTCACCGCACCAGCCCTGAGCCCGTGGTACACGTTAATGGCCTTCAAACCTCCTCGGGTCATTTCACGGAAGCATATATCCGTGAAAATTCACGTTGCATCGGCTGTAACTAATACACCAGGGTGCGATTATACCAGCCGATGCATATGGTAAACCGTCCGCATGCACAGTATAAATGAACTTTGGAAGTCAAGGGCGTGAACGACAGTGCTTCCATTAAAGTCCGATACACAACTGCAAAAAGTAGCATACATTTTGGTTCGCTCCAACCAGCTCACTCAAAGGGGGAAGACATCCTGTCTATCAATACGTAAACCTCCCCAGCACACCCAAGAAGTTTGCTAAGTGCTCCATACCCAGTAAATGCTATCCTAAAAACTCGCAGGAAATCCGACACCATGACCGCTAGCAACAATATCATACGCAGCCCTATCAAAAGGAGCCATCTCGTTATGGCACATCATTTGTAACCCGGCACCACCTTCGGGGTGGTACGTTGCCCTCCTTGAGAAAGTGAAAGGAGGACGTAGAGAAGGGTACCCGGTATCAACGACGCTCATAGCTCGGTGACCAAGGCTCGGCCTTTGTGAAATTCTCATGGCGACCTCGGTCGGTGAAGGAGGAAGAGAGTTGGGCGGACTCGGCGGCCATGATGCTTGAGACGGATCCGTGAGGCCAGTTTGGTGAGAGTTGAGGACGGGAGCGTGGCACCCGTGAGTGCTGTTCAATCCATCCCACGACGAATAGATCTCCCCGACTGGCTGCAGTTGGTTCTGTTGAGTCGGTGCCATTCCATAGTCGTAATTTCCATGGGAGAACGTACCAGTAGGAGGCATGGAAGGACCTGTGTACACGGGGGGATAGAGAGGCGAAGGGTGCGGTTGTTGGTGGGAGGACATGGGGATGGGCGAGTAGTCCAGCTCGAGAGGTTGAGGTCGGCGACGAACAGGTCCAGGCGATAACTGACTTGCCGGTTCGTAGACGGGACCAGGAGTGTAGGGGACCGAGGAGTGTTGCGATTGCTCCGGCGAGTAGTGAGTGTTGGTGGGAGAGTATTGCGCTTGCGGAGGCGTGTATTGAGGAGTTGTGGACTCATGTTCCTGCTCCTCACAAGCAGCTTCCTCGGAGGAGTGTTCACTCAACATTGGAGGAGGCTCAGAGACCTCATGACAACGACAACAACATCCTTCCAACTTGATCACATGCTGAACCTCCTTCAAGCGTCTCTCAACAGCACCACCCTCAGCGAGCTTGACGACACAGGCAATGCCGAGCTGGGTGCAACGATTGCAGCGAGCGGGATCAGTTGGAGAAGGGACGCAACGGATTTTGCGAGTGCGACAAGCAGTGCAAGCGATAGCAGTGCGACGAGTGGGTGACATGGCTGGCATGGCTGGCATGAGATGCTGATTGATGGCGATGTGCGGGTGGATCTTCTTATAAACGGCAATGGCCTCGCTACTTGTAGATGACCAGTTGATAACAGCCGAACGATCCAGCGCGTTGACCAGGTTTAAGCTTTTCTCGTGACCGAGAGCGCGGTTGGGAGGTTGAAATGAAAACGAGTGGACCGAAGACAGATTCGATCAGCGCAGCGTCCGATGATGAGAGGATGGAAGCGAGAGTTGATGTCACAAAAAGACGTATGCAAATAGCTTGATGGATGGCATACAAAGGCTGCGGAAGGCCCCGTATTTATGAACCTCCGTTCCTATGCGTTCATTGCTCGAGCAAGCGAGGCAACGCACCGTGTCCACGGCCTGCTGCGCGGGTGCTCCATGCTTAGGTAAACCAACTTCGTACCACAGCAGATGCGAATTCGAAGAGCATGTGGTCACCGTCTTCGGCCCGTCTGATATCTCCCCCAACCTCGGTGCGGCTCAAGCGTCCGTATGGTAGGAGGTCAGGTGTGGGGGAAATAAGGTTGGTCACCTTAAATATGACAGGGGTCTAGGTTACCCGCATACTGACCTCACCCGCTCCAGGTGTATTATGCCCAATCAACCCATTCAACTGCAATGATCAGTAAGCCAAGCTTCGAATAACCTCCCGGCATCACACCAAGGTTACGTCTCGCACTTAAGTTACGAGGGAGCTGTCCACAATTGGCATTCGAAGCAATACGCATGGACCGCAGTGTGTTTCATGAGCAGGTACAATCGTATGGCCTGAACACCCATCTGATTCGTATACGAGTACTACGAGTACTTTAACCGCGAAGGAGACTCTGTGGTCCAACTGCTTGAAGGAGGGGCTGCTGACGTAACCATTATCCACGGTAATGACCTTAAACGAGGGCGGGCGCAAGGCGTTTCGGGGGAAGTGTGAGCGGTCCTGCTTCCAGGTTTCTCGACGCAGTTTATTCTCGTTCGCAATTAAATGACACAGCAAGGCTTGTGCGAAGCAATCCAGCGGCATAGAAACCCCCCTCTCCCCGCTGCTGCATCTAAAACTAGCCCGATAATGGATTAACTCCTCATCAATAATGTCATCGATGTCCTTGGCAGTGGAGAAGGGTTTAGGGATCACCTCGACCGACCCCGCGATAGAGTCGGTGGTTATGCGTATCCGTTCTCCGAGACAGGATCGGACCGGCATCTGATGCCCGGTGTGCGACCTGCGTCATGATAGGGAGAGTCCGAGGGGTGGAGTGATTGGTTTGACTGGGAATTGAGACCCGAGGTCAGCTTGACGATGTGGAAAGGCGCCTTCCTTTGCAAATGATCGGGAGAGGCCCAAGATGATATCTCAGATGTTACCCGGGACCGATGGGCTTACCCCGCACGCGTCCACATGCACACTCATTTCGCAGCAGCTTGGGCCTCGTTGTAAATCTGACTGGCAATGAGCAGACCACTCAGACCACCAAGGCAAAAGCGCTTAGGTGAGAGATGTATATTTGATGGCATCGCTCGAGCTCAGCCGTTTCTTGAGCCGTGAAGGTTACCAGTGTTTGTTGACATTGGCCAGTCTAGCGTGCACGATATACCGGTATAAGCACAGTCTCGGCTGCATGGACAACCGTTTTTTCCGTTTTTAAGCCCTGCATTGAACCCGCCCGAGATTGCTATAAATAGACCCTCCCGTCATTAAACACCTTCGAGATGGCCGAGCTGCTGTATTCGGAGCCTGAGTTGCATATGGGTAACCGCAGTCGAGAAGTACTGAGAAGCTCCAGTTTATCCGTCCATGGCGGCCGTAACCTCATCAAAGCCCAGATCCTGATCCACTGGTTGGGAGGAGAAGTATTGTAGCCAAGCCTTGCCGTACGTCCCGAGGCCCGGACCGCTTGTACGTACTTTTGGATGAACTGTGTAGCATCGGATGTCTGTGCATACGCGTGACGATTGATCTGCCAGTCTCATCGCGGCGTGTGGAGCTTCCAGCCCGTGGGCCCTCTGTTAATCGTCAAGGTTGAGTGACGCAGGAGGGATGTATGCCTTGCTTTCCCCCAGCTGATCTTGGCCAGCAGCTGCATGTTGGTGTTTCTTACAAGTCCTTATGGTCGGGCGTGCGAACCGAAACTGCGCATGGACAGTTTCAGATTTGGATGCATAGTTACGGGTGTAGCTACCAGGTACCTACGATAGCGAAGAAGCACGGACGCAAAGCTTTCTTACACGGAAGTAATGGTCCAGCTCTAGAGGGCATCACTTCAACATTATCCGGCCATCGAGAGGCAACCTGCTTCCTCCTCAGATTGCATGCCAAGCACATTGCATGTCATTTATTACGACGGCAGGTTGCTCTCCCGCACCACACTCCGCTCTTCTTCCGCTCGTAAGCACAAGTCAAGTCCCGCGGACCTCAGTCGGCTCCCGAGTCCCTCGATATCTACGACTTCCCTGTGACTTCTAAGGAAAGCAATACGCTCCGAGATTGCAATAGGTTCAACTCCTCTCCATGTAGCAGCACCAAATCCTTCAAGTCGGCCTGGGAACGGGTCCAAATCAGACCGAAAACCCGGTCAGATCCGAGTCACATCTGGATCAAAAAGGGCCCAGATAGGCCCATGAGCGGCTTGGCGTTCCGGGAGATCTACACACCTGATGCAAATGCCTGATGGGATGGTAAGATATAAAGTGGAGGCTCAGTACATTTACAAGCACCGGTATATAAGGAATTTAAACCGTGTGTAACGAAATTCAAGCCAGCAGAAAGCCTCCTCTTTCCTCGTGTGTGCAAAAATAGAATGCAAGAAACGCCATGCAATCGTACCGAAACACCTATTCGAGGTTTTAATCGTCTATGTCCTAAAATCGGGGTTCCTGCCCTTTCGTCGTCCGTGCCGCATTTAAGGGCATTATTGTGCCACAGAGGCATCTGTAGCAGCATCGGCGGCAGACGCCGCTTCGCGCTCTTCGGCATCCATGTTGTGAAGCTGCGTACCAACTGAGTAGATCTCATCTTTGACCTTGAGCTGCCAGACATCGAACTTGCCCTTCAGGAAGAAAGCACCCTTTATCAGCATCCAGTTCAGGAAGGAGATAGGGTAGCACAGACGATATGCTTTGGTGATGTCTTCGGGGCTGGATTCGCGTACTACAGAGATGTTAGCAGACGAAAACCACAGACATGAAGGCAACTCACGAATTGTCCTTTCTCCCAGAATGACAATTGGCAACGGCAAAATCACGAGAGTCGCACACAAGCCAAGGCTTGGCAAGACGAGCAACAGCATAGCGTCGCGGACCTTCGGCTGGAGCCAGCCATCACTGAAGATAGCTCTCACGTCCCTAGCATATTGCGTCTCGTTCTCCCATACGAAATACTTCATGGCGACAAACGTGTGGTATAAGACGAATGCCGTAGTCCAGCTCATGCCAAAGTTTATCTCTGTCTTGCCCCCCAAGAACCACCTTAGCGGAGCAGCGAAGTACAATTCGTAGACCAGAGCGTAGGCTGTTGGCACGACGATAACGAGGGTGAACATGACGAACAGTAAACTTGCGACACGTACCAGGCCCCGCATGAAGAAACCTGGGGGTGCTAGTGCCTTGGTGACGTCCTTCTTGTTCGCATGATACGCAACAACAGCCGACGCCAGAGAACCCAACGGTACCAAGCCCAACGTCACTGCGTAAATATCACTAGGAACTGGGGCATCAGCAGGAAGAATCTTGGCGAACATAACCCGACCAAGGATGACTGTGTCCAAAGTTAGCACTGTAATCACACAAAAGGATCAGACTTCACATACGTGGTGCAGCACCCAAGCCAAGTCCAAGAACCGTACCGAACGCCCAAAGCCCAACAAACCAAAAGAATATCCTCGTCCAGAAATACGGCGGCGCATAAACCACCTGATACCTCTCATCCGTCCTAGTCTTATCCTCCTTGTTCTTCTCCGTCGAATCCAACCGACGGTTGTCCTCCGTAACTGGTACGAGCATCCGAACTCCCTTCTTTACGGGAACGTTATCCTTCACCGGAACGCGCAGGAATAATTTCGATCCATCACGTTCTTCTTCGGGGTAGCGGCCGTTGAACAAGAATGAGGAGAGGCGGAGGTATGACGCCAACTGTCTGTACCACCACTTCCAAACACCCTTGAACACAGGAGCCGGGTAAACCACATATTGCATAGCGACCGGCACGAAGATAAACCAAGCGATCATGTCGAGAGGGAGCTCAAAGAGCGGCGAGGCACCCATGAGATGCAACGGCAACACACCCGGAACGCAAAAGCGCGTAATCGTCAACGCACTCCCCAGACAAACAAAAATCCAAATCAAGTAGATGATACTACTAATCCCAATCTTCCTCAACTGCGCCAAAAACGACTTCGTAGCAATCTCCTGAAATGGCGAGAATGACGTATCATTCGGATCCCGAATAAAGTACAACACGCCCGTCCTCAGGACAGAGCGAGTCATGGAAAGGAAAGTGGCGATCTGGAACATGTACACCGTGCCCGAGAACCAATGCAAGAACCCACTCGTCCATGGGTTAGCAACAGCAAACTGCCATCGGCTCGTCAACGTGACCTCAGGACCGAGGGCGGGGATAGTCGCGAGATCAACGAGGACGCCGGAATAGACGGGAAAGAAGATCAGCTCGATCGAGAGGATGACAAAGACCTTCACGACATTGCGGAGGGAGATGAGGACGGCGTTGATTTGATCGATGATGTCCACCTGGGGTCCACCACGGGGGATGAATCGCCGCAGGAGACGTTGGAAGGGGAGGCTGAGATACCCGAAGCCAATGGCAAACGCGACTCCGTACCCCGCAAGGATACGTCTGGAAAGGCTGATGGTAACGGGCGCAGCAGCAACAATGAAACCTTCAGGTTCCGTTCCATTCGCATTCGTCGCCGCGGTCTTTGATGAGACAAAGTGCGCCATCCCTTTGATGAGCGTATCCTCAACCCTCGTCCTAAACCCAGCCTCAAACGGCACATGCCTCGCCACAAACGCACCCA
This sequence comes from Saitoella complicata NRRL Y-17804, assembly GCF_001661265.1. Lineage (NCBI taxonomy): Eukaryota > Fungi > Ascomycota > Saitoellomycetes > Saitoellales > Saitoellaceae > Saitoella > Saitoella complicata. The sequence continues at coordinate 212,214 of NW_017566999.1, forward strand.
CATTCTCCCCCAACCCCCTCACCGTCTCAACCGCCGTCAACGGATCCAACAACCCCTTCACCGGTACCCACAACAACCTCCCCACCGCCTCAAGCGCATCCACCGGAGCCTTCCAATTCCGAATAACCAAATCCCCCACCGCAGCCGGTATGAAAACCCCAAAACACAGCAACGCAGACGAGAAAACCAATGCCAGAAACACATTCTGGATAACGTTAACAAAGGCATCTGTGAAACCGAGGAATTCGAGGATACCCTCGAACCCTTCTTCTTCGTCTTCGGGGGGGATGAGGGGGTCGTCCTCGGGGTGGTCGTGGTCGGGGGCTGGTGGTTCGTTGAGTGCGTCGTTGATGTAGTCGAAGAAGCCCTGGTTCGGAGCAGCAGGGACTGTAGGTGCGGGTCCAGCCGGCGTCGTGCTCTCGATTGCATATTCCACATGATTCGCGTCAGCCTGAGCTGCTGCTTCTGCCCTGTCCATACTCTCCTGAAGCCTAAGCTGGATCTCCGCATCTTCAGGGTCCAGACCAACTCTTCGCGCTTCCCTAGCAGCTGCTCTCGCTTCCCTTGCAGTCATTTCACGGATGAGCATCTGAGCATCACCCCCATCCTCCTCATCCTCATCCTCGTCCTCGTCCTCGTCCTCGTCGACCCACTCATCATCTTCATTTTCATTGTCTCCATCTTCGCCTTGCTGTGCAGCAGGCACTTCGAATATGTTGCCGTTGCCATTTCCGTTGCCCTGCTCAACCAATGCCGCATCCCGTTGTGCCTGCAAAATCGCAATTTGCTCCCTCAAGGCCGCACGCAATTCCTCCGGCAACATAGCCCGCTGTCCTCCCGCTCCGGCTGCTAGATCAACCTCCGCAAGTTGTCGAACTACCGCTCCAGGTTGTGCTTGTGCCGGCGCAGCAGCAGCAGCAGCAGCATTGTTCTCGGCCGCCTCGGCGCCCTCGCGGGCAGCGGCAATATGCTGATATTGTGCGATCCATTCGCGGAGGAGGAAGACGGCGAGGCAGGATACGACGAGGGAGATGATGATGACGTAGCCTTGTAGGACAATACCGAGCCAATTGACGGAGACGTAGATAGTATCTTGCTTGGCCGCGCTCTCTACTGCGGCGGTGGTGTTATTGTTAGATGGCAGAGTGTCGAGATCCGACGCAAGGAATGGGATACCGGATGCCCATGAGTACTCCCGTTTGAAAAGCATGAGCCATGTAAGTCCCACAGCAAACGGCCAAACTCCAAACCACATACACGTAACCACAATCGTGCGTACAACCCAGAACAACCCAAGGACAGCATGCTGTCCACCCTTCAACACAATCTGAACCAGCGGAAGCCTACTCGGCATATCACGCGCATACATCTTCGAAAACTTGAATTTCGCTTTGCATAGTTCGCAGTAATCCTTTCCGGAGTGTGCAAGCCATTGTTCTAGACAGTCTTGATGAACGTATCGGATTGTACCGGAGCATTTGCAGGGATGGTAGAGAGGATCCTCGGGTGTTGATTCTGAGCGACAGACGCGGCAGATGGCCTCTTCGTACGCGGTGGCGGGCACTGTCTCTGCCATTCACAGCGATTGTGTTGTCGCGGCTGTCTGGTGTCCCGCTCGCTGTGTTGCGGTAACGGTGCTCCTGCAATCCCTGCGCAACCGTGCCTCAGCAGCGTCATCCGCCGAGCCGCACCCAGGATAGGATACCTCCTCTACACCATCAGCACCCGCAATGTCCTACGAGGATAACAATCCATTCTCATCCTCTCCAACGGAGGACAACCGCCCAAGCTCGTTCCATCCTTACTACTATGCCTCAGGCTCGACGTCGAGGGAGGAGCACGAGCAGGAAGCGGAACCACAGCAAGAACAGACTACCGGGTCCCCAGCATTCGGTGAGGGTGAGGACGAGGAGGTGCCGGCGGAGTATTCAGGTGGTCTGAGCATTGGCGACAGGAGGGAAGCGACAGAATCGAGCGAACCGCCAAGCAAGCACGACGAAAGTGATGAAGACGTTTTGAGACCAAAGGACCCGTCTTCATGCTGCCGCATTGGCCAGATCCTCGCCAGCATTAACACCCAAGACGGGGGCATCACAATCACGGAAGCGTCAAAATCCAGCGAAGGCAACTTCGTTGTCTACACCATATCTCTTACTTCCTCCTCAAACTCGGGAGGGAACTACACCTGGGGCCAAAACAACCTCATCCCCGTCCGCCGACGATACTCCGATTTTGCATCTCTCCACAAATTTCTTTGTCGACTCTATCCAACATGCATCATCCCACCAATCCCGGAGAAGCAATCCGCCGGAGCATATGTCGCACACCCTACAAAAGCCAAGGAAGACGTCACTGTCATTGAGTATCGAAAGCGTGCTCTCACTGTCTTTCTGAGGAAATGCGCGATGCATCCCCATCTTCGTGCTAGCCACTTTTTCCATAGGTTCTTGGAGAACGACGTCAGCTGGGTACGTTAACCTGACTTTGATCCTTGAATGAATGCTAACAGATGAACAGAGCGAGATCAATCACACCCCACCCCTCAACACCCTCCCAAAATCCCTATACCATGCACCACCCATCAACCCCTCCTCCCCAACACCCGCACACGCACACCTACCCGCGCCCTCCTCCTCCTCCATTCTCACCGCTCGCCAGAATGCCGCCGGCTACCCCGACCTCGACGCACGCCTCAAGGAGTTCGAACGCACACTCGCACCCACCATGGAGAAAACATGTAGACGCCTCGTCCGCCGTTTAGCCGACCTGAGTGCCGAATACGCCGAACTCGGCGCCGCATACAACGGGTTCTCACTTACCTCCACAACCCTCCCAACACTGCTCGAGCGTTGCGGACAAGCCTCAGATCACACCTACCTCGCCGTCGCTGCCCTCGCACAATCCATCGCCACCGGTTTCGGCGAGTCGCTGGTTGAACGGAGAGGGTCTGTGGAGGCTGTGAGGGATGTACTTAAGTTTCGGGCGGGGAAAGAAGCGCAGTATATCGCTACGAGGGAGGCATTGCAGAAAGCCAAGGAGACGTTGGAACATCTCGAGAAATCTGAGTTAGAGGCGAAGAGGATTGATGGGATGTTATCTCGGATCCAAGGCCCCTCAATCACCTCCTCCCCCACCTGCCCCGACGACGATATCCCACCCCCCGAAGACGTCGCCATCCCACCCCCAACAGACCGCAAAAAGCGCTCCGGATCAAGCGGAATGGGAATGTCCGCAGTCCTCGGAAAACTCAACCACGCATTCCAAGGAATTCTGGATCAAGACCCGTCCACCACGCGCCGGAATCAGATTGGGAAGACGAGGGAGATGATTGTGCAGTTGACGTCTGGGGTAGAGGTTGCGGAGAGGGATAGGAGGGTTTGTGATGAGGCTGTTAGGAGGGAGATTGAGAGGTACTTCGGCTCAGTCACATACTCGGCGGAGGGGAAGGCGGAGGAGGGTGAAGGTGAGAGTGAGGGTGCGGAGGTGCGTGATGGTAGAGCGGCGGGAGGTGTATCCGGTGTTGCGCTGAGGGACATGATGTCCGGATGGGCTGGCGCTATGACAGAGTTCGGGAGGAGGGGGGTCGAGGGGTGGCAAGATGTTTTGGCGGAGATTGGGGAGTAAGGTGGACTGTGGTCTGTAGGATGGGGGTTGGGATATGGCGTTGTTTGGATATTGATACCTTCCAATTCATGATGTTTTCAAACACTGTCACTTGATATCCTCATTCTTGCATTTTCCTATGGTGTGACTGAGCTAACCTGCAGCTGGCTTGAAATCATGAACCCGTTCGGATGACTTACTCCACCTGAGTACAGAGGTGAGGCAGGCGCATTCAGATCCACACTAACCTACGCGTGGGAATGCTAACTCAGAATATGATCAGCTGCGTCATCCATACCAGTACCGGTCCTTAGTGGTTCAAAAAGAATCAAGGCATGATCTTAGCAACCACCAGTAGATAGGCTTCACCTCTGGTAGAATACATTTAACGGCGATTTATGTGGTGTCGTTCATACCCTTTCGATCTCCAGTCGAGATGTGCTTTTGACTCCTCGCAGGTAGGCTTAAGTGGTTGGCTTCAGGTGGCTTGGGTCACTCGCCGGGCATCATGTTAAGGATGACTTATGTCTTGTCCTCCATACGCTTCCAATCACCGGTCCCCTCCTCCCTCTTCGCAGGCTTGAGAGCTTCCGGTCACATGGGCCTGAATTAGACGAGTGCCCTCACAGGCCTGAGACAACAAGACTCAAGTGTGGGTCAAATTGCAAAATGTCTATAATGCATATGTAGCCATCTGGAAGGGACACCGCCGGCAGCCGATAGGCCGCCGGCGACTTTGATCGGGAATTGCTCTGTTTTGATTCGTGTAGTTTGCATTAAGAACTAATGCAGCAATCAAAAGACCGTTTGGCCTAGTCGTTAGGGCGTCTCCTTTACAGATCAAGAAAACGGAGAAGGTCGTGGGTTCAATCCCCACAATGGTCATGAATTTTGTGTCTTGGTGAATCATCTCCGCGCTGGTGCGAAGTATCTTTGGAATAATCATGGACGTCAGTGTTGCATGAGTTTCATGCGCTGAAACTATCTTATATCACAAGATTCTGGACGTCATTAGAAGTCATTCCCACGGGAACGACGACACCCGTCATACGTGACGCACGTCTATGCAGCTCCCCGCCGGCAACCTTAATTCCGAAAACCTACACCCATCGAATGCTCCAACGTACGCGTCTCGGCATCCTCTCAAAACATTTCCGTCCGCTCACTACATCCTCCTCACTCATGAACCTTGACTCCGCACCTCCGTCCCGCGACCAACGCTTGGTCTTTGCGCCAGATCGCTACCAGTACACTAAAGACTCTCTCAACCTTTCCCAGGTCGATCCCGAATCTCCGTTCAAGACCTTCCATACCTGGTTCAGTCATGCGAAAGAGTCAAGCGAGGTTACATCTCCTGATGCGGTTGTTCTCTCGACGGCGGAGCTGCCGTCCGGTCGTGTCTCGTCAAGATACGTCTTGTTGAAACAGTTGGACTCCAAAGGCTTCGTCATCTTCTCCAACTTTGAAACGAGCAAGAAAGGACGACATTTGGCCACGAATCCTCGAGCAAGCTTGACGTTCTGGTGGGAGCCACTACAGAGACAAGTTCGTGTCGAGGGTATTGCTGTCCGCTTGACTGCCGAAGAGTCGCAGGAGTACTACGATACAAGGCCTCGGGGCTCGAGAATCGGTGCATGGGCATCTCCGCAATCTTCAACAATCGAGAACAGAGACGTTCTGGATCAGCGGGTCAAAGACGCAGAAACCAAGTTTGGTGGACAAGAAAAGATTCCAGTGCCGCCTTTCTGGGGAGGACTGAGGATCGTCCCCGAAGAAGTCGAGTTTTGGCAGGGAAGGAACAATAGATTGCATGATCGCTTGGTATATCGGAGAACAGTCCCGCTTGAGAGCGTAGATCAGGCATCGACAGAAGGACCGGGCGAGTTCATCATCGAACGATTGGCACCGTGAAGTATATCACTAGAAAGACTTATAGCAAAGAAGCAAGAACGCCGTCCTCTATCTTAATCAAACCAAACCAAATCCAGAAAACCCCCTATATCAAGCACTGTGCATGTAATCCATCAACCTCTTTCTCTTCTTCTGTTCCGCTTCGTGCATCTTCCTGATAGCTCTGCCATCCAGAGTCCCAGGTTTTGGTACCTCTACATCACCCTTAGGTAGCACCTTCACACCGACACCCATTGTATCAGTCTTCACTTTAACCTTTACTGGCTCCCGCTGACCTTCACGACCTTCCGCTCCGATACCTTGTGGTTGAAATGGCGACCAGCCAGCTGCAACAAGTTGCTTGTAGCCAAATGACGACGGCTTGATGTGTAAGGGGTTTAGAAGTGCTTGTGAGTGTTTTAGTCGCGACAAATGAGCGATGGATGTGTTGTGAAGTGTAACGTCCGCTCGATTGACGTCAGTGTTGCACGTAGGACAGACAAATGTGGACGCGGACACCATCAGCATTTCTGAAGGTGTGACTGAGGCGGTTTCTTCCAGATCTTCTTCCACCCACTCGCCCTCGCTACTCTCGTCATTTTCGAGGTTGGCGTGTTCTAGTGGCGCTCCGACAGTACCGTCCATCTCTGCGCCCGTTTGCTGTTGAGCAAAGTATAGTGTGTTCAATGCTTGATCCGTAGAGTGTTTATTGCCCATCATACTTCTGTAAAAATCCGCAACATCCTTGCCAGAAGACTTCTCCACCCGTCTCTTCTGCGCACTTCCCTCCGACGTGCCCGCCAGCTCGCCAGCTTTCACGAAGGCGATGGGCTTACGTCGCCGCAGAATGCCATAACCAAACGAATGTTCGGTCTTGTGAGTTAGGTTGTCATCTTCCGTCCCTTTGAAGCCTCGCTTCTCGGTGTGCATGGTGCTCCGGTCAAACGCAGTGCCGTCGGTGTGTCCCAGATCCCGGAAACGGCAAAGAAGTGACGTCTGCGCGTGTAACGTAGACAACATCCCACACTACCCACAGAACGGCCAAAAGCTTTTCGATTTAGGAAGAGTATGAGGTCTGAGAGGCTACAATGCAGGAAATGTGTTGTGATGGGGTTAGGACGTGCTTGCAAATAATTCTCTTACAGCATGAGAACATGATGACCATGAATGCAGCCGCGGAAGAAGTCTGATCACGATAACTTGAACTACTCTTCTGATGCTTCGCAGACCAACGCTCATTTTCTTGGGGTTGGAGATAGGAATGGGATAGCCTTGGTGAGCTTTTGAATGGAGAACTGGCATCATGGATCTTACAAGTGTACATGTTCAAATTCGAATTCGGAGACTGATACAATTTATCCCAACAAAACTTGAAAGAGCCTTACGGGAGCTGGCTGTTTTCTGTAAGATATTCAACCGGAACTCTGCCTGGTGAGAGCGGTCTCGCGTTGAGACAGGCATACATGATAACGTGCAGAGATGCGTGGGAAAGCTTGAGGACCCGGGCTTTCGAAGTGGTCAACTCCGAAATCAAGACATTGAACAAACATCAAACCAAGTGCAAGAGTGTATACCATCAACAACCATAGAATGCTTTTTGTATATGATATGCGACAAACCCCCATTTAGAATACTGACGAAATTGCCTAGGCGTAACCCATTGCGAAGGACTTCTAACATCTGCAGTGCCTTCTTTCTCTTCCACTTCCACTTTCGCATCCCCAGATACGTGACATATATGTTCCTCAGATATATCGTACATACTAATACTCATACCCCTTGTGTGGACCAGTTACTCAGTCATCCGCCTGCTCGGGTCTCGTTTGGGTTTGGTGTAGGTCTCTCGCTCCAGAACCACCCATTTGCGCGGGTCCGGTTGAAGTCGTATCCTGTACTCGAACTTCTTCTGCTCCTGCTCCTTCTTTCTCCAGGATCCCTAATCCAATCATTCCTCTCTCCTTCGCTGCTCGCTGAGCTCGAACTCCCAGCATCATCCTCCTCATCGTCAAGATCCACGCCGCGGTGATTCTCCATCATCTGTACAACCATTAGCCAGGTATTCAGAGATTTTGGACTGTCGACGGTACCTCCAACACATCCACCACCCCACCAAGTAGCTTCATCACCCTCTCATTCAACAATCCCCTCCTCCCTCGCTCACGTTCTCCCTCAACTTCTCCTCTCGCTCTTTCACGTTCCTCTGCTCTCATCCTAGTCGCATAATCAATCCGCATAGGAATCGCTAACGTCACCCGTGCCAGCTGCACCGATACGTGAAACCGATTAACAAGATCGAAGTACGACAGTGTGCTCATATGCTGCCGTACACGATTGACGCGGTGAAGCTCGATCGAGAGGAGAAGAGCGTACGTTTGCGTTGCTGTACCAACTCATTAGCTGATGCGTTCGGTTGCATCACAAGGGAATTCATACCCAGAACGACCTCTCTCAACCTCGAGAAACTCCTCTCCACAGCTTCTAACACCTCTTCTCCAAGCCCCAAACTCGGATATTGCCGATTCAATACCTGAAATGCCTTTCTCAATAACGTAAAATCTCCTTCCATGAATTCCCTCAATACAGCGGCTACTGCGCTTCGGAAGGTGTATTCCCCCAGGAATGGCGCCGTGGTGGTTGCCGAAGAGATACTGGAGGGCGGCGTACCGGCATGATCATAGATGCGGCGATTTGAGGACGAGGAGAGGATATCGTACTGTATTAGACAATATGTGAGTACTTGAAGAAGCCGAAGCGAAAACGAGTATACGTACGGCAAACGACACCTTCTGAAACGCCGCTGTCGCTGCTGGTACATTCGGCAATTTGTCTGGATGGCAGATTCTGCAGCGCTGATAATCGCTCATTAGCACTCATTCATGGTACAGCGGAGATGAAGTAGCATACATCCAGGTATGCTCGACGCAGTTCTTCTGGTTTGGATGTTCGCGAGGCGCCGAGGATCTGATAAAGGTCGTCTAACTGTAGAATCTCTGTAAGAACAGCATTTAGCACAGTCACTCGTCTATCAGTCGTACGAGCCTACCTTCTACAATCCTAGTCGCCTTCGGACTCATCTTCGCTCCACCATGCACATCTCCTTGTCCACTCCTTGCTCCGTTCTCACGTTGCGGCGGAACAGGCTCATTCAAATCGACCATGCTTGGCTGCCGCGATGGAGGCCTACTAGGCGGCCGTGATGCACCAGCTCTGCTCCCAGGTCGACTCGACGATGGCGTCCGTGTCCGCCGCTGCTTTGGTGTTGACCATGAGTCGTGAACATGGCCGGTATTGGAAGGGAGATCAGATGTCGATGTTCCCAATGGCATTCCTGTTGCAGAGGGGTGGATAGATGTGTGATAAGAGATGTTCTGCTACCGGATAAGGAGTCGAGCGATGAACAATACGTATCTCCGTCAAGGAATGTCGTATAGGAGAGACAAGAGCACTGAATTGAACCGCTCGTTGTGCAGGTTCACGTAGAGCGTTCTTTGACAGTCTGTCTGGTATTCGGATGCCTCCCCCGTGAAAGCGGAGTGCATTTCGTTCTGCCTCAAGTGGTGTCGCAGATAGAGGTGAGCGACCAGGGTTGTGCCCAGTGGGACCCTTGCTTGGCCCTGTAACCTTAAACCGCGACTGGTAGGGACTGCCCCGCCTGACATGTGAAAGCCGCATGTGCGCAGTCTCCTGCCAAAAAAAATATATGTACTCGGAGATCAGTGAAAACGAATGGTATTCTATCTAATTTGTACTTGAACTGGCTGTTACTCATACATTCCTAGTAACGATCAAGTTTAAGACGACTGCGAGGTCCTCGCCAACTGCTTAGCCTTCTCGATAGACGCGAAAGACTCCTTCATAAGCGACTCCTTGTACTGCTGGATAGTCATGTCCAAACGCTGCACCTGCTTGTCCTTGACCTCCCACAACTCATCGGCAACCTGCGAGATAAGTCTGAAGTCGTGAGAAACGAGCACGACACCACCGTTGAATGCCTTACATGCCGAAGCCAACGCATCAATGGATGGGACATCCAAGTGGTTAGTAGGCTCGTCGAGCAAGATGATGTGAGGGTTCTCCATAGCCAACTGAGCGAAAACGACACGAGACTTGAGACCGTCGGACAAGGTTCTAATCTCGGACGTTTGGTGGGTACCAGAGATACCGTAACGACCAAGCTGAGAACGCCAGTAAGACAACTCCTTCTCGGGGTACTTCTCCTTGTACAGGGAGAGGAAGTAGTCCAAGGGAGACTTTTCAAAGGGAAGCTGGTCAGCAGAGTGCTGAGAGTACTTGGCGAGCTTGAGACCAGAGTAACGGGTGATGTTACCGTCAATAGGAGACAAGTGTCCGGTAATCAAGTGAAGCAAAGTAGACTTTCCAGTACCGTTCTTTCCGACAAGGGCAATACGGGAGTCCATGTCGATACCAAAAGACAAGTCCTTGTAAAGCGCGTTCTTGGGCAAACCGTCGTAAGAGAAAGTAACGTCGGAGAAAGCGATAATCGGAGGAGGAAGCTTGCGGGTCTCGGGGAAGTTGAAGGAAAGGGGCTTCTGAGTGACGATAGACTCCAACAAACCGGCAGCCTCCATCTTGTCGATAATCTTCTGCTTAGACTTGGCTTGTCTGACCAAGTTGGCATATGTACCAGCGGAAGCAATGAACTTCTTGATATGGGCAATTTCTTCCTGCTGCTTGTTGTACGCCTTCATGTGGTTGACCTCCAATTCCTCCTTCGTCCTGACGTAAACATCGTAGTTACCACCGTAGTAGACCAACTTCTTCCCGAGAGTCAAGTCCATGATGTTGGTACAGACTGTGTTCAAGAAATCCTGGGAGTGAGAGTTGACGACCAAGATCTTGTTGTAGGTGGAAAGGTAAGCCTCCAACCACACCACGGCCTCCAAATCCAAGTGGTTAGTGGGCTCATCGAGCAAAAGCAAAGTAGGCTTGATGAACAACGCTCTCGCAAGAGCGACACGCATACGCCAACCACCAGACATGTCCTTAGTAGCCTTCCCCATCATCGGCGCAGTGAAGCCCAAACCAGACAAAATCATCGAAGCCTTAGCCTCCATAGTGTTAGGGTCCAAATCATCCAACTCGTCGTACTTGTCCTGCAACAACATCTCATCGACATCCGGATCCGCCGCAAGCTCGTCAATCTCCTTCTCGAGCTTCGCCGCCTTCGCCTTAGCAGACGCAACAATGTAGTCCAACGCATTGACATCAGATGGCTCAGCTTCGGAGTTCAAGAGGTAAACATCGATAATCTCGGGAATAGGAACATCACGCTGAGCCAAAGAAGTCAAGAACGTCGACTTTCCGGAACCGTTGTGACCCAAAAGACCATATCTCTGACCGTAGTTGAGCTCAATAGTGGCGTTCTCAATCAAAACACGTCCGTGGAAAGAAAGCGAGTACTGCTCGATCTTAATATCGCGGGAACGCTGGTCGGAAGTCAAGACACCAACAGCGGATCTGTCGAAGTTGGAGTTATCGTCCTCGATGGACATACCATCGATACCGGAAGCGACAGAGTTGGGTGTGTCAGTGCCCTTCTTGGAGGACTTCAACGCGGTAGGCTTCTCGCCCTTCGCGGCGGCCTTGGCGGCCTTCTCGGCCTCACGCTTGAGCTTGGATGCGGACTTGGACATTTCGTATAGTCAATCGAATAAACTGGTATCAAAAGAAGGTGAATAATTCCGACAATCGATTACTACTCAGGCGTTTGTTCTTGGGAGTGTTGAAGCGCCTGCGCTGGTTAGGAGGCCTTTTGCTGCGACCGACGTCGGGTTACTCAAAAATTCAACGCCACACCAAAAAATTGGGACGCATGTGCCTCGGCAGTGCTGCATGCTTACGACGTAAAGCCGTCATTGCATGTTTTAGCTAACGATATGCTTGTAAATGCTGAAAATACAGTTGACATAGTAGAGCCTATCATTCCAATTGGGCGGTTCAAGTCTCCTTACCGCCACCCTTTACCGCCGCCTTGCCAACGGTCATTCCCCTCCCTTTCAGCCAGCTCTGATAGGCCGTATACTTCTTCTTTACCACCTCCTCGCTATCAATGCCACTCACCAAATTGCTCTTCATCTTCATTGCTTCCTGCGGTACGTCCAGGTACCTCTGAAACACTGCCAGATCCTCCTCCTTGGGACCGTGTGACTCGACCTTGGCAGTAGCCATATCGACATACGGCGTAAACTCGGGATGTGGTTTGTTCGAAGAAGTGGCAATGACCGCTGTGATTGTTTGCGCCTGAGGATATGAGATGTACCTCTCGTACTCTTGCATCTCCTGCTCATTCACCGTCGGTTGCGAACACGCATGCACAATATTGTCAACGGCGGTAACCTTTCCTTCATGTTTTCCTTCATCTTTGATTTCCTTTTCACTGGATCTTTCACTGTCATGGAAACTTCCCGTCTTCTCCATCACAGCAGAGATGCTCGGATCCGCATGAATCAACCACCGATGTAGCGAAAAACTCTTCTCCTTACTCGCTTTCTCCTTTTGCTTCTCGATCTCTTTCGGTTGAGAAACTTCCCGCGCCCTAATCTTGAACGGACTGATATCCATTTCCCTACCTTCCTTCTGCATGACGCCCGGAGGAAGATACCGGAGTGAGGAGTTCACATTGTATGCAAAGACACGCTGGAAAGAGGATATGACGGGTTTGTACACGTTCGTCCAATGATCCGCCAAAACCTTTTCCTCTACCCTCCCCTTCACCTTCGGCATCGCAGGAGGCCCTTCGCAGTCTTTCAAGTTGTTCGGCGTCCACCACATCTGATAGTCCCTCCGTTTGCGCGGCAGCCTCGGGTCATGGTGATGCAGATGATAATCATTCGTCAAATCCCAAAGCTTCGGTTTATCCTTACTGACGCGGAAGTTGCCAAGGAAGAGGTTAATCGCCTCTTGCCTCGTCGCATCCACGAACGAGTTCGAGTAAAAGCGGCGGACAGCCTCGATCATATCCCGCGAATGCGAGGACCATTGATTGATCTTCCTGTACCCCTCGACCGTGTTCACGAGATGACTTCCACCATACTGCAACGCAATCGTATCACCATGGTCATGGAACATCTCCGTCAGCAGATTCACAGCATCAGTATCGAACGCGACAAACGGCTCATCAATGATGCCCAGTGCATGTAACTGATGTCCCAACGCCCTCTTTCCTATCATGAACTGCGCAGCATTCGTCCGGTCCAAACAATCGATACAGTTCGTCCTCACCACACCATGCTGAAGCTTCATGATATGCTGTCCAGCAGCTCTGGCTGCGGGCGTCGGAGAACCCCCGTTGTGGAAGAATCCAGTTTCCTCGAGCACTTGCTCCGCAATACGTTCCAAGGTGAGGATAACTTCCTGATCCCGGCTCTTCGATGCGCGAGACATGTCCCAAGCGATATACTGTATTTTCCTCCCCTCCTCCAAGAACTGGTTGAGATACTCAATACAAGCAGTGAACTCCGTCAATAACAGCGACTCACGCGGCGTCCGTTCCCTCTCCTTGACAAGGTTCAGCACAACACACGGCGCCCCATACCGCCCAAACATATCATCAAAATGTAATGCCGCAGCACTATAAAATGGATCAACAACATTAATCTCAATCGGTGGTTTCGGGCTCATGTTCGTCACATCCTGGCTCCAATTCAACGGGATCGAGCCTCGGTGCTGGACGTAGGATGTATACCGCGGATTTCCCCAAATCCCCTCCTTACCGGAGTGGAAGCTCATGGTCAACATGTCACTAACTATCTGCTCCGTCTCGACCTCGTTCGCGACATATCCCTTGTCGTTCACGCCTCTCTTCAGGAATCTCGCTCCAGCGAAGAAATGCGAGCGGCGGGCGATGAGGGTGATATACACAGCCCTCCCAAACACCGATAACTTGGCTTGATCGATGAACCCGTGAATAATCGGTAAGCACCAATCCGTCGTATCCTTCAAACATGTCCGAGCACCTTGCAAGAGATGGTCATTCCAGACAAACATCTCATTGAATATGGGTTTCGGTGTCTTCACTTTCGTATGCGGACCAGCCGCTGCCGCCGCTCTTGTGCGGATGATGTTGTTCTGTAACGTGTTTGTGATATCGTAGGTATAACTGAAATAAAACGTCTTCCCCAGATCCAAGCTCTGGAAGATACTCAGGTACCGGCCTTCTTCTGAGTTACGGTCGGGGAGCTTCGAGGTGGGTCCAGCCATGATCGGGAGTAATTGAGTTTCATCGACGTGGTAGACATAATGACCACCGATCAGTGCGACAATGCTCCTCTTCGTGATGAGGCTCATATAGTACCCCGCCGTAAATCGGATGAACCCAACGATGCCCCACGCCACCAACAATTTCGTAAACCCCGTACTCTTATTCCCATCTTCAATTGTCCCCAACAACGCCAGCACTTGTCGTCGGTTATACACCGCATCATCCTCCGTCAAACTCAATTCACCGACATCCACAGTCCGATCAATCTTCAAGACACGGAAGATAGTATCATCCGCATTCGCCCCGACGACATAGAACCTCGTACGCGTCTCGTAAAGCGTAAACCGTACCATTGCCTTACTGACCGACACAATCGGCATCGTATCATGCGCCTGAGCAACATCCTCAAACAACCGGAACGTATTCCCTGAATCCTGCGGAGCAGGAGCCGGAGCCAGTACTGAAGCCGAGTTTCCTGAATCCTCCACCGCAGCTCCTGCCGTATGATCCGCCCTTAACTTCTGAGCTTCTGTCGGCCCATCATTCGCTATTGTGTCTGCTTCCATATGTGCTGGAGATTCACATCTCTTGGAAATCTTATTCGCAGTAATAATCGAGCCGACTGTACGACGCGACCCCGTATACGTGTGGGCGGAACTTCAGGGGTGGTGAGACAACCTGGACGGCATGCAGGATACGCGATACGTCAGGAAACAGCAGCTCGTCCTATACGAACAAGAAACATCCAATTGATTCTCCATCATGGTTCGTCAATACGTTCACTGCAATTTACTGTCTCGCTAACCTTGGCATACAGTCCGCCCTCTTCAACTTCCAATCACTCCTCCTTGTCATTCTCCTCCTGATCTGTACCGCAACATACGCACATGCCCACGCCCCGGCAATCATGGATAGAAACAAGCATGGGTTCGTAAGCAGTAAACTTCCTTTAAGGAGGAAACTGACTTGCAAACAGGTTCATGGGGGTTTTCTGGAAGGCTGCGCGGATAGGTGAGAGGTTGAGTCCGTACGTGAGTTTGTGTTGCGCTGCTATGGCTGTGAGTGTGTCTCTTTTGAAAGGGTCCTTGACGATATCTGACAGGTTGGGTTAGGTTTCTCTCTTCTTCTCATGATCCACCATCCCAGTATTGTCTCTAGCGCTGGTCTCGGAGTTCTGGTGTTTTCTTTTTCTGGCATACCACAGACCACGGCCGCGGTCTAGGGATACAAATTCTGACTCTATGTCATCGCAATCCTTCCCGTTCTCTAGACTCAGTCAACTCAGAAGAGCGCGTGAGATATCACTTGCCGTAGCAGAACCCTTGGTCTACTCAATCCTATTGGTAGGCCTGATCATCATGATTCGCACGACAACGGCTACACGCATGAGAAACATCTCCTCATTATGCCAAAAAATATCGATATCTTAACCACTAGCTACAAATCAAAGGTAACACCATATATCTAACCAGAACCCAAGATTCCCAATTTGCTTTGCTTATGCAACGTACCTCACTCGCGTACCCAAATCCAACTCCGAACTTTTGCGAGCCTAGCTTTCCAACTTTCGTGACTCGTTCGTGATAAATCATACATGCAACATCCCACCCTGAGCCTGTACTTGCTGCTGCTCAACAGCCGGACTCAAACTCTCATGTCTCGACCCAAACCCGTGTCCGTGGTCGAGCATCCCATCTTGACTTACATTCACCCCATGGCCGACACCGGTACCGTGACCAGCGTCAAAACCATGCTGCGCCTGCGCACTTCCCGGCGGCTGTGGCGGCAGGATCTCATTCATCGACACCGGACTCTGAAAATGCCCAGTATCAACAAACTCTGAATAATTCGGACTCAATGGTCCCGCACTCGCGCTTCCCGGCCTACTACCCGGCTGATGATGCTGGTGTAGTTGCTGCAGGACATACCCCTGCTGGCCATGGGGTACACCATTCGCACCGTAAACATCCACCACCGGACTCGTCTGGTAATGCTCCACATGGGTTCCAGGAGAGGGCATTCCATGATACGGACTCAGATTCACCGGGCTGGGTACACCACCGTTTTCACTCCCCTGCATCACATACCCATGTCCAGCACCCAACCCAACACCATCCTGCTGCGCACCAAAGGAAGTACTGAAATGAATCACCTCCTCACCTTCCGTAATCTGCGTCAAGCCCTGTCCATGTCCATGTCCGCCATAATGTGTCGGCGTCGTATTCACGTTTGTGACAATCTGCTGATTCAGGTCCTGCATGAATTGATCCATCGGTAAGGCCTCGATGTCATTCGGTGTGGGGTGATTACACTGCGCACTCAATGACCCAGACGAGACATCAACATGGAATTCGGCACCCGACAAATCCAACTGCGGGACATTCTGTGAAGTCTGCTGCGGTCCTGGCCCAGGCACTGCGCCGACAAACGGCGACTGCGACGTAGGTGTACTCGACGCATGACTATGACTACCATGCGAATTCAGATGATACATCCCCGGTCTTGTCGTATTCTGTTGTTGTGATACGTCATCCGTGGGCGTAACACATACTGGTCCATTCGGTCCACAACACTCCCCACCGGTCGGAGTCCCATATAACAACGCAAGCTCCTCCGGCGTCAACTCTCTCTGTCCACCGGCGCCCATGTTTTGCGAGAATTCGTAGGCGCTGGGTGTCGGGGCGGTGTTGTCCATATTCGTAGGTGTCGCGTTTCCGGAACTACTACGGTGGTAGTGTTGTTGTGTTTGCGGACTGATACTCCGGCTCGATTGTTGTTGATACTGTACACCTCTCGGCTGTGGTGGTGCGCCCATGTTGAAGTACTGTACACCCTCCGCACTCACCATCGTATCCGGCACAGGCGCAAACGCCGGAGAATTCTGCGCACTCTGACTCTGCGCCAACGCGACCAAATTTGCATGACGCTGGATAGCTGCCTGAGCATCATCGTGCGCTTTCATGATCTCGTCGTAGTCTACCGTCACCCCGGTGTTGCTCATATGCTGCCGTGCGAGGTGTTGCTGATTTTGCAAGACTTGACTTCGTAGTGGTTTTTGCATGGGTGAGGTGACGGGGTTCATCGCGGGCGAAGGACCGGGGTTTAGTGCAGGTTTCTGGTAGGGAGTGGTTCGTACATTCTTCAAGTTCGTCGAGCCGGTTTTCAGTGAACTTCGTCTTCGACTGCCCTTTAGGGGATCAGAACCGCTCAGCGGATCGAGTGGTGGTGGGAAGGCCGGTGGACCGAGTTCGAAGGAATCCATCCCGAGGCCATCCAATCCCGCTACCATCGGACTCTCCAGCGCGATACTGGCCCCACTGGGCGGCATCCACGGTGACTGCCCATACGCCGTAACTGCCGGACTCGCCAAGACCGACCCAGACGGCCCAATCCACGGTGACGGATACGCAACCGGCGACGACAAGACCGCAGCACTGGGCCACAACGTCGGCGCAAATGCGGGCGAGGGCGCAGTGGACGAAGTAGCAGAGTACAACTGCGGCATAACCTGCGGTGTCGAACTCGCGCATATACACGGCGCATTCCCACAATAGTCACACGTCTGATTCAACAATCCATTCACGCCCTCTTTCGGTCCCTGTGCGCCACCCAATCCCGCCGTAAGGTCTTTTGCGCCGTTCGTTAGGTGTATCACGTCTGGCGCATTTTGCCGGCCTTGACATTCGCAGCGGGAGTGTTTCGCTTTTGATTTTCGGAGTTCGCGACAATGTGGGCACTGGCTGACTGGTCGGCCTTTTTTGCGGATCTCGGTCAGGGGACGTTCGGTATGTGCGCAGGCTGATGATCGATGACCGCGGATACAACTTTCGCAAGCTGCGACGAAGGGTGAGCAGATGGATCGGGGTGGCTCGTCGAGGAAACACACGTACCGTACTTCACGCCATTGATCATGACCATGGCCGGGTCCTGTTGCAGCGGCTGGACGAGGGGGGGGGGGCTCGTCTGCAGATGGAGTAGAGGACCGACGCTGTGGGGTTTGGGTTGTGTGTTGGAGGACGATTTGTATGAGGCATTTTTGCCCTGAACCTCAAGCACGTGCCTGCATCGCTCTGCGTGGACGGCACAGTGGAACGGGATGAACCAGGCACCAGGCACAAGCGCAGTTCTACCTCTCAAGTCAATCGCCACGAGCATTACAGCTCCCGTCATCCTCGAGGTGGTGGAACGTCTTGGTCCAGCCTAAGAGGGTGTAAGCCTGTTGACAAAGTTCATGAGGTTTATTAGGCGTTGGAAAATTCCTGGTCAAAGCACCGACGGCGGTTAGGTGCGCCATGGAGGTTGCTGGAGCCGGAAGAGAAGCAGGACAGGGTGTCCCGTTGTGATAGTGTAGGCTTGTTGAACTTAACGAAGGCTGGGGTCTTTGGTGGATTTGTCAAGCCGACGTCTGCATTTGGTATGGTCATGACTTCTGCCCAGCAGGTAATATGGTGAGAGCTGAGCCGTTGATGAGCGCGGGTGAAGGGATTGATGTAGATTGGGCCACCTTCATGCTCGGTGCAGATCCACTGATCTCAAAGGGGTTCGAAATTTCACAAAACCGACTGTTTGAATTGATTGTTCTCTTTTGCCTTCTCAATAACCTTCAGCATACTACCATTCAGGATTCTTCTTAGTCCCGACTAATACACCCTCAACGGGGACAAGTACGGTTCGGTAGTTGAAGACAAGACCCGGCCGACCGCGGGGAGGAAATGACTGATCTTCGAGAACGCGCGCTCTCGAGGGCCGACTTCTCAATGGCAACCCGGACGTCGACCTCGGTGGCCCTGGAGAGATCAAAGAATGCAAAAGCACGTACAAGACACGAGCAGACAATTAGTTGTACTTCACCAATACTACTGTTCTAGCCTACTCACCCTCAGTCTCCAGATCGGCTCCCCACATCCCCGGACAACACCCCGGACCCCGACTTAAGGCGCGGCGCGGAGAAGTGGGGTCCGCGGGTTGGGCGAGGGCTTATTGGCTGTTTTTCTGCGCCGAACCCGCACGCCGCACCAACGGAGAGGAAATGAATCCTCGGAACTCTCTTGGGGGGAGATTCCCGGCCCCTCCTTTCACCGTAAATCCGATTGTAACCGAGCAGGAGTATACATCCTAGCCATTACTCTACTTTGACATCAACGTCGCCCGGTTCGTCGTACTTTAGATCGTGGATCATCAACGATAACACTTAAGGATGAGCGACAGCATGACGATGGAGAATCGTCCACCTCATATCCTACCCCCCTTGGGATCCGGTCCCAGTCCGTCTCCGGCGGGAGCTCCTTCTGTGGATCCGACCACAAATCACTTCTCGTTCGGATCGATAAGGTCTTTACACTCCCTTCCACCACCAGTCCCTCACGCCTCGGCATCGCCTGTTCCGCACTCCAGCGTACCAGTCGTCACGCCCAATATTGCTCCCGCACCACGATTCAATTCGAGTTCACCGCCGGCGAATCAACATCAACATCAACATCAACAGCAACAGCAACAGCCACCGATGTTGCCCAGTTTTAGCTATCAATCACCACTATCCCAATCCTCCCTCGAATCCCGACACCGCTCCCATTCAAATCCACACCAACAGGGTCCCGGAGGACCAATTTATCCTCCCCGTCAATCACCTCCTCGTGCACCCGGAACCTCCGACACGCCCGAAGGCCCCAAAAAGCGACACAAGATTTCCCGCGCCTGCGATGAGTGCCGTCGCAAGAAGATCAGGTGCGATGCCTCAACCGAAAACACCCATGCGGACTGCACCTCCTGCCGCCGTTCCGGGATAAAGTGCTCTTTTTCCCGGGTTCCCATGAAACGTGGGCCCTCGAAGGGGTACATCAAGGAACTCGAAGACAGACTCGGTGCGCTCGAGCACTACAAGGGTTCTGATACGCCGGGCCTGTCGGGGGGACCGAATGGATCGGGGAATATAAGTAGGAGTGTGAGTCCGCCGCAAGGGGCTGTGTTACAAGGGGCGCCTGTGAGGAAACGGCCGCTGAGTGCAGATCATATCGATTTTCAACCATCGTCAGGGTCGGTTCAGGTGGAGAGTGGGAGTAATTATTCCACGCCGCCGGTTGTGTCGTATGACCGCACCCTACCGCCGATTGAGTCGCTCCGTAATGCTGCGGCTGGTGGACAGCGCGAGACGCTCGAGTTCCGGAATGGATACCAGCCCTTTGGAGCTACGCTCAAGCCAGCTGACCCTAAGCTGGGGACGTCGCAGATTAGGTTGCCGTACCCCGAGCCTGGGACGCCTCATGACAACTTCTGGGATGAAGCGGCAATCGATAAGTACTACACCAACATCCATCACTGCTTTCCCCTCCTCCCGCACTCGAAGCAGAGATTGAGGTTGAGACTAGCAAGTGCCCCCGCTTCCGCCCGTGAAGCATTGTTATACGCGATTTACGCACTCGTACGTCCCACGCCCACAGACTCAAACATGTCTCCCAAATCTGGTCACGGGCAGGGGGATACACTCAGTT
Source organism: Saitoella complicata NRRL Y-17804 (assembly GCF_001661265.1). Classification (NCBI taxonomy): domain Eukaryota; kingdom Fungi; phylum Ascomycota; class Saitoellomycetes; order Saitoellales; family Saitoellaceae; genus Saitoella; species Saitoella complicata. Next base: position 232,416 of record NW_017566999.1, read on the forward strand.
GTCGCGCGACGAATTTGTTGAGTTTAAGTGCGTATGATCGCTCAATATCTGGGAACTTGGAAGGGCAGGTCCTGCTTTTGGCGGCGCTGGTTTTAATGGCGATTGAGGCTGATCATCGGGGTCCGCCTGGGATGTTGGGCGGCGGGAAGGGATTTCCGGTTGGTGTGTGGCTTGGGAGTGCGGTGGGTATGGCGTATCAGCTTAAGCTTCATTTAAGTCGGAAAAGCACTCCGGCGGATGTTAGCTGTGATATCGATGGGGACGAGCGGCTTGCGAGGAGGGCATGGTGGGTTATCGTGGTGTTGGATAGGTGGCATGCTGTCTCGACTTGTTCCCCGCCATTTATTCCGGATGCGAATGTCAACTTGAGTGCGGAGGATCATTTGTTGCTTGGGATGATTCCGTACCATCTAACACGGGTTTCCTGCATCCTTGGTCATTTGGCGGACGCGTTCTCGAGTCCGGATGAGAGCATCTCGTCGAGTTCTAACCCGTACATCTCGAAGATCTTGCGCGGTGAGCTGGAAAGGTTCAGGGAGAGTGTGGAGGTGGTTTGGGGCCAGAGTAACTTGTTGCACATCGCGTACTGGCACGTCAAGTTGCTTGCGTTGTTGCACACAAGCACTTCGGAACCGCATACCCTTCTCGGCCCGGCTTTGAGAATCGCAAGCATTTTGCAAAGCCCGAGTACACCGGTGACCCCTCTCAACCATCATTTTGCGGCTCTTTCCGGATCAGTGTTACTTCGCCTTGCGAATATCCCTGAGACTCGGGATGACTCTCTTCGTGGTCTCTTTGGTTTGAGGGAGGCCATTGAGAGGAGACGTGGGTTGATCGGACGTGAAGGTATGAGCGGATGGGATGCAGCAATCAGGGATCTCGTTACCAAGGTCAGCCTACGCGGAAGCCTGGGTCAGTTGGCTGATGTCGCCATTGGTGATGCGAAGGGGTTGGAGTTGAGTACGAGTGGAAATGCCGGATTGGATGCCACGTTAAGGAAGCACGGTTACTTGTCGTTGGCTGGGTAAGGTTACACGAAGTGAGCAAGGATTGTATGATATCGATATGGGGCATGGATGGAGGTGCAAGGGGGACACCCGAGAGGGAAAAGGGGATGGTGTTTTTGCTTTTTCTTTCAGTCATAGCTAGTCGTCTGCAATCACCCAAGTAGGTAGAATATCGCAGTGATACCCGTATTTGTCACTCATTTCACGTCCCGGCCGCGGCATTGCTTCGGCGTCAAACTCCCCAGCTTGTACGGCATGCGCGTGGTGTCCTTCCTCATGCGTGGGGGGCGCCGGTGCTCGACGTCGACCAGGGGACATGAAAGCGTCGTACGTGAAACGCAACGGCAAGCACCGGATCATCGATATACGCCAAGCAGTATTGTCTGAAGTAGTTGGAAGGGCTCTGTATTATTAGTCGGGATCCGTTACATGCTTGGCGAGATAGGAGTGCGATAGTCGTTACAGGGTCCAGCATTCATTGCCGTCATGGAGGTACGCTGCCTCCTGAGTGCTCGTCACGATCAATTCGACCAATTTTAGGTTGGAAGCTGACTTGAATTTCTCGCTCTAGCATACGCATTCACGCGGTGCGTCCGTTGGCTCACTCCTCGATTATTACTCGGAGATGGACGAGGGTTCGCTAAAGTCACCTACCTCGATCAAATCACCGACTTCGCCGCATAGCCCAACAATACACATTTCATACGCAGACGCAGGAATCGAGATCGCCGAGCCTTATCCTCTCGATGGTGTGGACGACGAAGCTTCGCCGGCAGATCTGGAGAAAGAGCTGTCTCACATCAAGTCGTTGCGCCGAGTATCCATTGAATACGCCGGGAACGACCCGGACCTACCACCGCCGACGCATACAGTCGCAGAAACACCTGATAACGACGGCTTGTTCTGGGTTCCGGCAGGACTACACCCTGAGCTGGAACCACAACAATTCTCCACATTCGTGCAGTCGCGAATAGAGGGGTTCAATTCACATCCGGACGATCAACTCAACCTCAATACAGTGAATTTGCGGAGAAAGAAATCTAGATTATCAAGGGTTGTGAAGCTCGATGATGAGGAGGTGGGGCAATACTCAGATGCCGGGCCAGAGTTGTTCAGGAGGAAGTCGGCCAGAGTGGCGCCTTTGAAGTTGTCATATTTGGAAAGGCTGGACGAGTTGGCAAAGAACCCGTCGCCAGCATTGGAGCAAGCCGAGTTCGGGGTAGGCGATGCGTCAGATCAGGATCTACCCGTGCTCGGTACTCCTGCACAAATGATTAGGAGGTCGGCAAGGACAACTTATCGCAGAGGAAGGGGAGGTGCAGTACGGATCACGCCCAGAAGTGTGTCGGATCCGACCACAAGTCCTACCAAGGAGGAGTTCCCGACCCTGCAGTGGTCTACGGAGAAAGAGGTGGAGGATCCTGTGCTTGAGCATGCACCGCCCTCGCCGCAAGTTCAACAACAACCTGTCAGCTCACCTCCAGCTCCTCAAACGCCGTTCAGCCCGCCTCCTGAACCTGTCAGCCCAAGAATACCTCAAGAAGCTCCACGACCGCAGAACATGTCTGTCCGGCCACAGCGGCCAAGGCTTCAGCGGGAAAGTTCATCCTTACCGGACATTACTGCAGACATGAACTCGGTCGTTTCGACGCCCATGGTCAATGCTTTCCAGGGGCCTTATCCGACATCATCGGATGCGGCAATTACCCAGCTGGAGCATGATATGCAAAATGCTAACATTGCGGCGGAGGAAGATGAGGAGGAGTTTGCGGAGCGACCGAGGAAGAATTCGGGAAGTAAGAAGTCGGCATGGGGACGGTTATTCTCATCGGATGACAAGGTGATGAAAAAGGGAAAGAAGAACATGTCTCAGGAGAATATCGCCAGACAAATCGAGCGTGACGGTGTGGACGAGATTCTTGGACGGCCGAAGTCTGCATTACGATCGTCGGCCTCCAGTGAATCACTCAAGAGCCAAGGGTCTACCAAGGAGAAAGAGAAGGAATCAACCAATATCTTCTCTGCACTGTTCGGTTCAAAGAAGAAGAGCTCGCCGCGTCTCGCAGCAACCAGATCAACCTCACCAGCAGAGCTGTCCTCCTCGCGTCCATCTACAGGTAGTGGGTCGACCTACCACTCTTCTTGGAAGGACGGTCTCGGGTACACACGGTTCCCATTACCCGTCGAACGCGCCATCTACCGTTTATCACATATCAAATTGGCGAACCCGAAGCGGCCTTTGCGGGAACAGTGTCTTATATCGAACTTTATGTACGGCTACTTGCGGTTGATCAACAATCCAGGATTGCCGGCTTCGAGAAGACAAGCGACGTCACCTCGACCAGATCAGCAACAACAACAGCAACAACAGCAACAACAGCAGCAGCAGCAGCAGCAGCAGCAGCAGTGGAACGGAAGCGGTAATGGGCATGGATCAAGGTCTGCTAGCGAGCGTGTAGATGAACTGGTAAGCTGGTTGTCGGCAAACGTCACTGAACATTGCTAACAAACTTACAGATGGGTGCCCCCGTGTCCCCCGAACCAGCAAGACGAGAACCTCGATACGCACAAGCACTAGGAGGACCCCCACCACCAGAATCTAAATCCCGGTCAAGATCAAGCTCCCGAGACCGCGAGAAGCAATTAAAACGAGAAAGAGAGATGAGTGGCGACCGAAGCCGAGAACCAGCAGTCTGGTACACTGCATAAAAACCACCTTGCAATTGCACGGCGTTGGATTCAATTGGCGTTTTTCTTTTTTTATTTGTGTTCGTGTTTTGCAGTGAGGCCTTGCGCATGGTAGACAGATATAAATTATTTGAACCACTCATTTCTGAGTTTGTGTATGTCTGTAGTACCTATACCATATTCCTGTTCCCACGGAGACAGCAAGAGCCGTGAAAGCTGTCAAACCGATGACGAGGCGGAGGTTCGGCGAGGATTTCTCCTCTGCTTTTGGTCGATGAAGCTGAGGTGATTGCGCCGCCTCCGCAAGCTGCATGATTTCTTAGCCAAGTCCCAATTACGTAGCCTTGAAGAAATACACACCTGAACAAACAGATCCGATACCGACCCCCAATGAACACTGACGTGTATCGGCGCCGCCACGCCCAACTCCCTACAATACACATCCGGCTGCACCTCGTAATGCTGTGCAACCCTATCCAAATCACTCTTCGTCGCGGCATACACACACGGCAACGTCGATATCTTGGGATACTTTTCGCGTAGGGAGGCGAGGTACATAAAGGATTCGGAGTTGGAGGAGTCGTAGGCGAGGCACAGGACGTCGCAGGCGTTTATGTGTTTGTCAGAGTCGAGGAGGTCGATGTCGGCGGGGAGGAGTTCTTTGAGCTGGGAGTGGAGGGTTAGCTTGGAAGGCATGTGGTTCCTCACTGTACTGACAATCATGTATCGCTGCTTTCCCTGAATCTCGACAGCGTTGCACACCTCCGTCGATGAGGTCGTAATATTCGTCGAGGACACCACATAATCATTCCCCAACGGCTTATTCAAAAACGCATTCAAAATGGCAGACTGTATACTGTACATTAGTAACTTCTTCCAATCACCAAAACTTTCAACATACCTTTCCAGCTCCCGGCTCTCCAACGACATACACACAAAACACATTCCGATCCGCCTTCTTATTCACCCTTCCTCCATGCTTCCTCGGTTTCGTGACCTTTAGCGCGTCAGTCGTTCCTCCCCTCCCTCCCTCAAAACCCAAATACGCCAGGTATCGTAGTGTCTCCGTGTGATCCATGAGCGTCGTAGCGGACCATTGTGCGAGCCAGCCTTGTAGGGTGACGTTACCTGCCTCATTACGCACAGTTGTGTAGGGAAAAGAACGCCAGGATGGTGGGATCGAGGGTGTATGCGCGAAAAGGAAGGCGAGTTCGGCAGGGTTTAGGGCGCCGTCGTTGTCTTTGTCGAATCTCGCAAACAAGTCCACGAAGAACCGGTATCCAGCGGGCGACAGCTCGACGGAGGCGAAAGCTGGTACATCCAATTTAGGGTGCAGAAACTTGTCTTTGAGCGAGAGTGAATCTGTGTATTCGAATTTTCGGAGAATAGTCCATGTTGTCTCGTGTCGGCCTTTCTCGGCAAAGATCTTGTTGAGGAGGATGAAGCCGTATTCCGTGATACCTCCGTCTTTGATGGCGTCAGTGGATGCCTTGGCTATGGTATCTTTAATGTCTTGGAGTTCGGCTGGTGGAAGAGATTTGTCGAAGCATTTGCGCTGACAAGAACTTCAGCATACACTCAGGAAAATTAAGCTCCGTCGACAAACCTGCAGCTCATTCATCTCATCATCATTCAACCTCCCATCCTGATCCGTGTCACTCAAAAAGAACACCCTCTGCAACGCCGCAACAGCTGCCGTCTTCAACTGCTGCTCCTTGAAATCAAACAGCGGACTTATCGGATGCGTCACACTCCTCTGACATAAGTAAAAGACCTCATTGACATTCACCAAGGATTTTGCGGAGCACCGGATACATGATTCGACTTCTTTGAACTCTTGCATGATCGGGATCATTTCGTCTTCGAGGGCTTGGTTGGCTTCGGGTTCTTCATTGAGGTCGGATTTGTTGGCGCAGAGGACGACGGGGAGCTGTGACCTGAGTTAGCAAGAATACCTGTTGGTGGGCGACACAACTCACGTTAACGCCGAGCGATCGAAACAATGGTAGCCTGTGTACGAGAGGTCAGTGATGAATGCGTCGAAGGACGATGCATACATGCCAGAATAGGGCGACTCGCTCACACGAGTAGTCGTCGGAGTAGACTAGACAAATGACATTCGCCCGTCTGATGTCTCGACACAATGCATCTCTATCATTTGGAGCCGACGATGTGTCAATGATCTGTGTAGTCACACTCTCGGGCGTACTGATATCCGGCGGGATAGTGATAACAGGAATTGTCTTTTGAATATTCGGCACAAAGGTCTCCTTCACCAATGCCGTGATAAGAGAGGACTTGCCGACACCTTCATCGCCGCAGACGACAACGGTGACCTGCTTGATGTCCATTGAACTCGAATAGGTGAATGTAACGTGGACAGGCGGATAGATGGTCCGTACGTTCTTTTCCCGGTTTGGGCATGGTGCTGCGATGCAAGGTTGCGCAGGGAGAATCCCCATACCGGTAAGTACTCCGCCGCGCTCCGCAATTGCCGACCAAATTACCCGTGGACCCTGCTGAACCTCCAAAACACCAGATCAACACCTCCAGCATGTTTGTGCTGCCTCCTCCATCGAACTACTCCACTCAGTATGCCCAGCAACTGAAGCAACGGGAAGAGCACTTTGCCCGTTTAGCACAAGCTGAGGCGGCTCCCAATACTATCACTTGCCCGACAGGCGAGGAGGATGCCTCGTTCGTCGCGGCGGAAGGACAGTACACGCTGCGTGATGAGGTAACACTTGCTATGCCGCCTCCGTTCGCGACGGAGGGGTTGCCGAACGCACTAAGTACGATCCCGGCGCCAAGAACGAATGGTGTTAGGTTGTCGTTCGTACCGTTGAAGCATAGGGATGTGCCGGTGGATGCGTATAGCAGTTCGCCGAAGTTGGCAAAACGGAATTCAAACCTTTTGGGGTTGGCGTCGCCGAAGACGGAGGAGCCTTCTCCGAGTCATTTAAACAGATCACTGTCGTCGCTTGACACAGAGTCGGTGGAAGATGATGTGGCGGACGACGATCAGTCGACTCCCCAAAGCTATACGGGCGTCGGCGATGACTCATCGAATTCCTTCGTCTCTATGTTCGGTACACCCGCCCAACGCGCCTGCGGCAAACAAAAGAAACCCAAGAACAGCATCGCAAAAACCACATCCTCCTTCGTCTCCCGGTTCATGGCACACACCAACCTCCTAAACCTCCTCGCAACACGACCAAACGACCAAACACTCCTCTTCGCCAGTGCATGCAGATCCTTCTCCTGGCTTGATTACTCGAGTCAGAATCGGCATGAAGCGCTTACGAGGATTCTGTTCGCGCGGTCATATCCGCTGTGTCAGGATATCAACATGCTCACCCGGGACTCCGACCATCTCGACGTCATCGTTGGATTTTCGTCGTCGGACTTGATCTGGCTTGACCCAATGACGAACAAATACGTTCGCTTGAACAAACAAGGCACTATCAACCCCTCAGCCGTCCTCGAGGTCAAGTGGATCCCGGGGTCTGAGAATCTTTTTATGGCGGCACATGCGGATGGAAGCGTGGTGGTATACGACAAGGAGAAGGATGATTCGACGTTCAACACGAGTCCTAATGCGAGCGTGGTGATGGAGGAAGGGGGTGAAGCTATTGGGTTCTCTGTACTGCGGAGCATGAACGGCAAAGCTGTAAAAAACAACCCCGTAGCATATTGGAAGGTTGCGAAGCAAGCTATCACAGGTATGATGGTGCGATATTAGTCCTCAAGTGATGGCACGCTGACATTCTTACAGCATTTGCATTCTCCCCCGACTGTCAACACATCGCCATCACCTCCGACGACGGCACCCTCAAAATCATCGACTTCCATGCCGAACGCGTCCTAGCCGTCTTCCAATCCTACTACGGCGGTTTACTCTGCGTCACTTGGTCCCCCGATGGCCGGTACATTCTCACGGGTGGTCAAGACGACTTGATCACCATCTGGTCCTTCCACGACCGGAAAATCGTGGCGAGGTGTTCTGGGCATAATAGCTTTATCAAGGCTGTTTCTTTCGATCCGTGGAGGTGCGATGATAGGGGATATAGGTTTGCGAGTGTGGGTGATGATTGTCGAATGTTGTTTTGGGATTTTAGCGTCGGTGCTCTTCATCGACCAAAACCGACAACGGGTCTGCAGCGAGCCGCATCAGTCAGTTCACGCTCAGTACAGAACCTACAAGCCCGAACACCTGAAAACGGTGATAGGAGCGGCGCTCTGTCTCCCTCCTCGATGGCACCGGTGGATCAAGTCGTCCACCCCCTCGCGCCGCGGAGTACGGTCGCGGTCTTGAGTCCGGTGTTGGCGAAGAAAGTTGATACGGATCCCTTGAGTTCGATTACGTTTAGGGAGGATAGTATTGTTACGGCGTGTACGCATGGACATGTCAGGACTTGGATGAGGCCTGGATGGGAGAAGAAGGCAAATATGTGAAGACGTATTGGATGATCTACAAATGATCTACAATTGAGAGATGACAGTTGCAGTTGGATCTGCACATCTTTATTTTGGTTGGGGAAGGCGGCCAGATCAGGCGTTATAACTCCGGAATATATTTTTTCCTTACTCGTGCCTAACTTAACTTTAACGCAGCAAGTCCTCTCGGCGGTGCCGCCACCTCGTTTAGCGCCCAACCCGAAGCTGTCCCGAGGTCGGCAGGGGCACGACAAATAAAGTTCAACCACCAAAACGTTGCTGTAATATAATCAGCTTGACAGGATATCACTCTCGTTGTCTTACCGATCGACACGCCGTTGCTTGTCAACTACCGCCCTATACCATACAACCTCCTGTGATCCGAGTCTGCGTTTGAGGGCGACAAGCACAAGTACGACGGGATGCAGAGTCTTCTGAGAGCTCACAGTCATAGTCATATCGCGTCGTTGTTTGACATTCGGTATGATCCGTTCTCTCGCTCTTCTATTCCCAGTGCTAATGGATTGCCACAGTATCGACTCAACCGAACGCGATGTCATTGTCTTCAGAGGTCCACCAGGCGAGAGCGCCGGCGTACTCCTCAAAGGAACCGTCGTCCTATCTCTACTGGAAACAACCTCGATCCGGTCTATCACGCTGAAGTTCTATGGACGTGCGAGGGTTATGTGGAATGAGACGTATATCACATCCAGCCGTGCCCAGAGTACACGAGTACAGAAGCAGGAAAACACGGTGTATGAGCATGAGTGGTCTTTCTTGCCCTTTGGGAAGCACAGTCATACGATTGGAAAGGGAAATTACGAGTATCCGTTTGAGGTTGTCTTGCCCGGAGATCTTCCCGAGTCGATTGAGGGTATGGAGGGCGGACACATCATCTACAAGATGAAGGCAGTGGTGGAGAGAGGAGGGTTCACGGCGGCCAACTTGGTCAAGAAGAAGCACATTCGCGTTATCAGAACGTTGTCGCCTGCTGCATTGGAGTTGTCGCAGACGATGCTCGTGGAGAACACCTGGCCCAACAAGATCGACTACTCTATCAGTATACCTTCAAAGGCGGTGGTAATCGGTTCCGTCATCCCTATCAACATCACTTTGGTACCCCTGATTAAGGGTCTTAATATTGGGAAGATTTCCGTTACTCTGAAGGAGTATTATACGTTGAACGCAGCGCACGGTCTTCACGGCCTGCCGGCCAGCAAGTCGGATGTCAGGACAGTGCAGTCGATGCGCATTGACGAACTGCCGACCGGCCAAGATCAATGGGAAGTTAACGAGGCCATGATCCTTCCCAAATCACTTTCTCAATGTACGCAAGATTGCGATTCGGACTACATCAAGGTCCGACACAAGCTCAAGTTCACAGTTTCTCTCAACAACCCCGACGGGCATGTTTCGGAATTGCGTGCAGCTTTGCCAGTAATGCTAATGATTTCACCCCGCACCCATGAGGACGGCACGATTCCTGACGAAGCTTCCGGCAGTTACACTGACAGCAACGGATTCACCCATGACGAGAACGCACTGCCGAGCTACGACCTGCACATGTACGACCGTCTGTGGGATGGCATCTCGTACACCGGTGTCAATACGCCAATGACGAGTGGTTTCGCTACGCCCGCAAACCGCAGTAGACGAAGCTCCATAGACCTCAACGACGCCAGCGGGTCTGGCTTTGGTCCTGGAAATTCGGCGTCGCAGCAGATGCAGCTCATGGCTGGTTTGACTGCCCTTGCTGAGCGACAAGCTCGTGGTATCTCGCCCCGCCCAATCAACGTGCATGATGCGCCATCGCATTACTCGGTCCCTGCGACACCATTGCACCCGCCAGAGGGAATGGAGGGTTCGCAGGGCCCGCATGACCACTCGGCGCCGCCAGGAGACTACTTCTCCCCTCGTATTGGATCATCGGCGGCGATCTCTGACGGGGCACGGACTCCGGCAGTGGATATGCCTGAGCAGAGTTTGGAGGATTTGAGCAAGGTCCCGTCCTACGATTCTGCGCTCAGGGTGAACACCCTGACGTTGGAGCCTTCTACAGCGGATTTGCCTACATATGAGGACAGCAGTCGACCACCATCGAGAACCGGGTCCCAGGCGGAGATCACTCCTGCGGTCACGCCACCGAGAGGATTGCAGAGGCCCCCACCTACGCACACGAGATCGCACATTTCGAGGACGTCGAGTAGTTTGGCGTTGAGGATGCTTCATGGAAAGAGGAGAGAGCACTAAAACTGGGGAAAGCGGTTAGAGGAGTTGAGATTTGCAAAAAGCAAAGGGGAGGCGGCGGAAGAGATTTATGGATTCGTTTTCGCACATTCTTTCTTGGCATGAGTTCATGAGTTCGGTCGTTCTTTTGAGATACAGCACAGTCAGAGGTGCTTGGAATTAGACAGTAAAACAAACCATATTATACCTACCTCCTCCTTGTCTACCTTGGACATGCCCATCCGCCGGCTCTCACGGCCGATGTCGCCATTTCGGGCATGCAGCTGCAGGTTGGGCGCCAGCCGAAACAGACCAGAATATCCACGTTACATCCCGACTGCAGAAACATACCGCAATGGCTACAGCACGGTCGCTCCCCCGGGTATGGCCGTCGTCTTTGCAGTTGGCTGCGATCACTCGACAGACCGTTGCCAGAACTCAGAGAGTACGTGAGCAACTGCAGCAGCGCGGGCTCGCGATATCTGTCAAGTCGAAGCCGTATGCTCGCACATTTGGTCAACCAACGGCGTACTCTCACCCTCACCTTGTCAAAGCCAATGAGCTCACACGGGGAATCACTCCTCAGGAATATGCGGCACGAAGAGCCGCTCTCGCTGACCGTATGGTTGAGGGATCAATCGCCATTTGCGTGGGGAACCACTTGCACTACATGTCCGGTTCCGCACACTACGACTTCCAACAAAACGCGAATTTTTTCTACTTGAGCGGATTTACTGAACCTGATGCTGTCTTGGTAATCGAGAAGGTCTCTGCGTTACAGCACCAGTTTCACCTCTTCGTTCCTCCAAAGGATGAATTCGCCGAATTGTGGAACGGAACTAGGACGGGAGTTGATGCCGCCTTGGAGGTCTTCGGAGCAGATGAGGCATGGAGTATCAACTCCCTTGTGCAGCATCTTACGCCTATGGTTGACCGTGCGACGGTCATCTATGGTGACTTTGCATCCCTCCAGAGACAACGTTCATCATTAGCAGGAGCTGGCTTCTTGCGCGGATCAACTAGCTCGCAGGCAGAGTCTTTGATCACGTCGATGCTGGATCCGGTCAAGCTCAAGCCGTTGAATACACACGTTCATAGTCTGCGATCGTTCAAATCCCCTGCCGAGATTGCTCTCATGCGCACGGCTGGCAAGATCAGTGGCCGCGGATTCAACAACACTATGCAGAAAAGGCTTATGTCAGAGCATGAAGTAGCTACTACGTTGGACTATGAGTTCAAAATGGGAGGTTGTGAGAAATCTGCATACGTTCCGGTCGTCGCAGGCGGAGAGCATGCATTAACGATTCACTACACGTCGAACAACGACATGTTGGAGTCAGGGGAGATGATTCTCGTTGACGCCGGAGGACAGTATGGAGGTTATGCTGCAGACATCACTCGGACATGGCCTGTAAACGGAAAATTCACGCCTGCGCAGCGGGATCTGTACCAGGCCGTGCTCAACGTGAACAAGTCATGTATCAAATTGGTTAGCGAAGCAGAGAACATGACAATGAATGATTTGTTGCGAAAGTGCTCATCACAGCTGGGCGAGCAGTTGAAAGCCTTGGGATTCAGTTTGGTAGAGGGAGACCTTGATCGCGTCTTGTTTCCTCACCACGTTTCCCACCAGCTTGGAATTCAAGTGCACGATAGCCCGTCAATACATTCGCGTGATGTCCTCAAGGCCGGGCAGGTCATCACCATCGAGCCTGCGATCTACGTGCCAAACAACGAACGATGGCCGAAACACTTCAGAGGAATGGGCATTCGAGTTGAGGATGATGTACTCGTTGGCAAGACCGATCCTGTGGTGCTCACAACGGAGGCAGCGAAGGAAGTCGTGGACATTGAAGAATTGATGAGGTAGAGAACAATCAATGCGTTGTCTAGGACACCAGACGATCTCTGGGAAGCGATAAACACACTCTTCACTTATCCACCTGTAGCTTAACCTTGCCATCTGTACCTACTACTGGCGTGATTCCTGTGCCCTCAAGAGCCTCACTTGGCATAACCTTAATAGCTTCCATTTCCGCCACCAGTGCTTGATTGTCTGTGTTTTCCTCCAACAAGTTTCTGACACAGAGTACCGCATGTTCTCGCAGATAGGGGTTGTCATCGTCAACATTGCACTGGCTAAGAACCAACTCAATTCCGTGAAGGCGGCGGACCTCGTCTTGCACGAACCGTGACTTGTAACACAGTGTACTGAGTAATCGCACTGTGTCACGTTTGACAAAAGCAAATGCTTTCATTGATTCAGGGGAAGAGGTAGATTCAGCTGTAGGGTCGAGTGGAGAAGAGGAGACACCACCTGAGGAATGCTTAATTGTTCGTCTTGGAACATAGGTGTTTGCAGCACCGAGCAACGCGATTGCTGTTTCGAGTAGCCCATTCTTCAGCAAAGCCTCTTTTGCGGACAGGTCAGAGCTAACGTGTGCCAGCGTCTGTAACAACAGAACAACAGCAGTCCAAATTGCTGTCGCATCTGTCACATCCAACTTCTCGTTCGAAGCTGCTGTTGAGTGGTCACTGTTCAAGGCCTTCATCAGGTATGATGATCTGATTGCAACTGCTTCAAAAATCTTGACCAGGGAAGTTGGTAACTTAGGTTGCTGACCCAAATCGATTTGTTGCGAATCCAGCATTGCATCCACGATCTTCAAGATGTTGAGCTGCGGATCTGACAAGACATAATGTTCGCTCTTTGCAAGGTCATAGAGCTGCTCAAATCCACCATTCCTAATGACTGACGCGATGATGTAGTATGTAAGCTCAAACGCTTTTGATTGAGATTCCTCAAATGCATCATCAGCAATCATAGACAGCTGGAGCAGAAGTGCTCTTCCTGACGATGTGTTGAGCAGTGTATCCCGTAATGATGCTCTCTCAGATACACAATTCCAAGTAAAGAAAAGTAAAGGCAGAATCGCTTGTCTCGAGGAGAACGCAAACAAAGAGTTCATGAACCATTCATCGGCATATCTAACCCAGTTCCTCCATACCCGTTCCTTCTGCCGTGCATTGCCCGCAATCGTGTTCGCAAGAACTTGCAGGGATGTTGTGATGAGACCTGAGGAAGCTGCATTATCCGCGTTTGCCAAACATGCCTGCAAGACATTCTCAATCATTTTCTCAAGGTTGGCATTGCAAGCATTGTCCTGGGATTGCTGGCCAGCAGCAAGCAAATTCCTTCCAAGTGTTAACAGATTCTTGATAGTCTCAGACAGTTCATCTTTTGATGTAGTAACAGTGGTGCTGGTAGTAGTACATTGTACAGCTGCGACAAGGTTGTTCCACACCATTGGTTCCTCCCCCAGCAGCTCTCTCAAACTCGCATTTGACTGTGTTTCAAGAACTAGTTGTTTCAGACTTTCAAGGGCCTCTGTTGATGAGCCGTGCTGGAGATTTCTGAGAAGAGCGACCGTAGTTTCCATCCACGCCGATATGAGTGGTCGCGTCTGCCAAGCACAGTAAGAAGGATGGAACAGGATTGTACCGCGTCACGGCGAATGCCTTCAAAGGAGATCACTGGTGCAAGTTGCGTCTTCGGGCCGCGGGTCTGCTCTGTCAAAAATAAGGTTTTGCTGCAATATGAAAGTCTACGCTACTAGCGTTGTTTTGCTCCGCAACGACACTGACCTCATACAATGGAGCGAATACCGGATGACCTCGAAAATCTCAATCTAGCATCGAGCATTATCATCTCGAACATACCCGAGGATGCTACAGCGGCACTCAATCGATACACCCAAGCAGATACGGCCAAAGGTGATAGCAGAGCAGGTTATGACCGAGAATCAAAGAGGTTACTGACGCCTGATCAGTCGCTATAAGGTTCAAAGCCGTCGGCCGAGCGCCAATACTGAAGCAACAAGTCTACAAGATCACCTCTGGTCAGAGATTCCAGACTGTCACCACCTTTCTGCGAAGGCAGCTGAAGCTGAGACCATCCGACACACTTGTACGTTACCCGTTTCATACCACGCCAGAACGGCTGACCAGATGGCTATAGTTCTTATATATCAATTCCACCTTTGCACCATCGCTGGACGAGGTCATCGGTAACCTATATCAGGTCAGTCGATCTTGACCATACTTGTTTGACTTGCTAATGTAGTTTACAGAGCTTCAAAGTGAACGACGAACTGGTAGTCAACTACTGCACGACCCAAGCTTTCGGATAATAACGAATTCTTTCCTTTGAATCTCACAATGCTGAGATCTATTCTAGCAATTATACCCAAAGAGATCTCATGCAAACCGCCCCATGTCCCTATCCATAATAACAAAAAACACCCAGCCCGAAAAACAACCAACGCCTTACGCTTAGTAAACCTCCAAAACGTAACGTCCCTCCTCCTTCATCTCCTCAACACCGTTCCTGGTAACAGCCTTAGACAAGACCTCGGTGATAGCCGGCACGGGCCATGTAGGACCACAGAGGTAGAAGGATCCGTTACCCTCAAGGAGAGCCTCCTTAACATCAACCAAGTTCTCCTCGAGCTTGTCCTGAATGTAGACCTTCTGGGGCTGGTCACGAGAGAAAGCACATCCGAGAATGGTGATGATACCAGCATCGAGGTAAGCCTCCCATTCCTCACCGAACAAGTACTCCTCACGACGATGACGGGAACCGAGGTAAAGGAAGACCTTTCCAATCTCGATACCCTGAGCCGCCTGCCAAGCACGATACTCGACGAAAGCACGGAAGGGAGCAAGACCCGTACCCAAACCAGCCATGATGATGGGCTGGGTGTCCTTGGGAGGAAGCTTCATGACGGAAGGCTTAACGGACACAACGAGCTCGTCGCCGATCTCGAGACGAGACAAGTAGCGAGTAGCCTGACCGTAACGGTCACGGCCAGTAGGATCACGCCAGTCAACTGCGACAACCAAGAGGTCGACCTGGTTGGGACGGACCTTCTGGGAAGAAGCGATGGAGTACTCACGACGCTTCAGGGGAGGCACGATCTGAGCCAACTGACCGAAAGCAGGGCGAGCAGACTTGAACTCGTGCAACAAGTCAACGTAGTGGATGGTGTCAACCTCAGCACGGCGCTTGAACTCAGTAGTACCCTCGGCAGAAGCAAGAGTAAGCAACTGCTTCCTCTCAGCCTCGTCGGTGGCGAACTCAGCGAGCTGCTCGTAGAACTTCTTACCAGGACGGCCGAACAAGTCAATGTTCTGCAACAAAGCCTGGAAGATGGTGCGGGTCTCGGTGTAGGCAGGGTCCTCACGGGAAGGAACGTTAACCAACTCAGAGGCGTCAAGACCGTAGAAGTCGATGAAGTCCTCAACCTCCTTCCTGTCGTTGTGAGCGTGAACACCCAAAGCCTCACCGATCTCGTAGGTCAAACCAGTACCGGTGGTGTCGAACTCGATGTGGAAGATGTTACGGTCGTAGTCAGCAGGAGTAAGACGCTTGTTGGACTTAACCTTGACGATGAAGTTGCGCTCAGGGAGGTCAGGGCGGATGGAAGCCTTGGTCTCGTAAGCCTCTTTGAACAAGAGACCCTTGGCAGCCTCGTGCCACTTGGAGGTCTCACCAACACGCTCCTCGATCTCCTTCTCAGTGTTAGCCTCGGTAGAGTTGGCGCGGATGGTGGTGGGGAGCTCCTGTGCAACCTCGGCCTCAGCCCAGGTAGCGGGGACCTCGACCTTGTTGAGACCCTTGGCAAGATTCTCAACGATCTTGGAGACAGCGGGAAGAATGGACTTGGCGTCCTCAGAGTTGAGGGCGGCAACCTTCTCAGCAGCACCAGCAAGGTCAAGCTCAGGGCGCGCAACCTTCAAGAAAGCAAGCTGAAGAGCAACAGCGTCGGTCTCAGCGGAAGCCTCAGACTTCTCACCGAGCTCGGCAACGTTGAGGACGTAAAGCTCAGCCTTCTTGGCGGCAACAGCACGACGGAAACCAGCAGGGAGCTTCTTCTCGTAGTCAGCATCCTTGATAGAGGTGCGCAACAGGACCTTAGCACCCTCCTTGGCAGCACCGAGAACATCATAGGAGTTCAAGATCTTAGCGTCCTGAACAACAACGACATCGGCGTTCTCGATCGCGAAAGGAGCCTCAACAACAGACTTGGTAGAGCGGATCTCAGTCTGGATGATACCAGCCTGGGACAAGTTGTCGAAGACGGCGTTGAAGGAGACGTTCTTGCCAGAGACCTCAGACAAAAGCTTAGCAACCTTGGCGGGAGCAGCAGCGGTGGCAGTGGCGTCAACATCCCAGTGGACGTACTGAACGGCCTCTTCGCCAGCGAAGAAGTCGAAGGAGGGGGCACCGAGGTAGTCGGCGATGTCACCAATGGTGAAGACCTTCTCGGTAGAGTACTTGATATCCTTAACGGAGGCGTTGACGGAGGAAGTGGCCAAAGCAGCAACAACGTCAGCGTAGAGAGCGGACTGTGTGTAAGCCTGGGCGACAGCGTCCTTGTCGGCAACCTGACCAAGGACGGAGACCTTCTTCACGGAAGCGGGGAGGGCCTCGAGGAAGTGCTTGTCGGAGAAGGGACGGTAGACACGGACGACGACAACACCGAGCTTCTGACCAGCCTTGGACAACTCGGCGGCGGCGCGGCGGGCAATGCGAGCCTCGGTGGAACCGAAGACAACCAAAACCTGCTCAGCCTCAGCGTGACCCTCGTACTCGAACAAACCGTAGTTGGTACCGAGCTCAGAGTTGAGGTTGTTCAAGATCTTAGAGATGCGCTCAGCGGCATCCACCTTCTTGCCGACAGCATCCTGGGCCTGGATGAGCTGGGTGTAGGTGCGCTTGACGGCAGCGGCGTCAAGAACATCAACAACCTGGCAAGACTCGCGCGCAAGGCGGACACCGTCGTAGACATGGATGGCGGGAGTGACGGAGGAGATCAACGAGGCAAAGAGAGCCATGTGCTGGATCTCGTGAGCGGAAGAAGAGGAGATCAAAGAGACACCGGTCTCCTGGGCGGCGTAGAGAGCGCTGGCGTAGTTGGCAACCAAGGCAGCGTTGGCGGCGGAGTAGTCGGATGCAGAGACGTGGGCAACGAAAGGTGTGGCAGCCGAGTAGAGGAGCGCAAGCTGGGTAAGAATGGGCTGCATGGTAGCGAGAGTCTGGGTGGACGCGATGACAGCGTGGGGAGCAGGGTACTTCTGCTTGAAGTCCTCAATGGAGAAGAAGTCACCGAGAACCATCGCACCAGCACCAGAGCGGGACTGCATCTTAGCGAGGACGGGGAGACGTCCATAGCCGTTCAAGACACCCTCCTTGTTCCATTGCGCGACAGCGGTGTCGAGGTCATCACCCTCAGAGCTGTAAGAGTAAATCTTGGAAGCAAGGGCATAGCCAACCTGCTGGACGAGCTGCTGAGCGGTCAAGTAAGTAGGACCGGACAGAGAGTCGTAGGCGGGGACACCCCAAGGAAAGGCAGCGGTGGTAGACATGTCTGGATTCACGCACAGCAAACCTCAATTGGGTCCCTTCTGGGGGGTATATAAAGAGAGGGTAAGTGGGGAGGCGATGTGGCGCGAAGTCACTTTTTTTAGAAGCGGCCCAGCTGCGACCGACTGAGCACGCAATTCGGATCGAGAATCCCCACACCGGCAACTTCATGAGAGCGAGATAGAGGGTGATCCGCCGAGGAATACAGTCCTATAACCTTCTAGATTACTTCTATCCAACAGATCGATCCATCCTCCCTACCTTTCCATGGGATCACGTTGGACGTGGGCTCAAGCACACCCCGAGCACTAAAGATTTCGTACGAGTCAATCCGCGATAAAGTTGAGCCGGTCGATAGAGCTGAGCTTAAAGTCCGCGCAAACCTTTACAAAACGCGAAGATGTCTACCAACGATAAGTACCAGAGTCCCTTGACCTCCCGCTATGCCTCCAAGGAGATGTCCGGTTCGTCTCCACCTTTTTTCCCACACTGATCCGCCCAGGATCTGACATTTTTGACTTTATCAGAGTTGTTCTCGAACGCGACTCGTTTCGGTACTTGGCGTAAGCTCTGGCTTAACCTTGCCACTGCTGAGAAGCAGTTGGGTTTGAGCCAGATCACCGATGAAGCCCTCGAGCAGATGAAGGCCAACTTGGTGTTGAACGAGGAGGACTTCAAGGTTGCTGCTGCTGAGGAGAAGCGTGTTCGTCACGATGTCATGGCCCACGTTCACGCCTTCGGAAAGAACGCCCCCGCCGCCGCCGGTATCATTCACCTCGGTGCCACCTCTTGCTACGTTACCGACAACGCCGACCTTATCTTCCTCCGTGACGGTTGCGACATTTTGATCGAAAAGCTCGTCAACGTCATTGACCGTCTTTCCAAGTTCGCCCTCGAGCAGAAGGACGTCCCCACTCTTGGATGGACTCACTTCCAGCCCGCTCAGCTCACCACCGTTGGTAAGCGTGCTACCTTGTGGTTGCAGGAGCTCCTCTGGGACTTGCGTAACATCGCCCGTGCCCGTGACGACCTTGGTTTCCGTGGTGTCAAGGGTACCACCGGTACCCAGGCCTCTTTCTTGGCCCTCTTCGACGGTGACCACGACAAGGTCGAGGAGCTCGACCAACTCGTCACCGAGCTCTCCGGCTTCAAGCACGCCTACCCTGTCACCGGTCAGACCTACTCCCGCAAGATCGACATCGACGTCGTCGCTCCCCTCGCTTCCCTCGGTGCCACCGCCCACAAGATCGCTACTGACATCCGTCTCCTTGCTAACTTGAAGGAGGTCGAGGAGCCCTTTGAGAAGGACCAGATTGGTTCCTCCGCTATGGCTTACAAGCGTAACCCCATGCGTTCCGAGCGTGTCTGCTCCCTCGCCCGTCACTTGATGACCCTCGTCAACAACACCACCATGACCGCCTCCGTCCAGTGGTTCGAGCGTACCCTCGATGACTCCGCTAACCGTCGTGTCACCATCCCCGAGGCTTTCCTTACTGCCGACATTATCCTCTCTACCCTCCTGAACATCACCTCCGGTATGGTCGTATACCCTGCTATCGTCGCGAAGCACGTCGCCGCCGAGCTCCCCTTCATGGCCACCGAGAACATCATCATGGCTATGGTCCGTCACGGAGGTGACCGTCAGGTCTGCCACGAGAAGATCCGTGTCCTCTCCCATCAGGCCGCCGCTGTCGTCAAGCAGGAGGGAGGTGACAACGACCTCATCGAGCGTGTTAAGAACGACGAGTACTTTGCCCCGATTCACGCCGAGCTCGACACATTGTTGGATGCCCGTACTTTCGTCGGTCGTGCGCCCGAGCAGGCCCAGAAGTTTGTTGAGAAGGATGTTGCGAACGCCTTGGCTCCTTACAAGGCCTTGATCACCTCGGAGAATACTGAGTTGTCTGTGTAAAAAGGATGCTGGCCTGGACTACATATAGCCGCAGTTGTGTATTAGCCTATCCTATATTTGAAATCAAAAAAATTCCATAGACTCCAAAAATCCAATGTCCCAAACGCCGTCCGTTGATGCCCATTTTAAATGCCTTCGATTGCGGACCACTTGGCTGCATCACTGCTCGCCTCCTCCGCACGAGATGCACCCACTGTTTTCTCTTCCATGTCATGGTCTTCTTCCGTGACTCCATTCCGAGCAAACTGCGCTATCAGCCTCTCGGTCTCCCTGCACTTATCTCTGATCTTCTCCATCTCCTCCTTCTTACGTCGTATCTGCTCCTCCATCATCATGCACAGCGTCTCTCTCGCCTGGTGCGGCCGATATCCGTTCAGCAGATAGTGAACATTATGCACAATTCTCTTGAGATCCAACAGCTTCGGGAACCACTGTATGAAGACAGCCATTAAAATCGCGCGGAAGGGAATGCAGGCGTGATTTTCATACCTCATTAGGATTGTCCCCCATAATCGTCACGATCTCCAGGTAGTTCAGCAACATGCTTTTTGTCAATTTCCGCAGCTCCGTGACTCTATCCACCTCTCCCTCCGGGAACAACTGTAGACCATCAGGCCATAGGATTCTCCCCGTCATTGGGTTCACCACCTCAACCAACGGCGGCAGTTCCTGATGCTCGATCTGTGGGAAAGGATCAGCACTGCAGTCTGCTGCTTCGACTTGCATCACCCACACTTCTGTCCACCCCAAAAACTGTGATATACCCCTCCTCCGGCGGCTCAGGCGGTTTCAAGAACTGCAACACCGTTCCTTCCGTCGCTCCTTCCGGCACATCCTGTGCAGCCGCAACATTCTCCGCAGTAAAGATTTTGTAGAATGGAGGCGGATCT
Organism: Saitoella complicata NRRL Y-17804; assembly: GCF_001661265.1. Classification (NCBI taxonomy): domain Eukaryota; kingdom Fungi; phylum Ascomycota; class Saitoellomycetes; order Saitoellales; family Saitoellaceae; genus Saitoella; species Saitoella complicata. The sequence goes on from NW_017566999.1 coordinate 253,002, forward strand.
GGGAACGCTGAGCCTTGCCCTTGCTCTGCCATGGTGAGTGCCGGGGTGTGTATGCGGAGTTGGGGTGTACGACGCAGTTGCATGGGCATGCAGGGGCCAGAAATCTCGCGGTTTTGTATGATGATTTCAGGTTTGATAACTGCTGTTATACCTATGCTATGAGAATATCGCCAGTTCTCCAATCCTCCTCTTTTCTCCAGCTGGCAGTGACTGTTATAGGTTCTCACTGCACTGCCAACATTCACATATATCGTACTGTATCGCCTGATTGACCTTGCCATTGAGTTATACTTCGCAAGCAAACCGCTCCATTCAATCGCTTCCAACCTTTACCTTGAACTTCTCCAACTCCTCCGGCTTTATTGGGTATGTATGCTGCACAGCCGGAAAGCTCCTAGCCTTCACTTCCTCGACATACTTGCCGATTGCTTGTCTCGTCTTCACTCCTATTGACTCATACTGCTTCACAAACTTTGGTACGAAACGCTCGAATGCGCCGAGCATGTCCAGTTGTACAAGAACCTGCCCTGAACATGCTGATCCGGCACCAATACCGATTGTGGGGACAGTGATGCGTTTTGTGATGATCTCGGCTATCTCAGCTGGCATAGCTTCCAGGACAATGGCGAAGCAGCCAGCTTTCTCAAGTGCCACTGCATCCTCCAATAGTTGCGCCGCACTCGCTGCCGTCTTTCCTTGTACTCTGAATCCACCCAAAGCCGCTTGTCTCTGTGGCAGCAATCCAATATGTCCCATCACTGGAATCCCCACCCTCGTCAACCTCTCAATCGTCACCGCCATCTCCTTTCCTCCCTCCAACTTGACAGCCTCCACACCCCCCTCCCTAATCAACTTCGCAGCATTCCGAACAGCATCTTCTGGTGAAGCTTCATATGTCCCAAACGGTAAATCCGCAACGACATACGCCGACTTTGTTCCCCTCACCACAGCCTTTGAATGATGAATCATATCCTCCATTGTCACCTGATTTGTCGAGGTATACCCCAATGCGACCATCGCTAGGGAGTCACCAATGAGGATCAAGTCCGTTCCAGCTTGATCCGCAGCGAGTGCTGATGGAAAATCATGTGCCGTAATCGTTGCAATCGGGATTTGCTTTTTGTAGAGTTGACGGAGGGTATGGAGTGTTGCTTTTGGTCGAGGGATATCTGCAATTGCGGTGGGTGTGGTGCTAGAGGAAGCGGGAGCACCGGCTGGATCTGGGGATGGGTGGAAGCTGTAGAATCTTATTGAGTGTTGGGTGCATGGTCTGTGTCGGAGACGGCCTAGTGAGAGCAGTGGTCGACGTAGGGAAGCCATTGTTTTGTGATGGAGTCTTCGTTACATACACGGTCAACTTTTTGGACATCTACAACTCGGCCGCTCCGCGGCCGGCGCCCCGCTTTCGGAAATGTAATAGCCGACAGGTGACCCGCAAATTGTAGCACAGACGACGGGGTTAGTTGACCTCAATTTTCAAGATAAAATACACTCTTCTACGTGCTCTCTACCCCTCAACATGACTTCGTAATGCAGCTGGGGTATCACGTTACAGCACCCGCACTTTGGGCTGCAGCACCAGCGTACGGGGGCGCGCTCTCCTCGTATCTCGCCGTCCTGGAAGTGCTACTCCACCCGACCTCCTTCACGACAGTTCGCTACTACCATCATGAGGTATTGCAAGCTAGAATGCCTTCCTTACGCATACGCTGACGACACGATACAGTTCTCCCAAACGCAGGATCGAGACAGACGTCATGAAGCTGTGAGTGACCCTCGTTCCGCCTTCTCCTCCCTTATAGCCCTCTAACTCCTTCCACCAGTCTCATGTCCGACTACGAAGTAACCCTCGTCAACGACAACATGCAAGAATTCTACGTCCGCTTCCACGGCCCCGCAGAAACCCCCTTCGCCGGCGGCATCTGGAAAATCCACGTCGAACTCCCAGACCAATACCCTTACAAGTCTCCCTCCATCGGATTCATGAACAGAATTTTCCACCCAAACATCGACGAGTTGAGTGGAAGTGTGTGTTTGGACGTGATTAATCAGACGTGGAGTCCGATGTTTGATATGATTAATATCTTCGAGGTGTTCTTGCCGCAGTTGTTGAGGTATCCTAACCCGACGGATCCATTGAACGGGGAGGCTGCGGCGCTGTTGATGAGGGATCCGAAGAGTTATGATACGAAGGTTAAAGGTTCGATCATTCAAGTACCGGATTTCTTGCTGTTCACGGTGGCTAACGTGGGTTTGTCGAACAGAATACGTCCAGAGATACGCAACACGGGAAGCTGCGGACGACGCCACAGGCGAGTCATCGTCCGACGAAGAAATGAGCTCCGTCGGCTCATTCGATTCTGACGACGAAGACGTCGCTGGTCAAATGGAGGTGTAAACCACACTCACACCCTCTCGTGAATGGGCGTTTGGCGAGTTGAACGACAGCAGCATGCATATGCAAGCATTGATTGTATGATATGAGTGTATGTACTTTTATTCTTTTGGCGGGTGTTGCTTTTCTTGGACGGATCTCTTTGGCGGTGTTGCGTTAGGTACCTTCTGATCTGCTGTTTGAGCCGGAGTTCTTTAGGTTTTTGTCATTATGGGGCTTTTGGTCGTCATTTACGTTGTTTTCCTTGGTTCCTTTGCAATTCATAATGTTGTCATACTTGCCTGAACGTACCGTCACTTGTGCTCTACGGGGTGTGGGGATCGATGAGAGGTGATCAGAGGAGAATCTACAAAGGACAACCAGATGAATTTAACAAACTTCGGATTGATAGCCATACTCTCGATCTCTAGGTCCCACCGAGATTCCAAAGAAGAACAACCAAAAATACCAACGAACAGGAGGCACAGACGAATGGGGGTCCATGCCAAAGCCCGTCTAACTCCATTTTTTTGAAAATCAAATCGCAGAAAAGCAACGCAGGAGCACCACAAAAAATCTTAAAGTCCCATCAGCAAGAAGTCATCCTGTCCAAAACGCTATAAAAACATCGTTAAGCCGTCCTTTTTCGTGCGTCTCATCCATCAAGTTCATTAAGATTAGACCTCGTCATTCTCAAGAATCCATCACAAAAATCATATCGTGGTCACTCACTCCTCGTCGTCGTCAATATCGTACACTCGTAACTTCTGGGGGTGCGTAAAGCACGGGGTCTAGGTGTTGAGGATCTCGGGGAGGAGCATAGGGAAGCCGACTTTGAGCATTGCGTTCGCGAACTCGAAGTCTCCCAACTCCTCCTCCTCCTCCTCCTCCTCCTCCTCCTTCTCAGAGACCTCGACGTCGCTTATGGACTCAGGCTCTGATAAGAGTAACTCAAGATCAGATAAACCCTCCTCATCACTCCCCTCATCCTCCGTCAACGTAGGCGTACACTCCTCAGACCCCGGAGAGTTCCCACCCCTTAAGCTCCTCACAAAAGACCTGTAAAACGGCCACCCCTTGAACTTCCACTGCCACTCCAAGCCCTCGAGAAGACTTAGACTTTGATTCGTGTACCACCTTTTGTCAAGGTCCACACAGGGGAGGGCGAAAGAGGGGACGAGGCCATCGACGATAGTGTTGTGTCCGTCGGAGAGGAGGAAGGAAGGGAGGCGGAAGATGTGGGAGGTGTCAGGGGCTTCATATTCCCGGGATGCGGAGCGGGGAGTGATTGTGCTATCCCTGCGAGCGGGCCTTGGGTTGGCGGACTGGGTGGGGGTGGAAGAACCAGAGCCAGCGACCGAGTTCTCGCGGCTGGTACCGATGGGGGCGTGGGAGACGGCGACGACGGCCAACTCCTCCTCGGTGAGCAAACCACCGTTGAGAGCAGCAGAGCCACAAAGGGCGACTTCACTTTCAGGAGCAGGAGCGGCAGTGACAGTCTCCTCACCTTCACCTTCTTCGGAGTCGGAGTCGCTGTCAGACTCTGACAACTCCTCCAAGTATCCCGCACGAAATTCGTCAAAGACAGAATAAAGGGCGTACTCGTCGTTCTTGAGATCATAGTTGTACTCCTGGTGGTTGTAATCAAGCGAGTAACTATAGACCATGTATGCGCCTGGAGGGTAGCGCCCGATTGTGGTTTGCTGGCTAAGAAGCCCGCGACGGACCAGAGATGCGTGGAGGTCCGAGAAACTCTCGCGCCAGTTGGGATCACCACGCTGATACACCCACGACTCTTGGGGTTTACCACGGTATGAATGATCAAGAGGGGTAGGGTCTCCACAATCTGTGATGGGTTTCGCAAGGTCGCTGACCTGAAGGTGGGGCATACAGCCCCTAACACCGTCGCAATCCTTCACATGACGGTTAACAGCGGTGCGGGAGAGGTTCGTCTTCGAGTGATCCGGCACATCGCCCTGAGGACGGTACCCAGGCCACTGAAAATCGGCAGCCTCGGGGTTGAAGTTGAATTTGCGTATTCCGGGGACAGGGGTGCTGGTGGGACTGAGACCGGTACCGGAGTCGTGACGAGTATAACCGGGACGAATGCTACGGAAACCGGCACTGGGGTCGCTCGAAGGTTGGTGGGGAAACCTGTGAACGAAATGACTAGCATTCAACCCCTGATCACCCCGGCGGGAAGTCCCCGGTGGTGCGAAGTGGGACATATGCGCGAAACGAAAGTCGTGGGAACGAAGGGTAAGGCTGTGTAGTTGGTGTTGAAGATGGGTACAGCTCGATAGAGATACGGTTGTATGCTTGGTTCCTCTGGGGGTTTACTTTCGACTGAAGGAGGAGGAGCAGACAGGAAGGAGGGCCGAATAAATAGCGGAGGGAGAGGAGGGGACGGGGGGAGACGCGACCGGGGGCACTCACGTGCGGGCAGACGCGCCTTGTGAAATGTTTGCCTTGCCCTTCCCAATGCGGCACGCTGAACAGCCGCCGTCATCCTGCAGCACCGCACAGATCACGGCTGCGTGCGAGTCGAGTGGTCAGTGCGAGGGCTAGCGTGGGATCCCCCGCATCCGCATCGGGCGTGACAGCTTCGACGCGCGCACCACCGCCGTCCCGGTGCACCCGCGCTAGGCCAAGACAGGAAACAAAGGACCGAAGACACGGGAGAGCAGGCAAACAACAAAAGAAGCTTCGGGCCGACGTGTGCGATGTACCTCCATGGTCGGTGTATGCTGCCTTATTACCCTGGGATTTCGCACTTTGTTGCCGAGGACCTGTTGGTAAATCACGCTGAGCTATGGGAAACGCAAATGGGAAGGGTCCGGTAGTGTTCACAGATGCTGGTATGTCGCGGGTGTCGCACGTTTGTGAGCGCTCTGAGCTGATTTGCTTGCGCAGTGAATTTGGACCATTTCAAGCTGTTGCGCGTTGTTGGGAAGGGTGCGTTTGGGAAGGTATGCATTGATCTGTCTTCCGTGTCGCGTCGTGGGATTGGAGCTGACCGGCGAATGTGTAGGTCCGCATCGTGGAGCGACGAGATACCAAGCAGAGCTATGCGCTCAAGTACATCCGCAAAGACGACTGCGTGAAGGCAAGCGCAGTGCGCAACCTCATACGCGAAAGACGTGAGTTGTCTTGCAAAGATCGAGCACGAGCGTCGGCTGATTGGTTTCTCCGGCTGTAGAGATGCTGGAGGAGTTGGAGCATCCTATGATCTGCAACCTACGATATGCATTTCAGGACGATGAGTACATGTATGCCGCACCTCGTCCTTCTCCCTTTCATGCGTTTCTGATGTGAAGTTACAGCTACATGATCCTTGACCTGATGCTCGGCGGCGACCTCCGCTTCCACATCCAACGCAAAACCTTCACCGAACCCGCCATCCACTTCTGGCACGCCGAAATCGCTCTCGCCCTAAAATACCTCCACTCCCACGGTATCGTCCACCGCGACATCAAGCCCGACAACATCCTCCTAGACGCTGATGGCCATGCGTGCCTGACCGATTTCAATGTTGCGGCGTATGTTCCGAAGGAGGGCAAGTTGAGTTCGAGGAGTGGAACGGCGATGTATATGGCGCCGGAGGTGTTCGAGAGGAGGGGGTATGGGGTTGGGGTTGATTGGTGGAGTTTGGGGGTTTGTTTGTATGAGTGTGTTTACGGGAAGGTTTGTCTCCTCTCATTCCTACTCGTGTTGAAGTCTTGTGCTGATGAAGGTGGATGCAGCGCCCGTTTACCGCGAAGACTGAGGAAGAACTATCACACCAGATCCGCTGCGAGGACCCAGAATTCCCGCGAACAACGCCAACAGTATCCGACGCCTGTACTTCCGCCATCTCTGCCCTCCTCACAAAGGATCCAGCGAAACGTCTCGGCGCATCATCCTTCTCCGCATTCACCTCCCACCCTTTCTTCAAAGATCTCGACTTTGCTTTGTTGGAGAAGAAGGATGTGGAACCTATCTACCAACCGCCTCGAGAGAAACAAAACTTTGACGGCGCCTATGACCTGGAAGAACTACTACTGGAGGATAATCCACTAGACTCCGGCAGCCGACGAAGAACGCGGAAGAAGAAGGGGAGAGAAGGCGCGACCGACGCCGAGGTACGCGAAATCGAGATGTACGAGATGATGGAGCAATACTTCGAGGTCTTCGATTCCTCTGCTATGGAGGCTCTGAGCCCGGGAACTACCGTTGCTTGTGCAGCGAGGTTGGATATGCCAGCACCTCCATCACGACTGCGACCAGACTACGCAAACTCATCCTACTCCTCAAGTCCCGGCTCCCACTCAACACGAGATCGATCGGGTGAGTCGCCTATGCCCTCCTTACAATCGAACAGCATGATTGCCGGTCATGGGCATAGTGGTAGTATATCCACCGTCACGCAAAGTCCTAAATTGGGATTCTTGGTACGGAAGAAAGCCGGGAAAGCGAGTCAGGAGGCGTTGGGGGAGAGGTATAGGGAAAAGGGAGGGAATGGACAGGGGCAGGAGAGGGGTGTGTTGGGGAGGGAGGGGGCGAGGGTTGCTGTGAAGTTGAGGTGAATTTAAGATGCGGTATGAGTTAGCATAGGATGATGGTCTAGGGTGGATGTACGTTGCGCTGAGCAAGGGATAGTAATGTCATGATATCAACGTTAGTGAGAAAGAAAGCAGACACATGTAGCACAATCCTTGACGGGCTGGTTGACCATTGTGCTTGCGCAAAATTATTCCCACGGGTGGATCCCGCGTACGTTCAGCTGCCGGCCCCGTCAACAGATGAGCTCGGTTCCCTTATACATTCTTTCTACTGATTTAAGTTGGCGATTGATATTATTGCCGCCGCGACTTCCGTATCTATCGCCATTTAAGTTATCAGGGTAGTGCGCCCCCTTTATCAGCGGCGCGCCCGCCAAAGTTACGCGGGGCTGACCTTTAGTAAGATTAAGCTTACAAGCAAATCCCAGTTCGGAATCCTCTCCCGACTTCGACGTTGCACTGCCCCCTCCGAACCAGCTCCTTCGTTGCTGAGTCTCGTCGTTCGCTCCTGCTACTAACTTACAGCCAGTGCCTTTCACGGCAAAATCGTTCGTTATCTTCCGACATTCAGTATCTTTAGCGACATCTACGCGTAGCAATTCCAATGGCCATCTTTGGCTCAAATAAACAAAACGCCGTTTCCGCGCAGCCAGCGGCCTCGACGTCGGATTTGGCACTCAATCAGCATATTGATGGAATTGAGAAGGAAGAGACAGCTGGACGAAGCAACGGGAGGTCTTGGAAGAAGTGGTTGATTATCGGGGTGGTCGCGCTTGTTGTGATTCTGGCAGCGGTCTTGATTCCGGTATGTATGCTCGAGCAACTGTCTTCATTGGCAGCATATATCCGGTCAATTGGCTTTGAAAAACATCCTAACGCGTTCAACAGGTCGGACTTGTCGTTATTCGACCGCATACATCCTCATCATCATCTTCCTCAAACTCGTCTTCGGGATCCTCTTCGGGCGACACCGCCGCAACCGTCGCCTCGGCCTCGAGCAAAGTCCCATCCTATGCAAAAGGTACCTATCTCGACTTTGCTACCTGGACCGACGTCAAAGACTTCAACCTTACTTTCACAAATGCGACCGTTGGAGGCCTGAGCGTCGAGGGCCTGAACACAACTTGGGATGACTCGGCTCAGTGCAATGAGAATGTTCCCGCACTGAACGAGGAGTTCCCCTACGGAAAGCAGCCAATTCGTGGAGTCAATATTGGTGGATGGTTGGTTCTCGAGCCTTTCATCGTTCCTTCCCTCTTCGAGAACTATTCGTTGTCCCAGGGTATCGTTGACGAGTACACTCTTAGCGCTCACCTGGGTCCCAACAAGTCCGCAGAGGTGCTACAGGAGCACTACTCGACTTTCGTCACCGAGGACACTTTCAAGGAAATTGCGGCGGCTGGCTTGGATCACGTCAGAATTCCCTACCCGTACTGGGCCTTGTACACACTGTCCGGGGACCCGTATGTGCCCCACATTGCATGGAGGTACTTGTTGCGTGGTATTGAATGGGCGCGTCGCCACGGTCTCCGAGTGAACCTCGACTTGCACGCCGTGCCTGGTTCCCAGAACGGCTGGAACCACTCCGGTCGGCAAGGAACTATCGGATGGCTTAATACTACTAACCCCAACGGCACTTACTACGGCGATGTTACGCTCGAGATGCACAAGCAGCTCGCTACTTTCTTCGCACAGGAGCGTTACCATAATGTGGTTACCCTGTACGGTCTCGTCAACGAACCCAACTTGATGAGCTTGGAGCCCCCGGTCGTGATCAACTGGACCGCCAACGCTTACGATGTCATCCGCAACGCAAGCTTCAAGAACTACATCGTGTACGGTGATGGTTTCCTTGGTCTTAACAACTGGCAAGGGAAATTCCTTAACTCTTCTTACCCCAAGATGATCCTTGACGCACACAACTATGTTATTTTCAACACTGGTCAGTTGCAAATGACACACTCTGGGAAGCTCGGTTACGCTTGCTCCAGCTGGAGTGCCATGATCAACTCGTCTATGGACACTTCCACCGGTTTTGGTCCTACCATCACCGGTGAATGGTCCTTGGCGGATACTGACTGCTCCGAGTACCTCAACAACGTCAACCAGGGTACCCGTTGGGAAGGCACGTATGCCACAAACGGAGTGAACGTAACCGAGTCTTGCGCTGCCGGTGTCAACTGCACGTGTACCCCAGCCAACGCTGATCCCTCGGACTACTCCGACATGTACAGCCAGTTCCTGAGCCAGTTCGCTCAAGCTCAGATGATCGCTTTCGAGGACGGTTGGGGATGGTTCTACTGGACCTGGGACACCGAGAAGTCCACGCAATGGAGTTACAAGAAGAGTTTGGCTGCGGGTATCATCCCGGAGTATCCGTATGCTAGGAACTATAACTGTTCTTATGTCGCCGATTTCGTGACCGATGGGTTGTCGGACTTGTATTAGATGATGAACATTGGGGAAGGGCTAAGACTGTAGAAAAGTGTATGATACAGTGGTGATGGACTATGAAAGGACTAAACATTGAGGTGATTATTAAGGGCATTACAGTATGCCGGCAGTTATTGGGTTTAATGCAGAGATTCGGGGTTACAAAGTGGGCTTATTGGTTATAATTCATATTTTTATTTGGCAGTCCTTGACTTGCAATGTGCCTTCTCACGGCCGCAGCCAAAGTATAGCGTACAGTGCTGTCGTCTAACATTAGGGCCCCTTTATGGGCAAACTTCTTGCTCATCCCACTCGTTGCTGCCCATCTTTTTCCACCTCCACCTACCGCCCGGGGGAGGGGAGAGCAGGACGCGGTCGACTTCGTCGATCTCTAAGACCACGATGCAGAATCTCTTCAACGCCTCCTCGACGTCCTCTTTGGTTCCAGTGTACTCCTCCGTTTCCTTGCCGTCGTCGTCCTTCGCTGTGACCCTGCCCTTTGCGTCTTCAGGCATTACGGGAAGCATCGGCATGGCATGCAACTGCTCCGACTTCTCCTTCGTCATGGGCGATCCGGGATGCGGTGAGCAGAATGTACGACGCATCATAGGTTTCTGTCCTTCCCAAATACGTTGTCTCTCTACTTGCCATGCGTCCTCGACGTTACCCGAGATACCGTGCGTATAAGTCTTCAGCAGCCTCTCCGCCTGCTCGTTGAACACACCCTGCTGCGGGAAGGATTTGGTACCAAGAACCCACGCTCGCCCAGCAAACCTGAACTGATCCCCACTATCCGCAAACCAAAAGCACGCCTCAAAAGTGTTATTCAACTCTCCCTTCTCATCCCTCCCCATCAACTCCTCCGCCTTCTTCATCGTACTATCCGTTGTGAACGTCAACAAGCTACTCCCTTTTGCTCCGTTGTTCTCTCCATGAGGCTCGAATGCGAAGCCACGAAAGACACAGGTGCGGACGCGAGGGTAGATTGAGCCGGGGGCGGGGAGGGTCGCGAAGGAGAAGTTGAGGGCGTCTTTGTAGCCTGCGTCGAGGTTCTTTTGGAGGAGGGTTGAGAAGAGGTCTTTCCAGTGGGGTGAGGACATTTTGGTTATTTTTTGGAGGTAACGGGCTGGAGTTGGGGACATACACAGGGAGCCGTACGTCGTTTGGGAGACTTTTGAGTTCGGGCCAGCGTACCGATGTACATCTCGAATCTCGCGATCTATGACATCAAGACCAAACAAGAGATCGATGAAGGGTCCGACTATGACGATAAGCTCTAGGAATCGTCTGAATAGAATCGCAAACCACATTTTTGTACATGGGAAGAAGCTCGGTTCACTCGGGACCTGCTCAGGACCTCTGGAGTGCAGCCCGTATATTGGGGTTGGAGGCAGAACAAACCGACGCCCATCAACCAACAATGCTTGGATTATACCCTGAAATTGAGCCCTTTGACGAAGGCACGTTGCTAGTCAGCGACATTCATACGCTCTACTACGAGCAATCCGGCAAGCCTGACGGAAAGCCCGTGGTGTATTTGCACGGCGGCCCCGGTGGTGGAACCTCGGCATTAGACCGTCGCTATTTTGACCCGGAGGTGTATCGTATCGTTCTCTTCGACCAGCGTGGATCTGGAAAGTCGGAGCCTTCTGCGGAATTGAGGGAGAATACGACATGGGATATCGTTGAAGACATCGAGAAGCTTCGGAAACATTTTGGGATTGACAAGTGGGTGGTCTTCGGAGGATCATGGGGATCGACGTTGGCGTTGAGCTACGCCCAGACTCATCCCGATCGTGTGAAGGCACTAATTCTGAGAGGAATCTTCACGCTGCGCAAGAAGGAGCTGGACTTCTTCTACCAATTCGGTACCTCCATGCTCTTCCCCGAAGCGTGGGACGCGTACACATCCGTCATCCCAGAATCTGAAAGAGATGATTTCGTATCCGCATACTACAAGAGATTGACCTCAGACGACGAAGAAGAGAGGTCGAAGGCTGCTTGTGCGTGGTCAACCTGGGAAGTTTCGACATCACGTCTCCAACCCGACCCAGACCTCATCGCCAAAGCCTCCAACGATAAATGGGCTCTAGCCTTTGCGCGTATTGAGGCGCACTACTTCAAACATGCAGGATTCTTTCCTCGGGACGGGTACCTTCTCGAAGATGAGCAGATTGCGAAGATGAAGGGTATCCCGGCTGTGATCGTACAGGGGAGGTACGATGTCGTTTGCCCAGCTTCGACGGCCTGGACGTTACATAAGAAGTGGGAGGGTAGTGAGATTTACTTTGTGGGAGATGCTGGGCATTCTGCGAAGGAGGAAGGAATTGCGAGTAAGTTGGTGGAGGCTGCGGATAAGTTCAAGGAGCTTTAGACGGAGTTCTCGGAGGGTTAAGGGCCTCTCTTTTATTTACTCGTTATGATCCGCTTTCCCCATGCCTGGGGCTCTCGACGGGTCGCACCGCCACGGGGCCCATGGGGCGCATGCTGCCCGCCTGTGCCCGAAACTGCACCTTCGGAAATTCAGTAGTTGTACGTTACGTGCAAAACATAGTAACCATAAACCCAACAATAATGGCGTCAAAAGGATTGCCTAAGATTCCGTACGTCTCCTTGTGTGGCACTGACGGCCCGTGTCCTTCATGCTAACGCGCGTCGTCCAGCTTCCGTCTTGGAGATAAGAAGATCCACTTCCCCCAACATGTCTTCACCCTCATCCGCTCCCCAAAAATTCGCCCAGACCAAGCCGCCTTCAGAGTCCCACTAAACGTCAACAAGTTCGACGTACGAGATTACTTGTGGAACATCTACGGCCTGAGGACCTACGCCGTCAAATCCATGATCTATGTCGGAAAGATTTACAGAGCCAAGGCTTTCAACCCAATCAAGGGCCAATGGCAGGCACTGGACTGGAGAAGACGCTCAAGTCAGAAGAAGGTTATCGTGGATATGGACAGACCGTTCGTTTACCCAGCAGCACCGGAGAATTTGTCGCCATACAACAAGTACCTGCACGACATGATCAGTAAGATCAGAAGGACGCCGGGTGCATTGAAAAAGGGAGTTATTAAGCATCCAAAGCTAAGGGAGCAGTTCAAGGAGGCCAGGGCAAAGCACCTTGCCGACCAGAAAGCATTGAAGGACGAGGACACTGCAGCGGTGACAGCAGAGTAGGATGCACAGGATCAAACTCGCGATTAATGAAGAAGAATACGACGACATTTCCAACAAATCCTAGACCAAACGCAAAACACGCTGAACTCCACATCCAAATTTCCCAACCACAGCCAAACCTTACCTAACCCGCAATAGCTTCCTACTCATAGTCAAAGAACGACCCGACAGGGGTCTTGATACCCTTCTGCTTAGTTTGCTCCGGTTTCTTCGGTTTCGTAAACCCACCAGCACCACCACGACCTCTCGGCCTAAAAGTAGGCTGCTTGTTCTTCGAGCCACCGTCCTCGGATATCAAGCCTTGCGGCAAAAGGGCCTTCAGTCCTGTTTTCTGCGAGCCGCCAGCTGAGCGGATGGTACTTGCTGCACCGCTGCTGACCGAACTCATGGTAGACCTACTCAGGCGACGGTCGAGATCGCTAGGATGCGTGTGACCTGACGAGTGCGTTGAACCAGTAGCGACGGACATAGACCTCTCAGGCGGAGCCAGGCCAGTCTCTAGCGAAGGTCGACGAGACGCCTCGCGAGAATCACCGAGCAATGGCGCAGCACCCGTTGTTCTGCTGAAATCATCAACGGGGAGCTTAGACCTCTTGCCATTTTTGACGCGTTCTTGCTCGTACAAGCCCGTGATCCACGCATTCCTGGCTTGCAGGTCAGAACACTTCGCCTGAAGCTCTTCCTGTGCGTTCCGAAGCTTGTCGAGTTCTGCACTGTAAGCCTGTTGCGCATTCTCAATGAGATCTGTAATCTTAGCTGGCGGCGTGACCGGTGGACTAGGACCCCCTTGAGCAGCGAGAAGCTTCGCCTCGAGATCACGGACCTTGTCGTCCTGCTCGCGGAGAGCGCGCTCGAGGTATTGTTCCATGGACCTCAGTTGTCCCTTGAGCTTCCACTTCTCGGCTTCCTCTCTGTTGAGCTTGTTCTGAACTTCAGTGAGATCATTCCGGCGGTCTTCCCAATCCTGGCGATGGCGATCAATCGACTCGACCTGTTCCTTCAACTGGTTGAACTCCTTCACATCAGGCTCAACCGTCTTCAGCTTCATCGCCAACGCCGTAGCATCCCGCTCAGCATCCTCGACAATCCTCCTCAACCTCTCAGCCTCCTTCGTCCTCGCCTCAAGCTCAGACCTCAGGCTCTCTTCCTCAGCCTTCCAGGACTTGCGGTCCTCACGTATAGTCTTGATTTTACTACCAAGCTCACCTTCCCACTTAACCCTCGCGGTCTTCGTAGCCATGGCCTCACTCCTCTGCCTGTTCAAGCTCGAGGTCAACTCAACCACCTTGGACTTCAAAGCACGGGTAGTATTATAGAGGTTCTGCCTCTCCATCTCGACACTGGAATCCAGAATGTGCTCGCGTTGGAGACGACCGATGTGCTGCAAGTGCTGTGACTTCAAGTGCCTCTCAAAATTAAGCTCATTCCTCAACAAGAGCAGTTCACGCTGGAGATGAGCGATAGTCTGTTGATCAGATGTACCAGCATGGCTAAGATCAGGAGATCCAACATGTCCAGAAACAGCATCACTCAACGCACCTTCCAAGTCCGGCTTTGCGGAGCGATCAACGCTGACGGCACGGCTCCTGGGGATCAAGCTCTTGAGCGTCTTATCAATATGCACGAAATCACGGACGTGCTTCGGGGACGTAGCGAGGAAACTCGACTGCTCCGGCGGCGACATAGCAAAGAACCCTTGTTGGAATACAGGAGACGCGAGATGATGCGCCGTCTCCTCCATCAAATTCTGCGATGCATTCGGGATCGAGATACTCAGCCCCTGTCCATGACCCTGACCTTGCAGAGACTGCGCAATCGACGGCCTACGCGCGGCCACGTCCTCCGTATCTGCCTCACTCTCCAAAGGACTAAGCAACGACCCCGACCCAGGCCCCTTCCCGAACCCAAGCACCGGCGAATCCATCTCATTAGCCGCCAGACCAGCTACTGTGTCATTCAAAGCCGGCATATAAGGCAGTGCCCCACCCGCCAAATTCCACGTATCGAGCCCCACGCACTCTGCAACAATCCCCCCAACCTCATTCCTCATCCACCTCTGCACATCAGCCCTCTCCTGCTCCGGCGTGAACATCAGGAAATTGGTATGAAGGAGATGCCTGCGGACGTATGCCGCGCTTCGGGAGCGGAGCATGTCTTCGTCGAGTTCCTTGATGGCGCGGGTGGAGCGGGAGAGGGGGGATGAGGTGGGGAGAGCGGAGTCGGGGTAGGAGGCGAGGTAGGTGGCGGGATCGCGGAAGAATTTGAAGAGGTTGACGGGGAAGAGGCCGTACAAGAACGTGAACAGCGCCGCTGCTGGAGGGGGCATAGCCGAAGCCGCATCCGCCTCCAGCTTCTTCCACTCATACTCATCCTTGTTGCTCGGCGACGCATTCACCAACTCGACGCTCTCCGAATGCGAGTTATCATCTCCACTCTCGATCCCACTATCCAAAGACCCCCTTCTCACAACCCGATCCCAACAAAGCAACCGATAATAAATCCCATAAAGCCTCGGCAAGAAATCCGCCAGCGAATTTGCAACATGCGGTAGGCTCATACACAACACCCCAACGCCAAGCTGTACCGCCGCCTCACTATCATCCCTCTCCAAACTCTCCAACAACAAATTCCAGAGGTTTGTTGCGAACATGTGATGCAACCCGCTTCCGTTGTTGCGCTGGATGTATGCGGTAAGAAGCGTCAACGTCCGCGTCCTCGTCTGCGCACGTGTGAAATGGGGACCGAGAGCGTTGAAGAACGCTTTCGGATGAAGCTTGGCGTACGCCAATATCAATTTCTCCAACGAGATCGGTGGGTTGAGTGACGGAAAGTAGAGATCCAAGATCCTCTTCCTCAGCGCCCTCGTAGTCTGCGTCGACTCATCCCCATCCGTCCCATTCTCCATGGCCGTAAACAAGATATCGTGCGTGATATCAAGTACGACACGACTTTGCGCATCATCCACGCTCTTCTCATAGATCGGCCTGAACAGCAGTTCCCACCACTTCAACATCGCTTCCGGCGCCAAGCTTGGTTGCATCGTCTTCAGCAGGGTGAGGAAGGCGGGGGAGGGTTGGGTGGAGGGAAATTTGGCGTGGAGTTGAATGAGCTCGTCTTGTAGTTTGGGGGATTCGTCGGAGGTTGGAGTGGGGTGCCTGCTGAGGTAGGCTTCCATGGTTGCGTGTAGATCATCGGAGAGGGGGAGGGAGGGAGGTGTTGGTAAGAAAACGCCGTTGAGCGCCTTCGAAAGGTCCTTCAATGATCTACACGACATGTTAGCTATTGATCCATGCGCATACAGTAGGGATGAAGGTACTTACGCTCCAGACATTTTGATCAGTACGCGCCGATGGTTGTAAGGGTCGCGACTCTTCGGCAGTTATATCCTTCACGCACTGTCAAAACGGCTTCGAGCCTCAATGAGTACGTCTGACAGATAACGATCCTTCCGGCTTTTCGGGCTGCCACGAGAGACGGTTCACCGCACGCGGATGGCCAGAATATATAGACGAGTTCGAGCCCTTCGCAAACGCACAGACCCTTGTCGTTTTGCGCGTGTGCTCCCTTGATGAACTACTGACACGGTTCAGAAAGTCTTAGGATGGTGGAGATTCGTGGGCTTGGTTTGTCGGTCTCTGTCGGTTGTCTCAGATCGCCTGTCGTATTTCTGTTCCCTATCGCCGGCGCTGCCCTTCCAGAACGCTTCGCTGGGTGGAAGATCTAGAGTCCCTGCAGCTGGGTGAGCCTGGTGTTTCTGGCAGTGCCGGGTTTTCCTCCGCGGCCGGCGCAGACAAAGCTCGTGGACTGTTGGACAGTGTCTCGAATCTCCACAGAAACCGAAGGCTTCCTGCCTTTTCCGATGTGCCTTAATACGTCGGGTAACAGTCAAGAGCAAGCTCGGATCGCAGACGGCTGGAGTTTGATCAGCCCGTGATCGTCGCAGCCGTCGAACGAACAAAAAGGATGGGCCGTCTGGAGTTTCTTGTGGTTGCAGGCGACGTAACAGGGAACGTTTTGCGTGTTTGGCGGTGATTACGACATGCTCACGAATGCTCGCAGTACGGCGCGGTCGGAGCTTCCGAGCGCCACAGATACGAAGGTCACAAAGCCCAGAGATAAGATACATAGCCAAGTGCACAATTCTTGACGCGAAATGATTTATATTTAAGAGGACAGGGGTGTCTATTGGTGAACAGACCGCTTTCGAATGTTAATCAGAGTCGGAGCTGCCGTTTGCGGACAGTTACTTTGCCACCTCTTGGCCGTTATCTTCCGCCTCGCTCCACTCATTTCCACCGCTATATGTCCGTCTTCGTCCATTTGCACACTCCTCTATTCTTAATCAAAGACCAATATACTTCTGTCATGCATGTTTGGACATGAGTACGTGGCCGTGTAGTGGTACTCTATCCCTGACATCCCCACTCGTGCGCGGAAGTCTCACGCTGTCACTCACCACAGTGATCATGCGATTCCTGATGCTCTTTGATCGTGCAGACTATCTACATCGGCACTCTGCTCCGGAGAAGGCTGGCTTATTTTGGCAAGTAAAAAGCGCAAGACGTCCACGGATACCCTTACAGTCGCTCAGATCGACGCTCAGTCCCACCGTCGTGCGACCAGGCTACTACATATGCTCATTGGGGGTACGCTCTTGAGGAAACCGATCTCGGAGCTGCAGTCGATACGATGTGCCAAAATCACTCGCGTATATGAATGTCCAACCTCTTACTATATCCACAACCCCGGCTCCAGATCTCACGCCATGGCTGTGCTCGAGCTGCAAAACAACCTCGAAAGGTACTCTCCTAAGCTCAAGGGAAATGACTCCGAACCGATGGAAGCATAGCAGACTGAATCTATGAGGTGCCCCGCATGGCTCTGGGATCCAAATGCCGAGCACAACTGAGAAGATCACGTTGTCAGCTGGGCAGAAAACCGTGGGAACGAGCGAAGCTAGCGCCGGCCACATCCCGAACGATTTAGATAGTGTACGATAGGACGTGATAGCGCAAATGGAACGTAACTTTGATTGGTAACGAGGGTAATGTCAAGCTGAATTCAGACCACTTCATATGCAACCTCAAATCTATGCCAAAAACACTTCCAATACCGGTACCCAACAGAAATACGCCCGCCTAAAACAACCCAAACTTCTTCTTTTTCTTCTCTTTCCCGTCTTTGCAATTACTCACGCTACTCACACTCGGACTCGCTTTATGTCCCTTCACAAGCCCACCCGCACCCGGAGGCGCCATCATCGGCTTCTGTGCGGGCACCTGAGGAGGTGGCATATTCGCCGGCGGATCAGGTTCCAACAGATGTCGTGGACACTGCTTCGGCGGCTGATCCTCCTCGAGTCCGCACCGCTCCCGAGGGAGTCTTCCACACGATAACTGGTTAAGCCATTGTGCGGGCGACAACATCTCTGTGGAGCCTAGGATAACGTCTCTGTTATGTTTGGCGCTCAGCTCATATACGCTGCGTGCTTCCGAGTATGTTGCTCCACCTGCGATGAAGACCAAGACGCGTTGTCTTGGTTCGACATAACCACCTGCTTGACTCTTCGCCTTTGCCCACGTTGGCCGCGCAGAACGGAGAGATCCTTGAGCTTGTTGTGCAACAGCAACAGCACCAGCACCAGCACCAGCACCAGCAGGCGCCGCCGTCATCGCCTCCGGACCAGGAATATTGTTGATATACGGGAACGCAACAGGATCAAGCGTCCCCTTGATATGCTCATCTAAGACACTTTTCAACACCGGTACAAACCGCGACAACTCATACGGCTCCTCCTCATCCGCCGGTCTCTTCTTATTCGGTTTTGGCCGTGACGGTTTATCGTTCAACGTCCTATTCACCCGAATACCGAGCAAGACCAGGTTCTCGAGAGCCTCGCGGTCACGTTTACCCAGACCAGCGTGCTGTATCAGTTTCGCCCGATCCGACACAAACAATCCATCCTTGAAAATGAGATAGAGCATGATCAGCCTCAATCGGTCCGCTGCTCCAACCGCGGGGTCATCCAATATTGGCACCAACGCCTCCGCAATCTCCTTGGGTACCTTCCCCTCCGAATTCAACCCCGTACTCGCCGCCTGCTCCAACAACCCAACCTCCGGCAACTTATTTTTCTGAAACAAATTCATGCATTCCTCCGCCATACTCAAATGCAACGAGAACCTATCCCTCATCTCCTGGAACTCCGGGAGACTTGCCAGCATATCCCTCATATCGTTCAAACTTGTGGCTTTTTCGGAGTCTGTGAAGTTGGTGTTTTCGGTGACGAATTTGTTGAAGGAGGACATGAGATTGTCGATTGCTTCGCGCATGTGCATATGTCGGACACTCGTCCACACTGTATCTTCCTCGGAGAACTCCGCTTCCTTCTCCTCCATTTCACCCGTTGTTCCTTTGATTTCGTACACGTACTTCTTTCCCTCTTGGATTGGTAGGAGATCCTGAGCCATTGCTTGGTATGTGAACTCGTGGAGGAGTGGGGCGTAGGGGTCTAGTGAGCGGTCGAAAACGAAGAAGACACCCCGTGGTCTCGGCGATGGTGGAGGGAAATCTGAATTCGTTCGTGCGTAGCCGTCGAGTTGCTGCTGAAGAGATTTTGCAAGCCGTTCTGATAAGGTCTGTGCTGGATGCGTTGGGTTTTGGTGCTTCTGGTAACGAATAACGGGGAACTCGCCCATGGTGGCACAGACTGCAACAAGCTGTTGAATTCTTTCTTAGCACAATGCGTCGGAAATCAGGAAGGTAACCAACCTTGCCAGCCAATCTCTGCAGCTCACGGTCGACCAGCGACTTACACTCCGGATTGTAAAGCTTCAAGAACGACCTCGGATCTCTCAGAGTGAACGTCTGTGCTTCTGAGGGGTAAAAGTCGACGAACAGCTCTTTAACAGTCTTCAACCGTGGTCCAGCTGGCGATTGCGTGAGTTTGTCCAGAAGGCGATCGTCAAGTGCTGTACGTAAAGTCAATCAGAGACGGCTCTTAAGGTTGCCCATGACTGTACATACCTGATGTGAAGAACAGATGAGCCGCAGCATACTTCGGCTGCGCTCTAGCGAAATCTGAGATGACAGCATCAATTACCCACGGCTCCGGACTTAGGAGGTAAACCGCCTCGAATGTCTGTGACGCATTCCGGCGGTTCTCGATGTGTTCCACCACCGTTACGTTCTCCTCCAGAAGGTCATACAACTTAGTGACATTGTTGATCAAGGCCGCTGTTGGCGCATCGACGATAAGGACTTTCCATTTATTTGGGGGTTGTACATCGCGGATTGCGTCGATGAAACCTGTGGAACGGCGTCAGTACAGGCAGTGGATACGGAGAGGGATACGTACGCTTCTTTACTATAGATATCAGGTTCAAATCCATCAGTGAATGGGTGTGCAGAAGTCAGTCGACTCAGCTGTGTCGGACGGGGATTAGGTAAGGGCCCCCAGGGAACCGACCGTCATAGGAGACAAATGGTATTATGACTTCGCAACATGGTTGGCTGATAGACTTTTAGAGATATCAAACTAGATGTGAGGAAAGTACGGCTCGGACTCGAGCTGGACCTCTTGCTGGCGAGCTGGTCCCGCCTCGACGTCACGGCGCCGGCGCCGATAACGTTAACGCACAATAATACGAACGACAGAGTCTCGTCGTCGTTGTAAAGATCCAATCGAAGCTTCGCCTGCTGTTCTCCCATCTTTATATAATCAGAAGTCAATCGTCAGCAACTGAAGATGTCCGGAACAGGTGCCAGGGAGAATGTATTCGCAACACGACTGTATGCCCGCTTCCTCCTCCCTCCCCCCTGCCCCCTCAAACACTAACAATCTTTACAGTGCCCTTACAAACATGAAATCCAAACTCAAAGGCGCCCAAACCGGCCATTCCCTCCTCAAACGCAAATCCGAAGCCCTCACCAAGCGTTTCCGCGAAATCACCCGCCGCATCGACGAAGCCAAACGCAAGATGGGCCGCGTAATGCAAATCGCGGCATTCTCCCTCGCGGAAGTCACGTATGCTGCTGGAAACGACGTGGGTTATCAGGTGCAGGAGAGCGTGAAGAGTGCGAGGTTTAGGGTGAGGACGAAGCAGGAGAATGTATCTGGTGTTTTCTTGCCAACGTTTGAGAGTTATGTGGAGGAGGGGAGTTCAGATTTTGCCCTCACTGGTCTTGGGCGGGGTGGACAACAAGTCCAGAAGGCCCGTGAAGTCTATGCTCGTGCGGTAGAGACACTCGTCGAGTTGGCTTCGTTGCAGACAGCGTTCGTCATCCTCGACGAAGTCATCAAAATCACCAATCGCCGTGTTAACGCAATCGAGCACGTCATCATCCCCAGAACCGAAAACACGATCAAGTATATCAACTCCGAACTCGACGAAATGGATCGAGAAGAATTCTACCGCCTAAAGAAGGTGCAAGGAAAGAAGCAAAAGGACGCCGACGAGGCCGAGCGCGAGAACGAGTTGAAGGTCAGCGGTACCGGCGCGCAGGCAACAAGGGGCCCTGGCAACGATGAGGATGGACCAGCGGATATTCTGGAGGGAGACAAGGATGAGGATGTTATTTTCTAGGCTGGACCAAGGAAATCGTTTTCTGAATTCCTCTTGGCGTATCACGTTTTGTAGCGCGTTATCTTTCACTCAATATACCTCTGTGTCCGCTCTTACAAATGTTATTCAATCGGAGAGTACCTATATTTTATTTGTATCTCGTCCTGTTCCAGTGATATTCAGATGACCCCGACGTACCCGCTGGACATGGACACCATCAGCTCGAGCTCTCCAGCAGGTCTCCAGCAGCTCGAGCTCAGATCTCCATCAGCTCGACGACGATCTTCAGCAGCTCGAGCTCGACTCCATCAGGTCTCCATCAGCTCGACGTCGCTCTCCATTCCCCCCCGCCCTTCCCCACCTCTCCATCCATAACCATCTCCTTCACAGTCCAACTCATGTCAGAAGCTCCTTATGTAATACACTTGATGTTCTGACACCATTTTGCAACCCCTCCTCACCCCAGACTCCTACCGCGACAAATTCCTCCCATATCTCTCTCTCCCCCCGCTATTCGTCCACATCCACGCCGCCTCAACAGCAACCGCCTTCACCGTCAAATGTCCACCCTCCTTCGCCGCTTCTGCATCAATAATCTCCGTCGCTTTGGCAATCTCCGCGATTTCCCATACCATCCCTCCGATTTCGTCACCATACACTCCGGAGCCGATTTTCCATAAAATGCGTCCCAAAGTTTGGATCGCGAATGCTTTTTGGGAGGGGAAGGTCGAGCGGGCGAGGTGGGCTAGTTCGGGGACGGTGTAGCCTGCTGCGGTGGGTGCGTCGCCGTGGTGGTGTAATCCGATGTTCACCGGGATTTCTCGACTTTGACGCGGGCTGAGGAGGTTTCCGTTGAAATCGAACCTCATCTCAGCCGGCAGAACGCTGTCTTGCGAGGGGTGGTACTGCCCTTCATCTTCTTCCTTTGAGGCAGGGAGTGTCCAGGAGAGTTTCGTGGGATCGTGGGGGAGATTGGGAAAGTACTTTGCGTGGAGTTCCTCGGTGAAGTTTGGGTCGTTGGGGTCGAGGAGGGCGGATTCAGGAATTGGGGCGGTCGTTGAGGGGGGAGGTTGGGGGAAGTGCGCCTTTATGGATTCCGGCAGGTCGCTTTCGGAGGATAGTTGGGGTGGTGGGGGATTGAGAGCTGGGTCGGCGGCGGCGATGTCGCCCGGGAATGCCACCTCATCGAAGGTCACTGGCTTCGCCGCTCTCTCTTCTTCCTCGGGCAACTTCACCTCCAACCCCGGCACATCCCCACCCGTCTCCACAATCCTCGCCTTCTTCCTGTTCTTCAACTTTTCCAGCAGCCCCTGTCCGAAACGTTCCATTAGTTCCTTTTGCTCTGCCATGATCTCGTCTGTTGACATCTCGGCTAGCTTCAATCGATTCTCGGCATCCATTTCTTCGCGGATTAGGGCGTCGGCGCCGAGTTGCGTCCCGACGCGGGGTCCGAGTCCGCCGAGGGTCGTTGGACCGACGGCACCAATACCGCTCTGATTCTCTTTCGTAGCGGATGCAGCTGGAGGAGTAGCGGTCTCGCCCACGACCGCCGCTGCCTTCGCCTTCGCTTCCTGCCGATGCTTCCACAACGACGTCTTCTTCTTGCTCGGTTCCGGAAAACCCGACGGACTCTGACTCGCATCAGGCGCACGGACATCCTTACTTGTCGGACGCTCCACGATCTCCTTGATGAGCGAGAAGCCACCGCCGGGTGCAGAGGGGATCACGGGGACTGGAACGGGTTGGTCGACAGGATTGAAGCGGAAGCGCTCGATTTTGGGTTCGGAGTTTTGGGTGGGCTCGAACGTAACATTGCGTTTAGGTGCCTCGGAGGGTGGTGGTTCGGATGTTGCTGGTTTTATGATGGGTGGTGATCTTGAGGAGCTCGATCGCAGGACCTTCGCAGCTGGCTTGCTCAGTGCAGCTTCCCTCTGGAACTGTTCTTGCAAAGCAAGGAGATCATCATCATATCCCTCCGTAAAATCCTTCAGTCGTGGGTGTTCCATTTTTGCGTTTGCCGCACTGTTCTCCGAGCGGTCATACCGTACCGTACGTATATCATCTGAGCCACCTGCGCCTCAGGGGCCGGGGTCGCAAGCGGCCTTACGCCGAACATCGAGATCGAGAAGCATTGAAGCAATTGAAAGAGATATCATTTCGAGATGTCAGACGAATCAACACAAGTCGCACAAGTATCAACAGAGGCCGCGCCAGTCGTGGCCGACGAGATGCCTCCATCGTGCACCGTGTACGTGCGCAACCTCTCCGAGGACGTCAAAATAGATGTATTGAAGACGTCGCTGGATACAATCTTCTCAACCTACGGCACAATTCTTTCAGTAGTAGCGCATAAGAACATTCGTATGCGCGGTCAGGCATTCGTCGTGTTCGACTCTATCGATGCGGCGCAGTCAGCAATCGAGGACGTACAGGGGTTTCCGTTATTCGATAAACCCATGGTTTTACAATTCGCGAAGAAGAAGAGCGACGCGACGATTAAGCGGGAGGCAGGCGAAGACAGCGAGGAGTTCCAATCACATAAAAAGGCGCGGTTAGAAGCCAAAGAAAGAAGAAACGCCGAAGACGAGGCGAAACGGAAGGCAGCACCACCCACCGCACCAAAGCCCAAAGCCCAGAACGCACCTAGAACCAAACCAACTCCCTCAACAATCCCCGATACCACGCTTCCGCCCCACCGCATCCTCTTCCTCCAAAACCTCCCGCCCTCAGACGAAACTACGAATCGCCTGGAGGTCCTTACGGCATTGTTTGGAAGATTTCCTGGGTTTAAGGAAGTACGAATGGTTCCCGGACGGAAAGGACTGGCGTTCGTGGAGTATGAGACGGATGGGCAGGCTGCTGTTGCGAAGGAGGGGAACAACGGGGTGGTGTTGGAGGATAAGGAGGTTGTGGTGAGTTTCGGAAAGAAAACGTGAGGAGGGGAAGGGAATAGGACGACATGTATGAGGGTGATTACGTCAAATGGGTGCGTCAGCGCCAAATTGGACATCCCTGTGCAGGGAGCTAGAAAGATCAATTATACCCTCCGATTGGAATTTGAAACCTCGTCGAAACAAACGAACAGTCTCAAAAGCATCTCGTATTATCAGTTAAACAGGGGGCTTCCTATGTACGAAGCAAGAAAAACAAGTAACGCCCAGCACACTCCAATCCAATACCATAAACAAATCGCTAAACAAAAGCCTCCCTAATACTCGCCTCCACCGACCCCGGAATAATGGAGACAGGTCTAGCATCAGCCGTCATCGCATCCTTCACCATCTCATGCATAGCACTCTCAACCATCGCCAAGCACCTGACCGCAGTCGTCTTCCCCTCCTTCCATGCATCTCGTGCTTGTAATAGAGCATCACATATGACATCATCCGCGAATGTCATGAGCGCTTCATCGACTCGTTCTTCCTCATCTTCTTCATACACGTCTTCTCCGTTCTCCTCATTGATCGTATCGCCCCAATGCTGTGGCCCAGCGGGTAACTTAATCCGCCTCCTCTCGAGCCTGATCTTCCTAACCCGCCATTCCCGTCGTTCGGCGAGGACGACAGTTCCAACTTCCCTCCACTGGTATCTCGGGTCCTCAGAGTCATTCGCATAGACACGTTGTAACAACCCGGCTGCATCCTCTTCAATCCCGACCTCACCAAGCGCATCCAATATCTGCACCTCCAACTCCGCTGAAGGAGGGACGGCCTGAACCATATAATCAGGATGAAACTCGTCCATGTAGTTGATGATCGCAGTTCCCGTCCCAGTCGCACACCCCGGCGTTGTCTTCTTCGGAAGTCCCTCTGCCCAGCGCACAGGCATCTTCCCGTCATCTTCCACAACCTTGGCGGGTTCAGTCTCAAACAATCCTTTCGTAGCCGGCATCTCGACCTCTACCACACCCTCATCTTCAAGCAACACCGCATCAATCTTCCCATCCTCAATTTGCTCAACCTCCGCAACCTCCTCACTCGTATCAAGCACGAGCTCATCGACATCATTGGACAAGGCGCTAACTTCTCTCTCAGAGATACTCTCCTGACTCCTCGTCCGAGCTTGACTAGCCAACGTTGGATGAATCCCCTGACCCGAACTCCAACTCGTTCCGCCACTAACGCTCGTCTGGCTCGTTCGACGACTGATCGTCGTCCCGGTACCCCAACTCATCAAACTCCCCAGCCAACTACCGGCTTTGAAGGAACCAGGAGCGACACCGCCGCCGACACCGGCACTTTCGGGTCTACGGAGTGTATCGCGGAGCGACATACTCGCCGAATTCGAACTCACAGATCCACTCGAATGGGGCCTCGCACTACTAAACGTCCTCGAATACATCGGTGTCGCACGCGGGATATCCCAGCCTCCTCTATGATGCTTCCCTGAGCCATCACACCTCCTTGACACCGGACTCGTCGGACTAGTCGGACTAGGACTCATAAGTGGACTCGCACTCGTACTCAACTCCGGCGTAGCACTCGCCGGCGTCGCCAAACTCGTCGTATTCACCATCAACGGCGATGGCCGGTGGCCTTTTCTTCTCCCTCCCATCACGCCCGTCCCTGTAAGATTAGGACCCGACATGAGCGAGTTCGTAGGCCAGGGCCACTCACCCCCCGTCCCAAACATCTCTTCGAGCGCGGGAAACGCTCCAAATGCGGAACTCCTGCCCAACCTTACAAACATCGTCAACAAATGCAACACTTTTCTCGCCTTGATCGGATCATCCCACACCACCACCGTTCGACTGACAGCCCTGAACGTACCCTCCTTTCGTCGAATATGCGGGTCGACGGTCTCGGCCCATTCGAGATGTGTCCCAAGCACAGATGTAACGAGCGTCGAGAACCAGAATTTCGTAGACCGCGTATCAAGTGCCTCGAGAGCCCACGTCAACTCCTCCATCCACATTCTCGCGATCCGCTCCGAGAAGGGATCACGCCATACCTCGACAACAGCCCTCACACACAACCCATCCCTCACTCTCCTCCGAAAAACATCGGAAGCATGTTTGATGCGCTCATCCTGCGTGAACACACCAGGCGGTAAGCCCGGATTCTTCTTCCGTCCGTGTCCACATGCACTGGGTGTCCTCCCTCCCTGCGCCGCGACCGCACTGGCTGCCATAACTAAGCCGAGCCACTCCTCACTCCCCGGCCCAGCGTTGAGGACCTGCAATACTCTGTCGTAGACGACGCGTTGGAAGGCATGTACGGCGCGTCTGAGAACCCGCCAATGATCCGTAACGATATGAAACCCAGTCTCGGCCGGGAAAGAAATTATGAATCCAACCGCGAACATCGCACTTTTCGTCGTCCGTTTCTGGTGCGGAAAGAGTCCAGCCGTCGGCGTCGGCGGCGCAGGGCCTGCACCAGCAGCTGCACCGAGTCCATTGAGTGAAGTCTCCGTCGATGTCCGGCGGAGGTATTTATTGCACAACACAGGCCCAGGCGTTGGCGCCCAGGATGGAAACGCCATATCCTCCACCGCAGCCTCTTTCATATTCGCCCTCCAACTCGACGCCAAACTCACACTCGACCCGTCTCGACTCTGCCTCCTCGAACACTCCCTCGTCCTCGTATGTTCCGGATTCAACGGCGTCATCCTCGGAAATGGAAATCCATCCCCCTGGGTATGACTTCCAAAACTACTTCCCAAGCTCGTATGTGGTCCGCTCATTCCGCTTCCACCTGGGGTCGAGGTCGTTGATTGGATAGAGGTTACGGTAAAGAGTTTGGTTATCATGACTTGTCGCATACCCGGGTTCGAGGAGGAGGGGGGGAGGGAGTGAAGTTTTGTAGTGGTGCCTTTGAAGGAGAGGGGGATTGCGCCGAACATGAGCTCGGACAGAAGTTGAGTGTTGGAGGTGTTTTTTGAGCGGTGGCCGTGGCCGAAGGCGCGGGGGGTGGAGTGCGTGTTCGTGTGGGAGTTTTCGGGTCGAAGCGGTGAGGATGGGGATGTATCTTTTTGTTGTGAGTCGAATAAAATGATCTTGTCCGTTGTTGTCCCGGTATCCTGCGCAACGATAATCCTAATTGCGTTGTCGGAGTCGAAGTCGAGGTTCGCGTGGAGGGGTGAATGGGGTTGTAGTAGGGAATCATGTCGCCGTTTTTCGCGTTCGCGGTCGTGCGGGGAGGAGAGATGTAATGGTGATGGTTTCGTCGAAGCAAACAGTCGGCCGAGCATGTTGAATCAAGATGTATGTCGTACGCTTAGATGCGACAAATGCGACTCCCGGCGAATCGATGCTTTCAGCGTGTATTTAAAGCATCAGGATTGCCCATGCGAAAGGCAGTGTCTGTAACAGAAAGAGTTGGCGTCTGAATGCAATTGTCGATGGATCGTTGGGGATGAATGCTGATTGCTCGTACGCGTCAACTGGTATTCTATTTGAATCGGCGACAGAGAGTGCGCAAGGGTGAATGCACGTGAAAGTCTGCGATCCAGTGCGGCCGTCAACGAGTATCGGGACCGCCGGCACCTTGCAATAGGGAGCCGAGGGTGGAGTGTATGCTGGACTGTCTGCCAGCGAGACAGGATCGAGCGTCAAGTGCAACGGCGGGTGCCCTCCCTGATCAAGCTCAAGGGTTTTCGAAGTTCAATCAATGCGCTGCATCTTGGAATTCAGCCCCACACAAGCCATCATGTATGCCTTATCCACCCACAGTGAATGGCCGTAGGGGTACATCAAGTCTGCCGAGTCTTTCTTTTTCAACTCATTCCCCTTCCTGACATTCATCTCACCTTGCTACTTCCTCAGTTGACCGGCCTTCCCAAAACGGGTGGTTAAGTGTTTTGATCCCTCGCTGCAGCATCGCCCTCCTCGAGCACCCAGATAAGCGCGTTGATCCTACGCGACAAAACACTCCCTCCCTCCTATACCCCAGTCACAAACGACCATGTCCTCCCTCGTGGACGCCCTCCTTCAATCAGACGCCGGAGACGACCATGATCTCCCAGCTCCCACCCCCCTCCCAGCCCCAACATCCGATCCAGCCGGGCCCTTGCTCAACTCAGACGTGAACACGGACGATGACAACGCCGAGGGCGAGATGGATGAATCTGGCGGTATGGCTCGTCGTCGTCCTCGCGCGCTCCGGGATGCGGCGGTTCCAATGGTCCAGGACACGACTGGTATCCGCGTTCGCGAGACCTTCGAGACGTTCCTTGAGGACTTTGTCGAGGAGACGGAGAGTGGACCGTTACCTTCTGCCACTGTGTCCGTGAGTGAGAAGTACTATGTTGCGCAGATCAGGGGGTTGAGGACGTATGGGTTGACAACGCTTTACGTTGACTACAACCATCTACAAGGGTACCAGAATGGTGTACTCGCCGAGGCATTGACGGATCAGTACTACCGTTTCATGCCATTTCTCGTACAAGGCCTTCACACCCTCGTCCGCCGCTACGAACCAGAATACTTCAATAAAGCGACAACCTCCACAAGCTCCACGGCATCCACCGCACCCTCGACACGCTCAAAGACCGGAACCGACAAGTCATTCCAAATCGCAATCTACGGACTGCCCCTGATTTCCAAAATCCGCGACCTCCGAACCCAGAAAATCGGGAAATTGATCGCGATGTCAGGAACTGTAACCCGTACCTCCGAAGTCCGTCCTGAACTCCATATGGCGACATTCACCTGTGAGGCATGCCGTACGATTGTTAGTGGTGTGGAGCAGGTGTTCAAATATACTGAGCCAACCACATGTCCGAATGAGACTTGTGCGAATCGTACGGCATGGCGCCTCGACGTCGGAAACTCCACCTTCATCGATTGGCAAAAAGTCCGCATCCAGGAAAACTCGAACGAGATCCCCACTGGCTCAATGCCACGAACCCTCGACGTCATTCTTCGCGGCGAGACGGTCGAGCGCGCGAAAGCCGGTGATAAATGTATCTTTACCGGAACGCTTATCGTCGTTCCCGACGTCGCACAACTCTCTGCGCCGGGACAGAGAGCGGAGTCGATGCGCGACACCCGGGGGCAGTCCCGTGGGCGGGATGGATTTGCGAGTGAGGGAGTTACGGGGCTCAAAGCCTTAGGAGTACGTGATTTGACGTACAGGTTGGCGTTTTTGGCGTGTATGGTGCAGTCGACCGATACCCGTGCCGCTGCCACCGGCGGCGATAATGAGGCTTCTACGGGTGATGAGGAGCAAGATGAGTTCTTGTCTTCGCTTACGCAGACGGAGATTGACGAGTTGAGGGGAATGGTGCATTCGGATCATATCTATTCAAGGTTGATCGCGTCCATTGCACCGACGGTTTATGGACACGAGATCGTGAAAAAGGGGATTTTGTTGCAGTTGATGGGTGGTGTGCATAAAGTCACTCCCGAGGGTATCCACTTGCGTGGTGACATCAACGTGTGTATCGTTGGTGATCCATCAACCTCGAAATCGCAGTTTTTGAAGTATGTCTGCTCTTTCCTTCCTCGCGCCGTTTATACCTCCGGTAAGGCGAGTTCCGCTGCGGGTTTGACAGCTGCTGTGGTGAAGGATGAGGAGACGGGTGAATTTACGATTGAGGCTGGTGCGCTGATGTTGGCGGATAACGGGATTTGCTGTATTGACGAGTTCGATAAAATGGATATCTCGGATCAAGTCGCAATTCACGAGGCGATGGAGCAGCAGACTATCTCTATCGCAAAGGCCGGAATTCAGGCCACCCTGAACGCTCGTACCTCGATTCTGGCGGCGGCGAATCCGGTTGGGGGAAGGTATAACCGCAAGACTACGTTGAGGGCGAATGTGGCTATGTCAGCTCCTATTATGTCTCGTTTCGATTTGTTTTTTGTGGTGTTGGATGAGTGTAACGAAAACACGGATTTCAATTTGGCGAGCCATATCGTGAATACGCATCGCCTCAAAGACGAGGCGATTCAGCCCGAGTTTTCCACGGAGCAGTTGCAGCGGTATATCCGCTACGCTCGAACTTTCAAGCCTAAGCTCACGCCTGAGTCTATGGCTGTCCTTGTTGAGAAATACAGGGAATTGAGAAACAACGACGCTCAGGGTGTTGGAAGGAATTCGTACAGAATTACGGTGAGACAGTTGGAGAGTATGGTTCGTCTTTCGGAGGCGATTGCGAGGGCAAATTGTGTTAATGATATCCATCCCAACTTCGTGCGCGAGGCAGCGAACTTGTTGAGGGCGAGTATCATCCATGTCGAGAGGGATGATATCGGATTGGACGAAGAGGAGGGCACGGAGACCACGCAGGTTCAGGATGAGGAGACCACTCAGGTGGAAAATCTCGGAGCGGCTGAGGATGTTGAGATGCACGACGAACAGACCCAGAGACCGAGGAAGGAGAAGACGAAGATCACGTATGAGAGGTATATCAAGATCATGAACATGGTCGTCCGGAAACTCTACGAAGACGAACAATCCGCCTCCGACGTTGCCGGTATCGACGAGGAAGACCTCGAGTTGTGGTACCTTGAAAAGATGGCCGAAGAACTTAACACCGAGGAGGAAATGGAGCAGGAGCGGAATCTCTTCTCTAAGGTATTGAAGAGGTTGGTGAAGGATAATTATCTGTTGAAGATGGATGGAGATGAGGTTGAGATGCCCGAAGTGGATGCTGGTGCTGATGAGGAGCAACCGGAGGGAAGGAGGAGGGCTG
This sequence comes from Saitoella complicata NRRL Y-17804, assembly GCF_001661265.1. Taxonomy (NCBI): domain Eukaryota; kingdom Fungi; phylum Ascomycota; class Saitoellomycetes; order Saitoellales; family Saitoellaceae; genus Saitoella; species Saitoella complicata. The sequence goes on from NW_017566999.1 coordinate 283,724, forward strand.
TGTATGTGTTGCATCCCAATTGTGAGGTTGATGCGATTGTGCAGGCTGGGGAGGAGATTCCTCATGATGCAAGGGATGATGAGCCGTTGGTGTAGGTGTAGAGGAGACAACATTTCGAGAGTGAAGGCGGTAGCATAGGGATTTTCCTGGGTAGGTTTGTGATTAGATACCCAATTGCAATTACAAGGGAAATAAAGGGTAATTGTCTGAAGCATGTTCTCACCCTCTCAACGCTTGATCGGTTGAGTCGGGGCAATCGCGGGGCTGAGCCGCCGCAAGCCGGCGTACGTCACACCAGAACTCCAAAGGCAACAGTACAGATCGCAAACCAACATGTTTCGGGCTCAAGTAAACCCATTCGATGAGGGCGTAACAAAGGCGACTGACGAGAACCTCACCTCGGAGAACTGGGAGCATATCCTCAATGTATGCGACAAGGTCGATGCGAATCCGGAGAATGGATCGAGGGATGCGCTGGGGGCTATTCAGAAGAGGTTGGTGCATAGGAGTGCGAATGTGCAGTTGTATGCTTTGACGGTATGCTGCGTTGACCTGGTGGTATGGGGTCTATTGATTACTGACGGACGGTAAATAGCTTGCGGAGGCGTTGTCGAAGAACTGCGGGACGAAGGTGCATAGGGAAATGGCGTCTAGGGCTTTCACGCAAACGCTTCAGAGGCTTGTGAATGATAGGGTGCGGTAGCTGCGGCAGTTCATGCTGGCAGGCGTGCTGACATTCACCGTACAGGCTACGCATTCAACAGTCAAATCCAGAATCTACGAGCTCATGGAGCAGTGGGCAAACGAGTTCAAATCAGATCCATCACTCGGTATTATGCAAGAAGCTTTCGATACAATCAAGCAGGCACCTGGTGTTCAAGCACCTGCGAAGCCGCAGAAACGAGAGATTACGGATGCGGATCGACGGAAGGAGGAGGAGGAGTTGCAGATGGCGTTGGCTTTGTCGTTGAGTGACACTTCGATATCTGGGCCGAGTCAGCCAATTTCGCAGCAGCAGGGTCAGCAACAACAAGAAGTATCGTCGCCTCAAGAATCAGCGCAGTCAGCTCCTCATACGACCGCTGCCACCGTGTCCCGGGTGAAAGCACTCTATGACTTTACCCCGACTGAAGCAGGTGAACTCGCCTTCCGAAAGGGAGACGTTATCTCCGTTCTTGACTCTGTTTTCAAGGACTGGTGGCGTGGTTCTCTCCGTGGTGAGACCGGTATCTTCCCTGTAAACTACGTGGAGATCTTGCCTGATCCAACACCGGCTGAACTCCAACGCGAATCAGAGGAGGAAGCTAAGGTCTTTGCCGAGTCGAAGAATATCGAGTTGCTGTTGTCAATGCTGAGCAGTAATGACCCGGCGAGGAATGGTGCGGTTGCGGAAGACGAGCAGTTACAGAATTTGTACCATACGACTCTTGCGATCAGGCCCAAGTTGGTTCGCCTGATTGAGAAGTACTCTCAGAAGAAAGATGATCTCATTGCGCTTAATGAGAAGTTCATCAAGGCAAGGCGCGACTACGATCAACTCATGGAAGCGTCTATGAATCACTACAGTCATGCTCGCCCACCCGTGGGAGGAATGGGTTACCCTGGACATGCGTCTCCACCACCCACGGGTCCTTATGGTGCGGTTAATGTGTCACCACCGCCGGCACAGGGAGGTTATGCTCCTCAAGGTCATCCGGCAGCACTTGCCCAGCCTGCTTACCAGCGCCAGTCGTCGTACCCGGTGCCACAAGGTGCTCCAGCAGGTTATCCTCCTGCTCAGGCTCCTGCGCGTCGTCCGTCTTATGACCGCGTTCCGTCTGCTCCACAAGGACATGCCCCTCCAGTGGCAGTGGGCAGCCCCTATGGCATTGCACCGGTTGCATCGCCGCCTGCCGTGGACGAGACTGGGTATGTTGACGATAGTTCTCCCTATACGCAAGAGCCACAAGCCACCGAGCCTGCACATGGTTACTACGGAGGATCTACAGCGGCGCCCCAGGCCGCTCAGGCACACCGGGCAAGTTACTATGGAGCGCTTGGAGCTCAAGAGCAGCAACCACAACAACCGGCGGCATACCAGGCCGGCCCGTACGCGGGCACTGAGCAGCACCGTTCGCAGGAAAACTTGCGGCAGCCGGCTCATGTTTCCGCTCAACACTCATACTACGGCGCGCCCGCTCAGCAAGCTCAAGCTGAAGTGCAACCGGTGGCTTCTCCATCAGCGGAGGTACCGTCATACTATGGGGCTCAACAGCACGCGCCTGCACCTCAAGGAGGCTATTATGCCAGTGAAGGATATGAACAAGAGCAGGAACAGGCTCAGGCTCCTCCGCACTACCAACCCCCTGGTCCTCCAACCGACGGCTCCGCTCCTGCACCCGGAGATTACTACCGTCACTAGAGTTTAGTCGCTCAATTTAATGGAAAAGAAGTTTCATTCCACCCGTGATCTATTCTGTTGTTGATTCCCCATGCCTAAGACGCGATTATCGACGTCATGATATGCGTGTTCGATTTCCCCAGACAAAGTGCCGACATGCACGAAATTCTGAACCAACGATCAAAACACCAGACAGCAACTGCGCAACAAGGATGGTAGAGTTAGCGAATGGGCATGGCTCGAATGGGGTCAGTAACCCTGCATGCCTGTAGACCATGGAATACAGTGGTGCTTACGGTTATTCTCAGGTTCAGCATACCGCGAAGGCTGAGAGCATTATCTTCCTCGGTACAGGCACCAGCTCAGCCGTCCCCGTCATTGGTTGCTTGACCCAGGAGAACCCGGCATGCGAAGTTTGCATTTCTGCAATGGACCCGAAGAGCAAGAACAGGAGGCTTAATACCGGTGCTGTCATCACGATTGATGTTGGTGAGCCAACGCGCAAGTACGGTTTGTAAAGACTATATGCCGAGCATTTGCTGAAGACTGCGCAGGAACCTTGTGATTGATTGCGGAAAGACGTTCTACCATGCTGCGCTTGCTCAGTTCCCAAGACATAAGCTGCGCAGAGTGGACGCGGTGCTATTGACACATGCGCATGCGGATGCGTTCTTCGGGTTGGATGATTTGAGAGGTTCGTACGATGGGGACTTGACACGACCGTCAATACTGACCTGCGAACAGGCTGGACTCTCGGTGGACTTGTGCAAGATACCATTGACGTTTACGTCTCCAAGGAGACCATGGACACCATCGCCCTTACTTTCCCATACATGGTATCGAAAGATGCGGGTACGGGAGGTGGTGACCTGCCTCAATTCAACTGGCATGTATTTGATCCTACCAAATCATTCCGCATTCCAAGCTGCGGTAACATTGAAGTTACTCCTCTACTCGTCGAGCACGGCAGATACTTCTCTGGAGTACCTCGGCCGTTCATGTCATTAGGGTTCAGAGTGGATGGCCTCAGTTACATCTCGGATGTAAGCGCTGTGCCGCCAACTACCGCACAGTTACTGCACGGAACGAAGGTGTTTGTGCTTGACGGGTTGAAGGATGCTCCACATGCTTCTCATTTCAGTATTGGACAAGCGGTAGACTTTGTAAGAACGTTGCCAGAGATGCCGTCCAAGACCTTCCTTGTGGTGAGTACATGAGCATGATCAGAAGACACGAGGATATCGTTAACACAATTACAACTAGGGATTTACCCACGAATCAACTCATGAGGCATTAGAGAGGAGATTAGAGGGAGTCCAGGACTTCTATGTCAGACCAGCGTTCGACGGAAAGAGGATAAAGCTCATTGGAGGTTATGAAGAGTCATAAATAAAGTAATATAGTCATAATATACCTTGCAATTTCCCAACTGCCCTATGAACACGACTTGCCGTAAGATGCGGGATAAACCGCGAAACCCCCGAAACGCCCGATCTTGATAAGGGTTTTTCGTGGCATTCCTTTCAAGCCTAAACAACACGGGCACATCTTCAGGCTTTTCTTGAAATCCCCGAGAAGTTGTTCACCGGGCTGTCTTTTCATCATCCTCCGGTCTTTAGGGCTCGCGCGCGTTCAGCCCTTCCCGCCCCTTGGAAATGTGCTGCGCCGCCTGCGCCACGACGGTCTGAATTTGCTTGGTGGACCATCGGTGTAGGAAAGTGCTCCTTGGAAATCCTTTCTCCTCAGCACGACAACCAGCAAAAATGGCTCCGAAAGCTAGGTACGTTGATGTTGCAATTGCGTTCTCTTGTCCTTCCTTTCTAACCAACGTTTTTCCTACAGGAAGACCGCCACTACCGCCGATGGTGCCGCTACCTTGGGACCCCAGGCCCTCCGTGAGGGAGAGCTGTAAGTGCACTTCATACTTCGCGAGATCCGGGCGGATCGCTGACCGTATATGTATGTAGTGTCTTCGGTGTCTGCCACGTTTACGCTTCCTTCAACGACACCTTCGTCCACGTTACCGATCTCTCCGGCCGTGAGACCATTGTCCGTGTCACTGGTGGAATGAAGGTCAAGGCTGACCGTGACGAGTCCTCCCCCTACGCTGCCATGTTGGCTGCTCAGGACGTTGCTCAGCGCTGCAAGGAGATCGGTATCACCGCTCTCCACGTCAAGATCCGTGCCACTGGTGGTACCGGAACCAAGACCCCTGGTCCTGGTGCCCAGTCCGCCCTCCGTGCCTTGGCCCGTGCTGGTATGCGCATTGGTCGCATTGAGGACGTTACCCCCGTCCCCACCGACTCTACCCGTCGCAAGGGTGGTCGTCGTGGTCGTCGTCTCTAGATGTCTTCGCGTACTTGGTGTCTTCCTTTCTTCATCGTTGCTTTTTTGGGACTATTTGGTTGGAAGGTTAAAAATGTGCGAGTGCGTTCGGAGATTAGCACGCTGCGCTACGGCGTAGACTACTTAATCGACTGAGCTGAACCAAACTGTTGAACAGTCCAATTCTGGCTCTTCATTGTCAAGAACTCTATGCTCCTATCATTTACTGTGCACCGTGACTTTATTGCATTGCCATTTCCCATTGCTATCATGTAAGCCTCAAATATGTCCATGTGAAGTGTTCCCAAAGCTCGTCATTCATATCTTCCACATTTGTCCTCTTCACCACGTCGCACCACCAGAATCCAGCCTTCTCGGGTCGGCCGCAGCTTCAAACATTCCATTCGTGTACCTCACCGCCTGTGCAATACTCTGTCCCGGCGCAACCCACGTCACATTGTGTCCCGCACTCGCCAAATAGGCGACCGTCGCGTTATCGTAGCTATACTCGAACGTCGTAGCATTCGGACTGATCTGATCATGAAGTCTCGGCTCAGCGAGAGCTTTACTGGCGCTCATGCCCTGATCAAGAACATGCCACAAGTTCTGAATATTGGAGGTAATGATACGGCTTCCACCGGCGGCTCCGAGCGCGACGTAGAACGTCCCATTTTTGAATTGTGCGATCGTGGGAGAAATGGAGGACAAGGGACGCTTGCCTGGACGGATGAAGTTCGCCTCTGTAGGGACGTATCCGAATGCATTTGAGGAACCTGGAGAGAAAAAGTCGTTCATTTCGTCGTTCATGACAACACCGGTTTCGGGGACCATGACTTGGGAGCCGAAGTAAAGGTTGACGGTCGTAGTCAAGGAAACGACGAGACCGCTGTTATCGGCGGTCACCATATGACTGGTACCGTGATCCCAGAGGATTTCGTAGCTAAAAGGGTCGTAGGCTGTGCTGTTCAGAGTATGTGTATTCGAGATCATCGCACGTAGTCCAGCAGCGGTGCTCTCCTGCAAGATCTCGGTCTCGAAGGAGGACACGTTGTACACGAAGTTAGGATCACCCAACTCAGTACGCTGACCATAGGCGAACTTCATCGCCTCCACGAGACGCTGAGTGGTGACGTTGATATTGTCGATGCCCGACATGTTATACCCCTCCAGGATCTTGCGAGCGAAGAGTGCAATGCCACCCGAGGATGGAGCGGAAGTGGAGTAGAGGTCGTAATCGCGGTAGGTGATGTGGAGAGGATCTCTGTGGACAGCGGTGTAATTCGCTAGGTCGGCTGCAGTCATGATACCGCCGGCATCCTGAATAGCCTTCGCGGTCACGTTGGCCATGGGCCCGTTGTAGAAGGCGTCGGCGCCATACTGTAATATCGATCAGCAACCACACAGTGCAGTGGCGAAGTCACCTATTACCTTTCCAATCGTCTCTAAAGTGTCCGCGTACCTCTTCCTTGTCATCGTATCGTTTAAGCCGAGCAACGTGCCGTTAGGAGCAAAGTCAATGGCCCAAGTAGGCTGCTCGTACAGGAACTCGTATCCAGAGGAGTGCATAATACTCGCCAAGGTGTCCTGGATGATGAAACCCTCTCTACCGGGCTTCACAGCCGGGGCAAAGATATCCTTCCAGGGTAGTTGCCCATACTTCTTGTGCAGCGCTTCAAAGCCGCGGAGTTCACCGGGTACACCGCTCGCCAATCCACCATACAAAGAAGTTGAAATGTCTGCGACATACATCGTCTCATTCAATGCGGCAGGTGCCGACTCCCTGAAATCAATCATATCATAGGTCCCATTCGGACTCCTCACAAGCATGAACCCGCCTCCTCCGATCCCTAAGTGGTATGAAGCAATGGTGCCCACACACAGACAACTCGCAATCATTGCGTCCGCGGCATTACCGCCTTGCTTCATAATGTCCCCTCCGATGTCGGAGCAAGTCTTGATATCGGTTGCGACGGCGCCGTAGGCGGCATGGGTGGATTGCTGAAGGGTGTTGAAGCGCTCGTCGCCGCGGATATGTACTGGAGATCCATCCGCTCTCCAAGCGAGGAATGCGCTGGCCAAGAGGAATGCGGATCGAATACCGGGCATGTTGGATGGTGTCGTCGAGGATTGAGCAAGCGCCGGATCAGGCGCTTTATATAGAGGGCCGCAGGCTGATGGAGACCTGATGGAGGCGAGCTCGAGCTGCTGAAGACCAGCGAGCTCGAGCTGCTGGAGATCGAGGTCGAGCTGCTGGAGAGCGAGGTCGAGCTGCTGAAGATCGTCGTCGAGCTACTGAAGATCGTCATCGAGCTGCTGAAGACCTGATGGAGAGCGAAGTCGAGCTGCTGGAGAGCGAAGTCGAGCTGCTGGAGAGCGAGCTTGAGCTGCTGAAGATCGTCGTCGAGCTGATGGAGACCTGATGGAGGCGAGCTCGAGCTGATGGTGTCCATGTCCAGCGGGTACGTCAGGGTCATATGTTATTCCTTCTTACCATTGCCATGTAAACCTTGATCAACGCAGCTGATCCGAGATCAAGTCGGCTCAATGATATCGGCGGAGCACGTTGACGTTGTCGGGTGTAGCTTCCCGCGCGCGCCATCTCTGCAGCCAGCGCAGATCAGATCGCCAGCCTGCGAGTAGAGACCGGAGTTGTAAGTTGTTGCAAGGAAGTTTCTGGGGAACCTTCTCCTCGGTATTTAAGCCAAGTTGGCCCAAAGGTTCATTGCACACTCGCGTTACCTGGTGCTTAGCTATGCCCTAGATTGGTCGACCAGCGTGCGTGGGAATTCTGCATTGGGTTCTGACAGCCGGCGCTTGTATATACGGACGCCATATTACACCTTCCTACAAAACATCTGCCTTTATAGCGGCAGGATAATGGGAGATCCATAGCACGGAATCGAACAGCTGCTGCAGCATATTGCTGAAGTGCCATTGACAAAGTCTCCTTGGACATGCCCTCTCTGGTGTCGCTGCCGCTGGAGGTCATCGGCCAAATCATCTCCAAACTATGCACATGGGATTCTAATATCGATCGGCTACGCTTGTTTGATATCTCAAAAGGCATGCGCGAGATGGTTGCTCCCTATCTCTTCAGGCACTTTGATACCAGCAAGTCACGCAACAATCAGCGTTTGGCTGGATATGTTACAGAATATTAATACGGTTGTCTTGTCAAGAAGTTGGAGCATCGTGACTCTTGCAATGTGTAGATGACGGTTGCTGTATGGCGACTCTTGTCTTTCAACCGCCCAAATTCGCTATCGATCGATCTTGACTTTGTAGATCTCACGGAAAGTTGAGTAAACGAGCGAAACCCTTGGCGCAGGCCCGAGCCTGCGCCTCTTCTTCGCGGACTATTGACATATCAACACCTGAATGGGCTGCCAGTTGATCAGCCCCTTCCTTCTAGTATTAAAACGCTTGATATCAGAAGTCCCCATTACAACGATCATTCTTACAAGGTCTGGGAACTTGTCAAAGAACTTCCGAATCTGAAAAGTTTCTCTGGGACACCGGGGATGAGTCCATGGTCTCGGGAAGAATTCCTGTGAGAGACGAGCTAGCAATCACAGGAGCACTTCGCGAGTACTGCTTGGATATGGAAGAGATCAGAATGTTCGCCATCGGGGACCCGATTGAAGCTTGGCGTCGCGATTTATGCAACCTTCGTAAGTTGCGCTCGTTGGAGTTGCCTATCAGTAACTTTAAATCTTCGTCTTGTTTGCGCATCACTACAACAATCAGTATAACTTAGAGAATGCATGACCTTGCAATCGATTTGGTTCAGGATAACAGGAAGATCTGCTAAGGCTCACCGGTCAATGTTAACGTTCTTTTCATCATTCTCACATGTTGTACAGCATCATTAAAGCATTGGAAGTTCCCATAAATCCAATCGAATATAGCTTAGTTACTCGATGAGAACATCTAAGTGACATATCAGAGCACCACAAATCAGGTATCCTGGCTGCGGCCGGTGAAGGTTTTCCCACGATGCATCGCATGCCCATTTTTATATGGGCAACGACAGCAGCTGCTATTAGAATTCCTTGATCTACCCTGCAATTGCAACTGACGGCACAAGCATTAAGTGATCCGTAAGGCATTGGTGATGAGGTTAGCCAGCCGGAGATGTCTGATCTGTTATCCCTGCCACTGGAGGTCCTTCGCCTCATCATCTCCGAACTACAGGAACTTGACCAGATGAGCTTGTTCGATGGTTAAGAGGCATGCGTGAGGCAGTTGCTCCGATTATGTTTGAGCATAACAGAAAACTGCGGCAGTTCGGAGAGGTTGCCATTGAGGTTGCACCCATGTCCGGCCCCTTGAACGTGATCTATAGGAGACATGTATCGTCGGAAATCGTCCACGGCGCGCGGCCAGGATACTTCAAAGGTGTTACCTAGGCCAATGCGTGCTCGGATTACATATTATTTACCTTATGTCAATTGCAGGAGTCTAAAGGCACCGAACATTTGCAATCGAGCAAATCCAATCAAGGTGAAAAAGATCAATTAAGTAATATAGTAAGCGTAAGTATATGTGGTATACCAGAAAACAGCAAGCGCCCAAGAACCAAAACCTCACATCAGCTGTCCAAAAAATCCCACGGGTATCGGGAATCCCACGACCAAAACCAAAAAACCAGGCCCCAATTTCCAAATAAATACACGTGGCTTATTCTTCCCTCTGACGACTCGCCATAAGGATAGCCCTACTACTCGTATACCCAACCGACCCCATTGGTGGTGCCTTGGGGCTGACCTCAACCCATATGAACTGTCCCGGGGGCATCCTCCTCCTCCTCTTCGGTGTCTGGCAGCCTTGAGGTTCCGCAGAGTCGAGCGTTCCATCTCTCCAGACAGGCCCAGTCAACAACTCCCTCGTTTTTTCATCCTCCTCGTGTTCTGACTCGGTTTCCTCGTCCAATGCGGCAGAGGAGCGCGTGCGTTTACTCGTGAATTGAGCGGGTGAGAGGAGGGCCTTCGACGCCGAAAGCGACAAACTCGGCGTCTGCTTATGCGGTGTCAAGGCAGACAAATCAACATCCTCAACCTCCCCCTCCTCCGGCGTCCTCGCCCTCTCCAATACCTGACTCGCCAACAACCCCAACGCATCCAACCCGCTCGTCTGACTCCCATTACTACACTGACTTGCCTGATCTCCAACACCCCTTCTATGCATCGTAGGCACCCGCGACCGTAGACGGCGGATTGCGTCGTCTTTTTCGGTGAGGAGTTGTTTTGCTGCACGGAGGCGTTTCTTGGTTTTCAGGTAGCGGCCGCGGTAGGTTTGGGTGCGGGTGCTAGGGGCTTCTTCCATGAAGGGGGGTTCGAGGCCGGCGAAGCCTGCGAGGGGGGGTTGGGATGCATTTGCGGGGGCGGAAGTTGATACTTCGCAGACAGAAGCAATTGACATGGGTGCCGGCTGTGCTGCTGCTGGGGCGGGTGCAGGACGCTTGGATAGAGCGTCAATCTCTTTCTGGGTGAGTTCTGATTGCACGGTGTGACGCTTTGTCTGTTCGGCAGCGTCGTAGGCAAGCAGTTGAAACTGGAGCACATGGTGTGCGGCAACTGTCCGCGCCCTCTTCAGCTCTTCAGCCATGCTACCAAGTCTTGATAGTGCTTCCTGCAACTTGTCGTGTAGCATGTCATTGTCATCATTGGGTGTAGGGCGAAGGTCGTCAATGTTCAAGTCGTCGTGGGATACTGGGAGGACAGGTGCCGGCACAGGTTGCCCAAGCATAGAATAGATCTGTCGTTGCTGTTCTCCATCTCCACCTTCAGCCTTCACACTCGGTGATCTCCTCTTCGCAATTGGAGCAGCACAAAGAAACACCGGCGAGTCATCGTTGTCAGCACCCCCGCTCGTCTCCTCGTACAGCGGCGACGACAGCGGGGGTGTATGCAGCGTCGAAGCAGGCGATACAGCCCTCTGCTTCGTCATGGTTCTCGATAGTGATTGATTTGTGAAGCTAGGTAAGGAGGTGTTTTGTTGATGATGATATAATGGTGATTGTCAAAGGAAGGGTCGGTAAGGGTCTACGGCATACGGTGGCAAGGTGCAGTGCAGCGCAGATTTGAGAGGGGGCTGGTGTTGAGCCGTGAATGCACGCGCGGTTAGGCAAAACCCAGGGCAGGGAGGGTCCATTCTAACGAATCATCTTGTAGGATTACATCTCGACGATTACTGGAGCATACTCTCCTGTTTCTTCTTCCATTTCGTCTTCCGCGCCTTCTCCGATCACGATGACCTCTCCGCCGTTCTCCAGATCCACGAACCCACGGCCCGCATGGGGACCACCCACAAGCTCAATTTCGTAATCAAATGCTTCTTTCAATGCTTTTAGTAGATCATCCAACCGTGCCGATAGCACAGAAGACGGTACAACCCCCGGTGTTGCCGTAGATGCCTCCCCATCCGTGATATTCCGTCGCAAATGTCGCAATTGAGTTGCCAAAAACAAACTATCCTCCACAATATCCCTGAACGTCGCTTCTGGAGTGCAAACAAGCTGTGCTTCAATAACATCCATGAACTCCACGAAGAACGCCTGCCAGCTCTCCGTCGCAATGGCTTCCTGCGCATCACAAACCATCTCCACAATGGTCTTCCAGGCCTCCCATCCAGCAAAGTTGGACACAGCCAAAAGACACAGATAAGCCAATTGCAACTCTCCCAACAATGCTGTCCGATCACCGGAGTGGTATGTCTGGATTGTCGAGTTGAGCACCCACGACTTATCCAATGACCACCGCGTAATATCCGCTCCAACCGAACCCGGAGGCCACGACCTCTTCAAATCAATGACAGAAAACCTCAGAACGTGTTCATCCGGCGTCGATGCCGCTCCAGTCTTCAACTCTTTCTCATCCGATATCGAAGCCGTAGTCGATCCCACACCCCACCCCGTGGGCAATATCCGATCTAGTAGCTCCTTCGTGATCCGTGTTGATAGTCTCTTGAAGTCGTCCGTGCTTGGCTGTCGTTCCTCTCCCTCAATTCCAGGCTCCCGATACGGATATGGCGCCAACCCACGTTCATCCACCGTTGTTGATGTAAGTGCTTCCGCCACCCTCAATTCATCACTCTCAGCATCCCACTCCCTCACAATAACCTCCCCACCACCCCTCGCCTCAACCCAGAACCCATCCCTCAACCCCATCCCTCCACTCACATCCGGCGACACCTGACCCTGTGCTCCCAACCCCCCTGGTACCCCAGGACTCCGGGCATAGTATACGAAATGCAACCCAGGCGGAACGTACTTGATTCCCCGAAAGTTCGGACCAGTGGTGTATGTGTGGAGGTCGATGCCGAAGGTGGAGTTGGGTGGGAGGGACGAGATGAGGAGGGTTGTTGTGTGGGGGTTTGACATGTTGATCAGCTGGTGGTGTAAGGGAGGTAGAGGTGGTAAGGTGTTTGGTGAATAAAGTTGGGTCTACGTTACATTCACGTGCATTGGCGGGCGTGGTTGCCGAAGCTCAATTGGGCAAGCAAATGAAGGAGAATCAGAATGTGTTACAGATACAGATGGCAATTGTGCGTGCAGCGTGACGGCAGATGGAATGACAGAAGGTGCAAAACGGGGGCAATGGTCAGATGCAAGGCGAATGAACAGGTATGAAAGGCAAACAGGTGCAATTTCTTGCTTTTGATATATCCCATAGATGCAAATAAACCAGAAAAAACGCCTGTTGCCCAATGATTTTTGTCTGCTTTCTCCTTCCCGAATACCGTCCAACCAAGTTCCGAAGATCGAAGTCTTGGTTGACCGCAAAGCGCATACGCTTTAACGGTAAGACTTCTGGAACTTGGAGCGGGCACCCTTTCCTCCGAACTTCTTGGGCTCGGCGCGACGGGGGTCGGCGACCAAGAGGGTACGGTCGTACTGGACGAGGGCAGCCTTGATCTCGTTCTTGGACTGCTCGTCAACGAACTTCTGGTAGTAAGCGACGATAGCCTTGGCAATAGCCTGACGGATGGCGTAGCTGACAATGAGTATTAGCGAAATTCACTTGCAATGAAACTCGGAAGACTTACACCTGGGAAGTGTGACCACCACCGGAGACGCGGACACGGATGTCAACGTTGGCGAACTTGTCGACACCAGCGATGAGGATGGGCTCGTAGACCTTCAAGCGAAGGATCTCGGGCTGAACGAGCTCGATGGGCGACCCGTTGATCTATCCAATTCAAAAGTCAACATCTTGACCTATTGGAGTCGCGGATTCTAACGGGGCTGTCGGACCTTCAAGAGACCACGGCCGGCCTTGCAGTGGGCGACGGCGGTAGCGGTCTTCTTCTTTCCGAAGCACTGGACGGAGGCAGACATTATTGCTGGGTGAGGACGAAGATTCGGGTGGGTCGGACGGTTCGAAGAGGGCGGTCGAGGTGGAGGTTGGAGGAGATAAATTTCTGATCCGGGGAGGGTTACGAGCGCGCTGAGCCCTAGCAGGGAGGAGGAGGGAGGCCCTGCGGCGGTGCGCTCACTCGCCACTCCTCCCAGCAGCGCACCCAGGCTGGGAAATCGAGGCAGCCGCGCTAGAGGAAATTCTCAGCTTGTGCTCGACCTTCGCCAACTCCGTCCACCAAACTTCACATAATCAGGTATGCATTGATCCCTTGTCGTCGTGCTGTTTCCACTCAGAACGCTCACCGTCGTTTTCTTGCGTTAGTCATGGGTTTCCGCGGTAACAGGGTCCTCCCCAACAACCATTTCCGCAAGGACTGGCAGACTCGCGTCAAGACTTGGTTCGACCAGCCCGGACGCAAGCTCCGTCGCCGTCAGGCCCGTGTCACCAAGGCTGCTGCCGTCGCTCCTCGCCCCACCGAGGCTCTCCGCCCTGCCGTCCGTTGCCAGACTGTCAAGTACAACATGAAGCTCCGTGCTGGTCGTGGTTTCACCCTTGAGGAGTTGAAGGTCAGTAAGATTCGGTTTCGACCATTTGTGCGGGAAGAAGTGGTTTTGCAGGAATTGGTGTGTGGATTGGGACGGACGTCGAATAGGGGACTGGGAGAAAATTGAGATGGACGACAAGCCTGGGTTGGAAGGACTGCAATGGAGTGGAGAATGCCCTTGGAGAACGCACAAATGGCGAACAAGCCACATTTCGAGACAGAATACTGACTTTTTCGTGTCCAGGCTGCTGGTATCCCCCGCAAGCTCGCTTCCACCATCGGTATCTCCGTCGACCACCGTCGCCGCAACAAGTCCCAGGAGTCCCTTGACCTCAACGTTCAGCGTCTCAAGGCCTACCAGGCTAAGTTGATCGTCTTCCCCCGCAAGGCCGGTAAGCCCAAGAACGGTGACTCCGCCGACCTCTCTGGTGCCGAGCAGGTTAAGGGTGCTGTTCTCCCCATTGAGCAGCCCTCCAAGGAGGTTCAGACCCGTGCCATCACTGAGGAGGAGAAGGGCTTCAAGGCATACCAGACTCTCCGTTTGGCTCGCTCTGACGCCAGGTTGAAGGGTAAGAGGGAGGCTAGGGCCAAGGCCGCTGCTGAGGCCGAGGCTGAGAAGAAGAAGTAAACGCATCCTAAATAAATGTGTTGTTTCTTTGGTTTGGACGGTTGGTGCAAAATGGTGTATTCTCAGGCGTTGCCGGAACTTCTTTGATTATATAAAGGGGATAACTTTCACTACATGAGGGTTGGGGGTTCTGCGCATGCCTGGAATATATCTCGTTTTGGGTTCACATTGCAATTCGTTCCGTCCGTAATCCCATATTCGACCTCGGCTCTCCCCATGACTCGGCCAATCGAGTCTCCGGCTCTCTTTCATCAAACTGCAGGCCGATGCAGTTTCCTAATCCGGTAGAGCCACATCGGTAATGGCGACTTGCAGCTTCTGAACTAAATTTAGATTTCAACGGCAATAAGCAACGAACCGTCGGCTGCCTTCTGGCGATTGATCCCTGGTTCAACAACCGGATCTCCTGCTTCTACCATGTCGAATCCAGGGCCCATGTCGCCGGTGAACCAACCCTTCGAGGTCCGCCTTCTCGAGTTCTCCAGACGGTATCCGCGGTTCTGGAGTTTTGCGTCTGGGACAGTATGCGTTGGTATGACACTAATCGCGAAGGGTTGGTTGAAGACGCAGAGGTCTGTTGAGGTGGGAGGGATGGAGAGGTTTGAGAAGATCCTGGCGAGCCGGGAGGCTGAAGGTCGAGGGGTGATTACAGGTTCGTTGATTTTTGTCCTATGACCTCATCGCATATGGCTAACATCCTTTTGGCAGTATCAAATCATATTTCAACGTAAGCTGAACATGTTCGCGAATCATGAATGGCTGTTAATGTTGCTTGAAGCGTCGATGATCCTCTACTGTGGGGTACCCTACCACTTCGCACGGTCTTCAAGGGACCATCATACAGCAGATACTCTCTAGGCTCAGCGGATATCTGTTACACAAACTCGTATGTGAATATACTCAGTGGTGGTTGGTCTGCATGGACACTAACCTGATGTCATTCACAGTACCCTCTCCACCTTCTTCTCCCTCGGTCAAACACTCCCAACCTACCGCTTCGGCCAGTACGGTCCCTTTCAACCCTCAATATCACGAGCGATTCACCTCCTCTCACCTGAATACCCCACATCATCCTCAAAACCAAAGATCAAGCGAATACCATCCCTCGTTCATGTCTTCCCAGAAGGCAAGATCCGACAACACCCAGACAGAGAAATGCGATACTTCAAATGGGGTATATCACGCATGATCCTCGAATCATGTATACCACCAGACGTCAGTCCGGACAAACCGCTTCCGCCACCGCCAATTGTGGTACCGATCTTCTTTACGGGGTTGGATGATGTCATGCACGAGAATCGAAAACGGCCTAGGTTTCTGCCGAGGATGAGGAAGGATATCAAGTTTACGTTTGGAGAGCCATTGCCGGATGAGATGTGGACGGGGTATAGGCAGAGGTGGGCGGAGATGTGTGCGGCGCATAACTATCGGTCAACGTTTGGGAAGGAGAAGTTGGTTGATTTCTCGGACAAAGAGATTCCGGAAGAACTGAAGAATGGAGAGGAGGCGAAGGCGATGAGAAGTGAGATTGCTGCGGTGATCAGAGAAGAGGTGGTGAAACTACGCAGGGGGATGGGATTGCCGGAGGAGGACCCAAATGCAAAGGTGGTTGGTGCGAAGCTGACGAACGGATGGGGTGACGAGTCCGATATCATTGAGAAAGAGCCACCAGTCGTATGAATGTACCATCAGCATTGTAATGGTCATGGTGGATATCTGGGATATAGGGCATAGATCAGGATTATGACAGACAGTAGATTTAGCAACTGAAAGAGGAATGGGCGCCAATTCACTCAAGAGAAATTTATAGAAGGTATGATATGTCCTATTATTCTAACTACTACAATGCCAAAATGTACTCCCTAACGCCAAAGTTGTATTCAAAATCCCTGCTTCTGTGAAAAGATCCTCCGACCACTACTCAGCACCAGCTCATCCCATGAAGCTAAAGATGCTGTTTAGATCCACGTATCGCCTACCACACCTCTCCAAGTATTTCGCAATGACGGCTCTCTGCTTGTCAAACCTCTCACGGTTCTGCTCAGCCAAAGCGAAGACGATTGCAGCATCATCACCCTTCGCCTTTGCCCTCGCCTTATCCACATCGAACAAGCTGTCGAAGTACAACATTTGGTTGTACATCATCTTATCAGAGTACTCATACCTCATCTGACCTCGTGCTCCACGGGACAAGCAGGCCAGGCATCGCTTTCCATACACGCTCATTTGACGAGTACGGTTACCGCAGGCAGTGTCTTCACAGACGAGCCAGCCTTCGTAGTACATAGAAGTCTGCTGACGAATCTGGCAGTCGAGCTGGGCAGAGAGGGAAAGCGGCAACACAAGAACACCACACTGGCATTGGATGCCGTTGGCGGTCACACGCTCCTGGGACTGGACAAGACCTTCGAAGTCAAAGGACTCCTTGCAAGCATGACACTTGATCAGTAGCTTAGCCGCATCTTTGAAACGCTCTTCATCAGCAATCTGAGTCTCAAGGGGCTGGATGTCCTTATCCGCCGATCCCATCATAGCTTTCTGACCGATGTTGTACTTGCGGGTATCAAGACCAAGACACTCTGCAAGACGAGAAGAGTCCGTTCCCTCGATAGGCTGACAGAGACGATCCAACGGGGGGAATATTTGCTTGACAAGGTAATGCTCAAAGTCGATCTTCAGATCCGAGCCTGTCTTCATATCCTGCGGAGGGTATGCACGAGCAGCGACATCCTCCGGGTTCTGAGTAGCACCTTCTTCTCCGGTGATGACATACGCAATGACGTCTCCAACACGAACAGCCTCACCCTTTGCCTTCTTCTTGAGAGCAACCTGAACTTGGGCCATGTGCTTCGCGTTCGGGTACTCCTCTGGGTTCTTACCGAGCTTGTTGTAGATGATATACTTGTTGACAGGGAAGTCGCCATTTCGCATCTTGGCAGAGAGCTCGCGAAGGTACTCGTGGATCTTCTCGATGACGGTCTCGGTTTGCTCACCCGACAAGATCTGGTTGAGAACGTACTGAGACGCATCCTTCGACAGCTGACAGAACTCACGACGCTTCATGTCGAGACCCTTAACCTCCATCTTGGACTCGAGCTTGCCATTAACCTCGATCAGGTTCAACGCAGCATACTTCTTCTTCATGTGCAACAACAACCTTTGGAAGACATTGTCGATGTCAATCTCAAGCAAGCGATAACGTCCGTTGACAGCAGCTTTGAACTCATTACCGATACGGAGAGCCTCCTGGTAGTTGTCAATGTTGGTGTTGATCATGACGGAGTCAGTATCACCATAGATGACCTGAAGCGCCATGCTCTCGGCCAACTCCTTCGTACTGGTGAGAGCTTCACGACCCTTATAGGTAACCAGAGCTGCCAATGGACGAGCGTAGAAACGAGACTTGGTGAAACCAAGACAACCGTACATAGAGTTAGCCGTCAACTTCAACGCAGTCTGCTTGGTATCCCACTGCGCGAGCTGCACAGGCGTGGCCTTCTTGTCCTTCATAAGATTCTTCACCTGCCTACGTCTCGCAACGAGGTTAGCAAGAAGCTTTGGCAGGATACCCTGCGGCGTCTCGGCGTCCGGCAAGTCAGGCATCTTCTCGTCCTCGTTGGTCTCATCGATCTCTGAGCGATCGACCGTCGTGAAACAGATATTGTACTCCTGGATAATAGACGGATATAGCGAGTTGAAATCCATGACCAAGACGAATTTGTCGTACAAACCCTTGATAGGATCAAGGACACGTCCACCAGCAAACTTGTTCTTCTTCTTGGACGTACCAGCCGTCGCATCATCGTCATCATCTTCCGGATTCGGTTCCGCAATAGGCTTCTTCGAGATCGGCTTATCAGGGCAAATGTACTTCGCCTTATTGAACTCATGCAAAAGAATGTACTCGTTCCGCTCGGCACGCGTACCCGTCAACGTCCTCGCCCACGAATTACCAGCAAGATTCGTCAATTGTTTCGTCAACGGCAACAACTGCGTCTTCAGCGCAATCGCCGCAATGAAATACGTGTCAACCTCGCAATGCATCACAAACTCCGTCAACCCACGAGCGGTATCAGTCCACTGCTGAAGCGCCTTCTCAATATCCATCTCCTCCCTCTTCTTCCCGAGCTGAGTCTGGACCATTTCAGTCAACGACCACGAAGTACCCTTGATTGTCGACTTGCCGAGATCGTTGGCCAAATCGCACATCAAACGCCCCGCAACGATCTTCTTCTCCTCAAACGAGTTTCCAGCAGCCCTGTTCATGAAGATTTTGGGCCATTCCCTCCTCCTCATCCTTCCCAGCCTATGCCAGTTCATCGTCTTTTTCTCCCTCATCCTGTGCAACAGCACACCATAATCAACTCCCTCGAGTCCGTGTCCAATATACACGTCCGGATCAACGCCCTGGATTTTAGTAACGAAGCAATTCAGGAGCGCACTCTCCGTCTTCTCACACCTAATCTGCCCACGATGCTTCCTAACTTCGGTCTCAAATCCAGCGGGGAAGACACCCTTCAAAGGCCTGACAACCGTGAACGTCGAACAAGGCAACTTCTCCGCAGGGGTAGGATCATCCATATTGACATTCTCGTAAATCCTCGCACTCGCAACCACGATCTCCTGCTTGTTCTCCGCGTGGTTCATCATGGTCCTGAACGCGAGAGACATGACCGTCAAAGGCGGAGTCTCCAGCGTACCATCAGGCAAAGTCGTGATCAGCTCAGGATCAGAAACCGCGAGTTCGAGTTTACACCACGAAGCATTCGTAACCGCATTGAAATCCGCTTCCTTGATTTCCAACCAGCAGGGACCCATGACACGCCTATAGAGCACGAATTGCTCAAACAAGGGCGTATTGGTACCGAAGACGCGGGAGAACGTGTCACCATTCAACTCCTGCGGAAGCTGCGCCTTCGAGTACTCGTACAACACCTTGAGGTAATCGCCCTCGGCGGGCACACCGCCCTCCTCGAACGCATACTTCCGCTTCGAAACCTTCGACTTAAAACCCACAATACCAGCCTTGGAAAGTAGTCCAGATACCTCCTCCCAGACTTGTCCCATCCCGACCTCTTCTCCTGATCTGTGGTTCGTATCACGGGGAAGGAAGTACAGGTTCCGAAGGATCCCGTCGACACGGACGAAAGCCGAGACGTGCGTCTGCGTTTTCTTGTTGAAAACCTTTCCAAAAAGGTAGAGCGATCCACCGAGTTCGATGTAGTCAATCCAGAAGAATCGTAAGGTACCGTTCTCCTCACACGCATCCTCGGGACTAATTTTCGAGCCTGATGACGGGAATTGCGGAGACGAGGTGATGTTCAGCGACGCATCGACATCCATCCACGCACTTGCGTCAACAGCCGCAGTAACCGGCGACGTGGGAATAGCTCCGTTCGGATGCGTCTGAATCGGCTTCAACCTATTCGGCTGCTCAGCCATCCTTGGCACAGACCTCGTAGCTGAAACATTAACCCCTGTCGTCCGTAGCCCACGATGCGCAGTCAACGGCTTGACCACGAAATCATCCTCATCCTCCTCCTCATCCTCCGCGACGACCAACTTCTTCGCTGCAGGCGTGGGTGACGAAGGCGGGATAATTGGTTCGCCCATGTCGTAGTCGTTGTCGTCGGTCATGGGGTGGTCGGCGTCGTTGAGTTGGATGCTGGGTGGGGAGGAGGGCATGGGTGGGTCCATTTTGCGAGAGGCTGCGCGTGGGGGTGGGGATGGTGCACGCTTCTTGCGGGCTGCGCCAAGTGGGGAGGATTCGGCTGCTCGCTTGTTTGCTCGACGAGATGCGGAGGCGTATGCGGTTGAATCGTCCTCCACGTCGAAGTCACCTAGGATGCCTGCCATGAATTCTGCGTCTTCGACTGTAGGCGCTACTGCGGTTTGGTTGGTTGTCGTTGGTACAGTCACTTTCGCAAGGTATTTGTTAATCGACTCGTTCTTCTTCTCCTTCTGTGCCGCCTCCTCCTTCTTCTGTTTCGCAGTCTTCTTTGGTCTCTGATCGTCCTCCTCATCGCTGTACCTCTCCCTTTCAAACTCATCCTGTCCATAATCGACGTATCCCTCTCCATTATCATCAACAATGAAGTCATCCTCATCTAGTATCTCGCGTTGACGCTTAGTGTACTCTTCCTCATCGAGTTCATCGTAGATATCCTCCTCGGCTTCATCCTCGTAGGTTGCAGCACGCGTCTTTCCCGCCGCTTTGAGGGCGCGGAGTTCGGCGAACTTGTCGCGAGGATTCTTCTTTGTGTTTATTCTTCGTGATGGGCGGTCCATCTTTATCTTATAATTGAGGGATACGGAGGAGGGGGTCGAGGGAGGAGTATGGAGGTGAGTTTCGCGTCTGAACTTGGCCCTCGAGACGCGTTGAACTCAATAACCCAGATTGGGAAGTACAAGTGGGTCACGTGCAGTCAAAGCAGAAAGATGATCAATACCAATTGAAAACAGTCTGGCTCTTCAGTGCTCCTCATTCAATTACCCTTGGAGCTCGAGGCCTCTCCAGCAACTGGCCGTTGCGCGCGCACAAACCCTGAACCCACCCAAGAAGCACCGCCCCCTGGAAATCTGAGGTGTGGCTGGAATTCCGCCCGCACAAAAGTATCTCGAGGGTCCATCTGCAGAATCCTCGTCTTCGCCCACCGTTCACCGAGAAACCAGCAAAATCCCAATGGCCGGAACGTAAGTCGCTCTTTCTCTCCTGTCCTCCAGGAGTTGAATCAAGCTGTCTTTACTTCACTCGTGAAATCGTTCAGGAGCTTATGCTTCTGGCACACCCAATCCCTGATCTGCCTTACTTCTCATGTCGAGAGGGGAGATTGGGGAAAGAGTTCTTCCCGTTACGGGAGTTCTCGAACTTTTGTCCTGTGCTTCGGCACGGGGTGTTGAGGGCTAAGGCGATTTGGATGTTCATATGTGAACTGAAAACCTTTCCTTTTAAATCTATTTCTTGGTCACAACATAACCGAGATGGGACTATTGATCTTGTCGATCACCCAATCTCTTCAGTTGTGCCTTGATCCTGGCTCTCTTCCTTACCGAACGAGCCGGGGAATTGTTGCGTGCGGATCACCGATCTGCTCCAATGAATATTATTCAAACCACGTCGAGCCCTTCGAGCGGGTCGGACTTTTTGTCTGTGCCACGTATATGCTCTGACGTTTCTGTTTGTTGCAAAGCCCCTTTTTTCAATTCCCTTATTGGATTTGCGGGGTTTTATTTATGCCGTGGTTTGAATCCTAACGTTTTGCGTCCTCTAGTACTGTCCCCACCACCGAGCAGATTCTCGTCCCCGAGACCCTCTTGAAGAAGAGGAAGGCTCAGGAGAAGACCGCCGAGGAGCGCAAGGCCGCCCAGGTTGAGAAGAAGAAGGTTAGTTCGAACTTCTGCGTCCATGGTGTGCGTGCAGGGAAGAAGAGAATGTGATTGTCTCGAGACTGCGATGAAGAAATTGCATTACCAGCATTTTTTGACAGCTAGCCACGGCGATGTTGCTACAGTTAACCATCTTTCGGGACTGAGTTCGTCTCGAGATATTCTGATCTCTTCTTTGTCTTGCGCATATACTTGAGGCGCAACCCTGCAACCCCCGAACATCATGACTAACATGTCATCATACAGGCTGCCAAGGCCAAGCGTGAGGTCATCTTCAAGCGTGCTGAGAAGTACGTCAAGGAGTACCGTGACGCCGAGCGTGAGCAGATCCGTCTTGCCCGCCTCGCCAAGAAGGACGGTGACTTCTACGTCCCTGCCCAGTCCAAGGTCGTCTTCGTTGTCCGTATCAAGGGTATCAACAAGATCGCCCCCAAGCCCCGCAAGGTCCTTCAGCTCCTCCGTCTCCTCCAGATCAACAACGGTGTCTTTGTTAAGTTGACCAAGGCTACCTCCGAGATGCTCCAGATCGTCCAGCCTTACATCACCTACGGTGACGTCAACTTGAAGTCCGTCCGTGAGCTCGTCTACAAGCGTGGATACGGTAAGATCAACAAGCAGCGCATTCCTCTTTCCGACAACGCCTTGATCGAGGCTAACCTCGGCTCTTTCGGTATCATCTCCATTGAGGATTTGATCCACGAGATCTACACTGTTGGTCCCAACTTCAAGCAGGCCTCCAACTTCATGTGGCCCTTCAAGTTGTCCAACCCCAACGGTGGCTGGAAGTCCCGCAAGTTCCTTCACTTCATTGAGGGTGGTGACTGCGGTTACCGTGGTGACGCCATCAACGCTCTTATCCGCCAGATGAACTAAGCGTTCGTCTTGTTTGGTTGAGCGAACGGTGATCTAAAATGGGATTTTTTCTTGGCGTTTCGTGTTTTTTGGGTTTAACTTAGAATCCAAGGGTCGTTTCTCCGGCGTTGTTTGCTTTCTTCACAATCACTTGTCTACGTTTGCCATTTGTCCATGTCCATTATCATATCATTCGTCCTGTGCTTCTCTCGGTCATTGTAGCGTTTCGAGACGGCGTCGTACTGGAGCTTCTCATGCTCATGCACCCCAGAATTCATACGACAGCTGGCTCGGGAGTCATACGAACTTTCTCTACGTCAACACTCCCCTCAATACCAACCAGCATTTATGCCCAAAAAATACTCCGCAAAAGCCCAATCAAGATCTCTATCAAAGATATACACATCTCCAGCCCCAACACGCCCCGAAAGCGCACGCACCACCTCCTCCTCCCCCCTCACCACGGATGTCACCGCCCGCCTCACCCAACTCCGTATCGAAGCCCAGCGCCATGAACGAAACCTAAACGGTAGAGTCCGGCAGGAAATAGCACTCAACACGAACGTTCGGACAGTCCATCCCGATGTCGAGGGCGTATTGGCGTATCGAGCCCCAGTTGTGAGGCCGAAGGCGAGGGGGTATGCGGCGGTTAGGATGAGGCGGTTACAGCCGGGTCCGGCAGCGCCGCCGAGTTGGCTAAAATGCGCTGATTCGGAGCATAGTACCGATTTACTGCGTGCGCTCAATGCTAGTGAGAGGCATTCGTCCCGGTATGGAGATAGGATAACCTATCGTACGCTGTCGGGTTTGATCTTGCCAAGGGCTGGGAGTTTGGTGGATCTTGCGTTGAGGAAGTTGGCGGAAGAGTGGGATTTGTATGTGGAGTATTACAAGTATCATCTTCCGATGCTTTCGTCGAGGCAGAAGGAGTGGGTTATGACTTATGTTGGACGGCATACGAATCCGGAGTGGAATAGGATCAACATCCTGGAGGTGTTATGGTCAACGAAGAGGGATGAGGACGAATATGAGCAAGATGGCGTGGAGGGCGGTGAGGATGTTGTTCACCTGGATCTTACGCATGCTATGGGCCGGAGTGTGATGTGGTCTGATCTGGACAAGTACTTCCAGCATTACGGCGACACAACATCATCCGACGATAAAGACATTGACAACGACGAGGTCTCAACCGACGACTGGACGTCAGCTCTCCCCACCTCCCCCTTCTACTCCCCTACCCACGCAACCCTCGCCCACCCCTCTCCCACAACCTCCCCCCAAACCCACTGGCGCCGCCTCATCTCCTGCTCCATCCCCTCAACCCTCACGCACCTCTCCCTTGCTGGCTGGCCCGCACCACCGTCGAGCGATATCTTGTTCTCGGTGAGCCGGAAGTATATCTGTTTGGTGGAGTTGGATTTGAGGGAGTGTGGGTGGATTGGAACGGAAACGGGAGTGGAGATGGTTGTTGGGGCTGATTGGGGTGGAGGGTGGAGGGGGGTTAGGAGAGTGCTGGTTGATGCCGCAATTAGTGAGGATGCGGGTGGGGAAGCGAGTGGAGGAAGGCGTGAGCTGGCGAGGCGCATTAATGGGAAGAGGCGGAAGGGGGAGTGGATTGACATTATCGAGGATGGCTCTGTCAATGTTCTAGACAATTGGCTGGCGGTCGCCGGTGGTCGATGAACCCGCCGCCTCCGTGACCGTGGTTTACCATATCAACCGACGATCTCCATCAGGTCTCCATCAGGTCTCCATCAGGTCTCCATCAGGTCTCCATCAGGTCTCCATCAGGTCTCCATCAGGTCTTCATCAGGTCTCCATCAGGTCTCCATCAGCTCGTCCATCAGGTCTCCATCAGCTCGTCCATCAGGTCTCCATCAGGTCTCCATCAGGTCTTCATCAGGTCTTCATCAGCTCGTGGTTCCATCAGCTCGTCCATCAGGTCTCCATCAGCTCGTCCATCAGGTCTCCATCAGCTCGTGGTTCCATCAGGTCTACATCACCATCCGATGTGTTGACCGGCGTGCACCCTGCCGTCGTGGTGTACCGTCCGATAGTCTGATGGAGTTTATCCTAACAGTGAGGTGTTATCAATGCAAGCTGTTGCCACACTGTCCACAAATCAACCCGTCGGTCGGCGTAACCTCGCTTACGTATCAGATCGTTTCCAGGTTATCGTACCGAAACGTTGTGTGATACTAAGCTGGAAACGCACGAGTAGACGTGTCATACGCATCACAGAGTTGAATGTGATACAGTAGGATGGCTCTAACGGTTGATTGACTCGGTGGTAATGGATACGATTCGAAATTATATCTCTAGACCTAGTGCAACTCCTATTTCCTGAACTTGTGCTGCGGCCTTGCGTTCTTCTCCCTCCTGTTCTGCTGACCTTGCCTGTCCTTTCTGATATCGGACACGCTCTTGAGATCGGTCTTAGGCTTCTTCGCACCCCTACCCAATCCCTTCTCCGCAGCTTCCTTGACCCTCTTCTTCCGTACCTCGTAGTCGTCCCGACCCTTAACGGCAGCTTTGGGTGCTTGCACCTTAGTGTGCTTGAAACGACCTCTAGGTCCACCGATGAACCTGGATTCACCTTGACCGGCGAGATGAGAGGAATCGACACCAGGCATGTTGGTCTTCGTCTTATTCTGCCAAGCCTCGAAACGACCGGACTTGAAGGTTGCGGGGATCTTCACACCGGACTCACCACGGATCATCTTCACGCCCTTCGAACCGTCATCGTCGTTCATGCGGTTCACGTAGTTCTTCTTCTTTGGGTCCCAACGGAGGCCACGATTATTCCGCTCTCCGACACCAGTCTCGTCGTTGACGAGGTCCATGGCGACATCTCGTGCTTGCTCAGCAAAGTTGGTACCCTTGGAGTTAATGTCATATCCACGCTCCTGCATAGCGGCCATAGGCTGGAAGTGAGAGATGTAATGCTCACTATCCTTGAATGACGTGGGCTTGTCCTTCTTCGCCTTGTTCTTGCGTTCAGTAGCCTTCGCGATATCCTTTGACGACGTGAACGCATCCTCCACGTCCGACTCCGCAGCATCCGAGAGATCTGCCCATGCGTCACCACGGTCCTCCTCAAGAGCCTGGACCTCCTCCATGTCATCATCGTTGCCACCTTCCTCCTCGCCTTGAGTGGTCCTGGGTCCAATGATGATCTTAGCTCTCCTCTTCCTCATAACGTCTGCAGCCGCATTCCTAGAAACACCCCTCTTACCAATCTCGAAGATAGTCTCCGCAGGTCTGATGTTGGCCAACCTCTTCAACATATCCTCACGCTCCTTCGAAGCGTTGTCAGGTGCAGCTGCTAGAAGCGGGTGCACCAACGACCATCCACGGCCAGCAACAACCTCCTTCGCACGCTTCACAGACTCAGCAGAAGCTGACGTCCTGGTCTTCAAGTAAAGACGCTCACCGCGCTGCGAGACACCCTTCTGAGCGGCCAGATCAGCGCTCCTGCTCAAGCTAGAAGCGACAAACTCCGTAGTGCTCTCAACACCGTCACGAGGCAGTCCACCAAGCACGATTTCACCAGAATAATCCGGAGTCTCATGCTTGTTCTCGGCAGGAACGACCAACTTGCGTCCCAAGAAGAGCTGCAGGTCAAGAAGGTAAGGCGCATCCTCGGCACGAACCAAAGAGTACGCCCAACCCTTGCGACCAGCACGAGCGGTACGTCCGACACGATGCACAAACACCTTCGGCTCACTAGGGAAGTCGTAGTTGATGACATTCGACAAAATAGGAATATCGATACCACGAGCAGCAACATCCGTGACGACCAACAAAGACGTACGTCCAGCACGGAAATCGGCAATTTGGTTCTTACGCGCAGTTTGGTCGAGGGAACCGTAGATGTAAGAAACTGCGTATCCGGCAAGGATAAGGAGGTTGGAGATGTACTCGACGTGGTGCTTAGTCGAGACGAAAATGATCGTGGCGTGAGGCGAGACGGCTGCGTTACCCTCGGGAATGTAGTCACGCTTGCGTTTCTTGCCTACCTCCTCAGCAAGAGGCGCACCAGGTGGGACCTTGATGACTTCCTGCAAGATATAGAGCAAACCACCCTCCTTCTCAGCAGTCTTAACACTGAAAAACGCGGACTCGAGTTCAGTAGAGATCTTGGAGTCGACATCCAAACGAACAAGAACAGGGTCCTGCAAACCAGCCTTCGCAAACTCCACCAAGCTCTTCGGAAGAGTAGCAGAGAAAAGCAGGGTCTGACGCATAGACGGCAGCGCATGCAAAATCTCAGTCAACTGCGAACTGAAACCCATCTCGAAAAGGCGATCGGCCTCATCAAAGACAACATACTCCACTGAACTCAACTGCAACGCCATCTCGACCTTCAAATGCATGAAACGACCAGGCGTAGCAATGATAATGTCGGGGTTCGCAGACATCATAGCAAACTGCTCCTCCAAACTATCACCACCAACAACCAACACCGTCTTCAAATCCGTACCCTTTCCAAATTCCTTGACAACCCTGAGCGTTTGCAACGCCAACTCACGAGACGGTGACATGATGATCGCACGTGCTCCAGTCTGCGCACGATGACTCTTGATCTTCTCCAACATCGGCAGCACGAACGCAGCAGTCTTTCCGGATCCAGTACGTGCCATACCGACAACATCCCGTCCCTCAATCACGAGCGGGATGGTCTTTCTCTGAATGGGCGTAGGTACTTTGAACCCCTTCGCTACGATCGCCTTCAGGATGTTCGCAGACAACCCCATCGACTGGAATCCTCCACTCTTCGCCTTCTTTCCCTTGACTCCGACCGTGCTTTTGCGGTTAATCGCAGTCTGATGTGCCGCAATGAATGCCTCATCATCATCCTCATCCTCACCCCCCTCAAAGTCTCCAACCAACTCCAACGCATCCGCAGCCGTAGCCTTCTTCTCCACCTTCTTCGCTTTCTTCTCTACCGGCTTCCCAGCCTCGCTAAAATCGAAGTCGAAACCATCGTCACCCCCGCCTCCCGCAATGGCATCCGCAATATCAAACTCGTACTCGCTTTCCGCGGGTGATGCTTCCCGTGCTCGAACCATTGCAATTGTATCGAATATCGATCAAGCTCCGATCGGCGGCGAAATTGGGATTTTCTGGAGTGGCTGGTGGGGGGAATCGATAAGCTTCGCACAGCCACACATCCATAAGTTTGATGTCCAAAATGATTCAAGTTCAGTCTCCAAAATGATTTGAAGTTTAATGTCCAGAATGATTGAATTTCAATGCAAAAGTCATGAGCCATTCCTCAGATCACGTGAAGCTCAAATTCTTTTCGCGCTCCCACCCTAACTCCACTCAGGACCCCAGCTCTCTTATAAAGCCGCACCCCCCGCGCGTTCTGTTACACCTCATACTTACCTGATTACTCCGTCTCCAGCTCAAGAATTGGAAATGGACGGTCTCGTCGACCATTGCATTGCACAGCGCTTTGGTTGGGGACTGCGACGCGTCTTCGGGCGTGCTCGGTGATTTAGTTTTTGGTGGTCGGCCTTTCGGGGCCTTTACGATCTGTGTCTTCCTCTTGATGAATGCAATGGTATGAAAGTACCAGTGTGTGTGGCAAGATGATGAAGCAGAGCAATCTTTTCTCCTGTGCAGTAAACTTATTCGTAGCCTGCGATGTCTGGATAGAAGACTCAATTGCAGTGCGATGACTCGCGTATTCACGGCTCTTTCGGTCACTGCTGGGTGCTGCCGTAGTAGTAGTAGTAGTTCACAGACCTGTCAGCGAGCATCGATAACGCTTGCTAACCGTAAGAGTGTCCTGCCCGAAGACGAGTAGAATATGGAGGATGAATCTAGACAGTAACACGTCCCGCAATTATTCATAGTAATAGCAATGAAGTTTGACACAGTCTACACGACTCCCTCCCTCCCTCTGTCATCTGACCAGGAAGCGGAACATCCGCGGCCGGACCCCGACCTATATGAATTAAATTCGGCACACCGTATACCTACCGCAGGTCTCTCGAGCAAACGTCCAACCATCGCCATAAGTATCACCCCGAGATCGTGAAGCCCACAGCTGATGCAACTGCGTGCGTCCACGCGCGTCCTTCCTACTCGGTCCTCAATGCTGGCTTCAATTCGGCAAGCAGCACCACGGACCAGCGCGGGGGCATTGCTGTATCGATCCGTCTCTCAATCTGTGGCTTCCGGGGTTCGACGTTACGTCTTCAAGGGAGATGGGCGGAAATATGCCAGGTGTTACGCAACCGCCACTTCAAGTCTACCAGCCGAACACATAGCTTTTTCGACGTCTGCTGACAATGTGCACGACGATGCCCTCCTGAGAGAGATCTTTGATTCGCCTAAGGCATGGAAGGCTTTTTCCAGGAAGTCTTTCTCTGGCTTCGGGAAGCGCACTGGCCTTTTTCTCTACAAATATCTCACCGATCCAGAAGCATTCCCAGTATTTGCCGAGCGTACACTGCAGAGAGCCTCCATTTTGTCCGATAAGATCGTGGCTGCTCGAACACCTGCCGAGTTACGAAGTGTAATCAAGGATTTTGATCGGTTGAGTGACATGATGTGTTGCGTGATTGACCTGAGTGAGTTCATTCGGACAGCGCATCCTGATCCGCAGTTTGTTGAGGCTGCTGAACAAGCATACGCGATCATGTATAAGTTCATGAATCAGCTCAACACCAATGTTGGTCTATATCAAACCCTCCTACGTGTTTTTGCGGACAAGGCGATAAGTGCGGATCTTTCTGAAGAGGAGCGCGCAGTGGGGATGATATTTATTCGGGATTTTGAGAAGGCAGGTATCCATCTTTCTCCAAAAACTAGAGGCCGTTTTGTTTCACTTGCATCAGAGATTGATGTTCTGGGACGACGCTTCGTGACGGGTGCAGGTGCAAACGAGAGTGTGATGAAGTTCGATCCGAAAGAATTATATGGGCTGAATCCTGACTGGGCTCGAGAGTACATGTCACGGGATAAGACATCCATCACAATACCAGCAAGGAGCACGGTTGCGCAGTTGGCTCTGCAAACTGTACACAGTGGTGATGTGCGCAAAAAGATCTACGAAGCTATGAATGCGGGCACAGCGAAACAGGTGGATACTCTGGAGAGTATGCTGCGATCTCGGGCCGAACTCGCAAGGTTGACCGGTCATGAAGATTACGCAACGATGCAACTGCAGGATAAGATGGCTAGTAGGCCAGCTTCAGTATTGGAATTCTTGGAATCGTTGGCTGCTTCAAACCTCCCTCTCGCCCAGAAGGAACAGGGCATTTTGGAGAAGCTGAAGCAGGAGCAATTGCAGTTGCAGGTGCCCTCTGGATTGAAGGCATGGGATCGGGATTATTACGCCGTCAGATATCATCAACAGCAGAGTCGGTCGGCAGCATCATTGTACGGTTTGAGGGATTATTTCTCTGTTGGAACAGTGATTCAAGGGTTGTCGCGGCTCTTTACTCAGTTGTACGGTATCCGCTTCGTCCCGCGAGAAACTCAGCAAGGCGAAACTTGGCATGAAGATGTGCGAAGACTGGATGTTGTTTGTGAGAAGGCAGGACATGTTGGTTTGATATATTGTGATTTGTTTGCTAGAAAAGGGAAAACGAAGAACCCGGCACACTACACTGTCAGATGTTCAAGACGCATTGACGATGATACTCCGGTTGAAGGGGAGATTCCGGAATATACTGGGATGGCTACGATGAAAGATCCAGTTACCGGTCAGATATATCAGCTGCCGACAATTGCGCTGCTATGCGCCTTTGAGAGTGATGGGAGACCCGGCCCAACCCTGTTGCATTTCAATGATGTGAAAACGCTATTCCATGAAATGGGCCATGCGATGCATACAATGCTTGGGCGGACCAGCTTCCAAAGCGTTTGCGGTACACGATGTGCTACAGATTTTGTCGAGTTGCCCAGTGTTCTAATGGAGCACTTTGTCAGCGCACCCGAGGTCTTGAAGCTTTGTGCTAGACATTACAAAACGGATGCGCCTGCACCGCCCAAACTCATTGAAGCCCAAAACAAGATGGAGAAGCTTTTGGCAGCCAGTGAATCACAGATCCAGATTGTGATGTCACTGTTGGATCAGCACCTCCATTCCTCTATCCCACTCCAGAGCGGATTTGACTCAACGGCTGTCTTGCACGGCCTTGAAAAGCAATGGGGACTTTACCCACCTGTTCCCGGTACGAGATGGCAGACACAAATGTCGCATCTAGCGCATTATGGAGGCACGTATTACTCGTATATCTTTGACCGTGCTATTGCGTCCAAGGTTTGGAAGAACGTTTTTGCCAGCAACCCAGTGGACAGGAGTGCTGGCGAGAAGTTCCGAGATGAAGTGCTGAAGTGGGGTGGCGGACGTAATCCATGGACATGCATTGAGGGAGTGTTGGGTGCAGAAGGGGAGGGTCTAGGAAAGGGTGATAGCACGGCAATGGAGAAAGTCGGTAGCTGGGGTATTGAACTCGATTAGAGGGACGTGACACACTTTAGACAGCAGCCACCGTCGAGGTAACGGAAGGAATAAGAGCATGAACAACGATCCGCGAAGTTAGTATGAACAAGTCTATTGATTGGGTATCCTTGGTACACGTGAATGCAAGTTATGCCAATCGTCTCCCTCACAACGGCCCCAACGCCGTCAACGAAAAGTTAAAGTTATCCCCCTCCCCCGTCACAAACTCCTTAATCAACTCCAACGCCTTCTCCCCAAGCAAATCCTCTCCCTCAGGTAGCTTCCCATGATCGACATACCCCGCCCTCCTTCCATCCAATTCCAACAACGACCCATTCGTGCCCTTTGCGAAACACACAAAATGGAGATCCGTATCGTCCGTAGCGTCTGGTGCTGCGGTTTGGCCCTGTGTAGCTGTACTCCTGTGACAATCCTCGATCTCGGTGTTAGATTCGAGGGCTTTTGCTTTCTCGGCGATGCTCAGGTTTTTGGTTGATTCCACGAATTTGTGGAGAGGGGAGGTGGGGGTGACGAAGGGGTAAACGTCACCGTTCGACAGAGCGTGGATGAGCCCCATCGTTCCACAGGCGTTTCCGATGGTTTGTTTGAACCAGAAAACGCCCTCCGGAGGCGGTGTGTTATACTTCAGCTGTTCATCTCGTCTCTGGCGTTTCTGTTCGTAGGCGGAGGAAATGGGGAAGACGAGGAGGAGCGCATGGCAGGGACGTGGGACAAAGGCCAGAAGATCCGGATCATCAATTGACTGTGAACGGGCCAATGTCAGCAAGCTGTCACTCGCATAATTGCAACACAAACTTACATAGACGTCATGCCACCCAAGAGCATCACTCAACCCCAACGCATGGCTCAACTCGGTCAGCAACTCTGGATTCGACTCCAACGGCACCCACGACTTTCCCGACGGCGACTCCTGGTCCAAATGGCCGTGCTCATCCATTTCGGCTTCTCGTATCCCGGCAGTCTACGGGTCGCATCTGCACATAAGCGCTCGGGTCAGTATATACCGTACCGTACTCCACCAGCTGCAGGCAGAAGTAGCGCAGACTCTAAATACACCTCTCCGCTCGGGCCTCGATCAGAAATCACTAACCAAACGAAAATCAATACGACCCTTCTCGGCATACGACATCTTTATT
The DNA here is from genome assembly GCF_001661265.1 of Saitoella complicata NRRL Y-17804. Lineage (NCBI taxonomy): Eukaryota > Fungi > Ascomycota > Saitoellomycetes > Saitoellales > Saitoellaceae > Saitoella > Saitoella complicata. Next base: position 315,820 of record NW_017566999.1, read on the forward strand.
TATTATTGTACCGGCTTGTCGACCGCAGTCGCCGAATGAATCTCTGAGCTGATTCCAATTGATCGAAGCTCTCGAATACCCGTTGCTGTTGTTGTTCGCTTCTTACACCACCCACCACCTGCAAATCCCCGGACGGATCAGATCTTGCTATAAACGAACACCTCAACGTGACGGAGCGGCATGTTGGAGAACTACACCGGATTTGGTGGTATGAATGGGGCGGGTGTGATACAGTTTACCGCGTACCAAGCGAGAGTTATCCGGAGTGTCGCGGTGTCGTGTGCGACCGTCAGTGTCGCGACGTCAATATGTGGGATCCTATATTTATTGATTTTCCTACCGAGGATGTCGTTCCGGCATCAGTACGTCCCTCTTCTCTACATGTGATGGTTTATTTGCTGATCCGTGCCCCGCAGGTTGATTTTCCTTCTCTTCGTCTCCGACTTCTGCAAAGCAACTTGGGAGATGATCTTCCCGGCAGTAGCTCTTTCCCGAGGCATGATCAGCGCCGACTCGTCCTTCTGCCAAGCTGCTGGATTCTTCTCGGAGACATTTATCGAGGCGACTGATTTTGCGGTATTTGTGATTGCATTACATACCGCGCTGTACGTCTTTCTACCGCATAAACAGACGGGACAGGAAGGAGGACTGTATCCGTACAGAAATTGGGTGTTTACAGTGTGGGCCTTATTGTCGATTCTGTTGGCGAGTTTGGTGTTTGCTGGTGAGGGATATGTACCATTACCGAACTGGTGCTACATCCCAGTGAAACCCATCGCATGGCGAATGGCACTGACATGGGGCCCCCGGTTCTTCATTATTGGATTTGTGCTGGTGTTGTATCTCGCGCTTTACATCTACGTGAAGAGTCGATTCCGGTCGATTCGGAAGGATATTCATCACCCCTCGTTGTTGAGTGAGGATTTGCCGGAGCCTGCTGGGGCTGCAGTGGGGAGAGAAGGGAGACGACCCAGTCAAGATGCCGGTATCGCAATGCTTGATACGCACGGTTTACTCGGTGATGTATCAGAAGAGGCACCACCACAACCACCACAATCAAAATCCGCATCCGCAAGTCAAAGACGACACAGGAATTTTAGTGCCATCTCCCTCACTAGCCGACGAACAAGCTCGGCACCCCTCGAACACCCCGTCCTCGCACAAGATTCAGCGCACGGGAGCACACCATCACCCCTCCCGCTCGACATTCCCGCCGCCGAAGAGCTAACCATCGGCCCCTTCCCCGGCCAACGACACCCCGATCCAACCACCACCTCCACCCAACAAGCCCATCTCAACCAACCCCTAACCCCCATGCAAGAACTCCACAAACGCCACCTCCTCGTCATTCGCCAACTCCGCCTATTATTCATCTACCCAATCGTCTACCTCTTCCTCTGGATCATCCCCTTCGTCCTCTACGTGTTCCAACTCTCCTCTGAATCCGTGACGAAACCGATTTTCGTACTGCATACGATCTCGTCGGGGGTTATTCCACTGCATGGATTCGTGGATGTGATGGTGTTTGTGACGAAGGAGAAACCGTATGTGAGGGTGAGTCAATGGATTCACGACAAACGCCACGGAGGAGATCCGACGGGTGGGGACAGGAAGGGGAGTACGGCGTCTGTGGGATCGAATGCGAGTTCGTCGGAGGGGAATTATACGGTGCAGGCAAGTCTGGGACATTCGATGAATGATGCGTATCTGAGACGGATGGATGAGGATCGACAACTCAGGGAAGAGAGGAATGAGAGGGAGGAAAGGAGGGAGAGGGCGAGGGGGGAGGGTAGTATGAGTGCTGAGGCGGATGCTCGTTGGTGGGATAAATACGATCTTGAGACGGGGTTAAGTGGGGAGGCGCTGACTACAGGGCAGCGAGGGAGCTCGAGTGCGGTGGCCACGGGAACACGGCGAGGCGAGCAACTGAAGGATGGGGAGATGATTCGGATGCAGACGTTCACGTTGATGGATAGGCTGACTGGGCCTGAGAGTCGCGAAAGCGACCGGTCACGGCGGTCAAAACGATGACGATAACGATGCTACATACATTTTCATGGATTTTTAATAGACGTACGCGTACGGCCGTACAACTTCACACAAGATCAAGAAATGAAGAGAGGAGAAAAGTCAATTATATCTGTATACGCCGAATAATGGGAAAGTTCTAATCCATAGCCAGGGTATCTAAAGCACATCAAAACACCATATCCACGCTATGCTCATGATCATCCATGCACAACACAAAATGCACGCAAAAACAAGGGAAATCCCGCACCGCGATCTACGCTCTCACAATCTCCTTAAACTGAGCCTCGACCTTCTCCACCATCTTCCTCCACTCCTCCGTTTCGCGTCCAGGTAAGAGTCCATGCGCGGGTCCCACGGCTTTCATGTCTTCGTATCTGAAGGCTTTAAATTCGTCTCTGGCGGCGAGGGCATTGATGGAGTTGCGGCGGGATACGGCGCGGGAGTGGGAGCGGGAGGCTGGCATGGAGGATGCGGCGGATGATGGAGCTGGTGGTGAGAGTGCGTGAACGTTATCGGAGTGTCCAGGCAGGTGAAGGGGGAAGATCGAGGCGAGGTGGGAGGATGTCGACTTTGCCCGCTGTGCCGACAACTTTGGTCGGCTTGGAGATCCAGCATTCAACTGCTTGTCGGCTTCTTGATGTCCAATCGGGAACGATCTCCAGAACGCATGTTTCAACCTCCTCCTCACATCCGAATGTTCCCTCTCCAGCTCCCTCCTCCTCTGCTGCACAACCGCGCATTTCTCCTGTTGGTCCTTCGAAGAAGCGGAAGCGAGCGCCGTGAGCCGGTCATGTTCGAGAGCGCGTTCGTAGAATTCGTTGGCTTGGGTTAAGGAGCGTTGGAGTGCTACGTGTGCTTTTACGAAGGCTTCGTGGAAGGTTTCTGAGGAGGGGTGCTGTGCGTGCCGAGTTAGCCGAGCTGTTCTCCACTTGATGATCTCATTCTCGAGATCTCTCGTCTTTCCCGCAAAAAAGAAGAAAGAGGTAGAGATAGAGAGGAGGATGGGTATCACTCACGTTCTTGTCATTTGCTTGTAGTGCGGCCATGGTTAACGGCGTCTTCGGCTGACCCGCCAGTGCCTCCTCGCCTTCATCCTTAAACGCCGACTCTGCCGCTGCCGCGACCTCTAACCGATCGATCAACGACTCCGTCGCCCAACTCTCTTCCACTGGTACCCAGCTATTCGCTCTTACGACTTTGACCATGCTCGTATACTTTGTAGGTGTTCGTGTTGTACTTGTCACTTGTCTTATTCTTCACGCGGGACTTGAGTCGAAATAAGCGACCTTCCTAACGAAGGCGTAAAGTAACAGTCTATCGTGCAGCGACCGACAGATTACTGTGAGATCCCGGCGCAAAGATCGACTCCATTGATCCGGTCATGATAACAATTCACCTGGGTATATTTGTGTGTTCTGTGTGATATCCTGTCCCTTCCATACCTTCCCGTCCATCTCCCGACCCTTAAGCTTTTTCGACACTGTAGGTGTAGATCACAGAAAGTAATCCGCAACAGGCTTCTTACTCGGCATCCCTCCTCTCTCATCATTCTGCGCCGCCTCAAAGATCTTAAACCGTCCATCCCTCCCATCCTCATTCCCCTCCGCGCCGGCCGCTTCCCACCCCTCCTTCAACTCCAATATCGACGCGACGTTCCCGCATCGGTAGCAGTAATTTGGCGCGGACCAGACGGTTACGACTTGTCCTCCGAACATCGATTTGTAGCCTTCCATGACGAGTTGGTGGGCGCGGGCGATGAAGGTTAGGTTGTTTACGTGATTGAAGGCGCGGGCTACGTCCCCTCCGAAGAGGAATCCAGCGCCTCGGGGCGAGAGACCCCATGCTTCGATGTCTGTTCATCGTTAGCCGAATGTATCCACAATTGAGAGCGGTGACACAAACCTTCTGGATCCGACCACAACAAATCACACATCGCCCCCTCATGCGGCACCTCCTGCTTCCGATCAATAACCCTAATCTGATCCAAACTCGTCACACTCGGACTCAACCCCCCATGCACACAAAACACCTTCCCATCCACCACAGCCCCCAAACATAGATAATCAAATACTTCGCAACAATACCGCCATACATTCGCCGACCCATATTTCCGTACGCATTCGTCGTAGAAACCGTAGACTTGGGTAATTTGTCGGGATTCGTGGTTACCGCGGATGAGGGTTATGCGATCTGGATATCGTACCTTGTACGCCAGTAGCAGCAGAAACGTTTCTACTGAGTAGAACCCCCGGTCGACAAAGTCCCCCATGAAGATGTAGTTCGTATTCGGTACATCCCCACCAACCCGGAACAACTCCATCAAATCAAAGAATTGACCATGGATGTCACCGCAGATTGTTACGGGCGAGTCGACGTGTTGGACATTGGCTTCTTCGACGAGGATTTCGCGGGCGCGGTGGCAGAGTTGGCGGACTTCGGGTTCGGTGAGAGGTTTGCAGGCGCGGAGGTCGCGTATTTGGCTGTGACGGTGTCAGTGGGGTGCGCAGGATGAGGAAGTGGAGGGGAAGGAGGATTACCGATCGAGGTCGCTGATGCTCATTGTGATGTATCTCCGTCGCCACTATCCCTTTATCAAATGTCTTTGTGAGGTGTCAATCGATAGGTAATCTCAAGCTCAATGTCGCGCAGTTGAAAGAAACGATACGCGATGCGATTGCGATATCTAATTCGTATATGGGAATGTCTTTAAGCTTTCTCGGTCTCGGTACTTTACGTCGCGGTTTCGCTGGCGGCAGCGCTGTGGCGGTGAACACGCGTAAATTACATTTCAGGCACAGTCAAGATCCGACAGTTTGAATGGACAGAAGTCGAGGTTCGCGAGGTGTGAGTGGCTTGGTGCTTGTGAGGAGGGTCTTGCTGGCTGAACCTATTGAAGGAGCCTGGGCAGTGCTGCTGAGATGTTCGCAAAAGGATGTCCCTGTCGTGGCTTGAACACGAGACCTTCAGATATATGATCACTGAATCACTTCAGTCTGACGCTCTCCCAGCTGAGCTACAGAGACATTGTTAGGACCTTGTTTTTTGTAAACTTGATATCAACTTTATAAACCCACCATTTTCTAGAGCTCACACGTACTTCTCTTGGCCCACTGTTATAACCTGCAAAGTCGATTACCACTTGCTTCGCGTCTAAAAGTTGTGTGCAACACCTGTGAAATCTCGTTGCGTGACTCGACACCGCGGCCGTGTATTAACATAACACTTGGAGTCCCGACACGGCATCGAAAGTGCGAAACATGACAATGGAAGATTTAATCGCGATGACTGTTAGCTGGGCCATGTAGCAGTGCCGCAGCCTTCCAAGCCGAGCTGTTCGTCTAGTAAAGAATCTCTTCCTCTCAACATTCAAAATACCCCAGCGGCCGTTCGCGCAACTTTCCCACCCTCCTTCGACTCCATCAGCTGTGGCTAGTGCAGCCGCTGCTGCGCCCAGCCGCCAAAGTAAACAAACAGATCGCGTTTCGCGACGAGAGAGCATACATCCTCAACAATCGCCGTCAGCTTCCTCTGATCGCACCGCATAACCAACAATGTCATCCTACCTCTTCCCTGACCTCAGCGCCGCCGAGATCCTCACTTGCATGAGCGAGCTGAGCATTCCCTTCACCGAGGACGACCTCAACAAACCCTCACCACAGCGCATGCAAATGGTCTATGAGACGTTTGCGGATATCTTGATGGGTGTTACGAGGGAGAATTTGGATTCGAGTCTGCAGAGTAGTTCGGATATGGACTTTTTTGAGATTCATTCGGGGAGTTTGGGGTTGATGGTGTTTCATCAGAAGCTGTACGTATTGTGTGCTTGTTGGAGTTGGGATTGTATGCTAACGGAATGTGTAGTGTTCGTCTGATGAATGAAGTTGGTATTCAGAACTTTTCTGTTCGCGACTTGATCAAGCCGGAACCCGGCTCTGTCCGTCGCATCCTCTCCGCCATCCTCAACTTCGCCAAGTTTCGCGAGGAACAAATGCCAGTCCTCGACGCATTCACAGCGAAATCCGATGAAGTTATGCAGCGCCACGAACAACTCACTTTCCAAGCCCAGGAGATGAAGACACGCCTCGAAGCACTGAAGAAGCAGCGTGACGAGGAGGAACCGTTGGTGCAGAAAGCTAGGGAGGCCAATATCGCACTTACGAACGATTTGAAGGAACTGAAGAAACAGGAGACGGCATTGACCAAGGACAACGACATTCTGAGACGGGAAAAGGCAGAGTTGACGGAGAAGATGACAAACTTGTCGCACTTAGTGGTAAACACTCAACAAGAATGCGAAAAGATCCGCGCAAGAATCGTACACGACCCCGAGACATTGAAAGAGACAATCGCAAGCATGGGCAACACCCTCAACGCCTCAAAAGCAAACGTCGCAGCAATGGAAAGAAAAGCCCGCGAACTCCAAGCCCGCATGGACGCAATCGGCTGCGTCGAAGAAGACGTCGCAACCTGCCTCCGCATCATGGAAGAATGCGAAACTGAACTCACCCGCCTCGAGGAAGCATCCCGAAAAGTCTCTAAACAGCGCGAAATTCACGACCAAAAACAAATTGAAGTCAGGGAGGTCGAAGCGCGGGAACATCAACTTCTCCGACAATTCGAGAACGCATCCGACAAATTGGTTCGGGCGACGCATCAAGCCGAAACCAAGCGTGAAGCGGCGCAGAAGAGGATGGCGCAGATTCGGGAGGAGTATGCGCTCATGACTGCGGAGAGGGGTGCGAGACAACAGGAACTCGATAAGAAGCGCGCAATGACGGAGCAGATTGAGCAGAAGATTGCGGATTTGAGGGCGGATGTTGAGGCGGAGGTACAAGGGCTGCAGGTTGCGTATTCCAAGTTGATGAGTCATGTTGATCTGTATATGGAGGAAATGGTGCAGTGTATGGATTTGGTGGAGACGGCTTAAGCGTGGGCGTGAGACGGATGTGGATGTGGAGGTCTGGGATGTTGACGGATGCAATGAAAGTAAGGAGGATGGTTTGAGAGATGGATTGTGACTCGTGAGGGCGTTCTTGGGTTTACTGTTTCATTTGTTTGGTTTGCGCGGTGTTTTGGAGTACTTATGGCTGTCTCTACTATCTAATGAACAAAGTTCTTTCAGTTAGGGTAGCGGTCGCGTGTCGACGTCGTGTGCATCTGTCCCGTCATGCCCTCTCGTAACTGTAACTTGCAACAATAATGGCTTGCGTGGAAGGATTGCAATAACGAAGAATATTCATTCCGATATACGGCAGCGGCGCGAGTTACGTACGCATTGTTGTACTCTTTTTCCTTCAACGATCGGCTTCAACGTAGGGAGGGCTGATGTTATGGTCCATTAGCTCGAACGGCGATCTCCATCAGCTCGACTCCATCAGCTCGACGACGATCTTCAGCAGCTCGACGATGATCTTCAGCAGCTCGACGATGATCTTCAGCAGCTCGACGACGATCTTCAGCAGCTCGAACGGCGATCTCCATCAGCTCGTCCCTCAGGTCTATGGTGCGCCTATCGGTCTGTAGACAATCGACCGGCACTGAAGCATGCAATAGACGCCCGACCTGTATGCGATTTAGCGAGCAACAAGTCGGTGGGTTACCCACTAAAGAGTAGCCAAGTCATATCGCTGCCGTGCTTGAAAACATTTCCATATTCGATCTGGCAGCAATCACTTCGCATTCCACCAATGCCGTATCCACATTCCAAGAACCCTTTTCAAACTGGCCGTCCTCGCCGTACTCGCACTTCCCAACCCAATCCCCGCACCCGCATTCAACATAGGCATCTGCGTATCCACCTCCATCGCATCACCAATTAAAAGCCTTCCATTCGTTGTTTCCATCGCAGCAGCCAAGGTACGGCTCACACCCTGTGCAGCAAGCTCACCGCCGCGTTGGTGCACGTCGAGGAAGGAGGAGATGGCGAGAAGTGGCGGAGATGTGGAGGTGGAGTGCAAGGCAGAGAGTAAGGCACGGAGATGTGTTAGGGTCGGTGCATGCACGATTTCGATCATGGACGCTGCGATGATCCATCTTACTTTGGCTAAGTCATCGCTGCGGATCCAGTCGCTGATGGGATGTGACGAGGTAACCGGAGGCTGGTCCAGTAATTCTTGGTCCAGGTAGTCTGGATGCGTTGTAGGTGAAGTGTCCTCAAGCAAAGAACTAAAGAATTCTCCCTTGGAAGGCGCACACGACACGAGGATGCTCTTCTGCCCGTCCGGGTTGGGGAACTTGTCCTGATGTACAAGGAGCGTCGCCAGCAACGCCGCTGGCGTAGGGAAGGTATAGTATGTCGGATAATCGATTTTTCGATTCACATCGCCAGGAAACAGCAGGTCCATTGGAGCTGGCATTCACGGCCAACCGTCGCATTCGAGGCGAGACGTCACTTGCAATTGTGGGGAATCAATTGTGCCTTGCCTTGCGTTGAGTTGCCCGTGTCGTAGAAATTAGACAAACAATTTAAGCAGGATGTGATCAATTACAAGGAACGGTGGGCGGGACTTCAGGAGTCTTGAAATGCAGTGGAAATGCTGCCCGCCTTCACGGCGGCAGACATGGAATCTAATCATAGTGTAACTCCTCACCCCAATGAAAGAAACGCCATAACTCCGTTTCCGATAAATCCCCCAGACGCAGATGTATGGGCGTAGTGACATATGCTATATGCCTAGGTATGACAAGTGAAATCTTCCCAATCATGGCTTCACTTCGGCATTTTGTGGCTCCTCGCTTCCTAGTGTCAACATGTCCGGCGTAGGAAGAAAGCGAAGTAAAGGTGGAGCCAATATCTCCGGCAACAGCATCGGCGGCGTCTCCTTTTCAGGGGTTGGCTGCATGCTTTCAACGGGGGTACGGTCAGTGAATATCCGCGTACCGCCGCCTTGGTCGATAACCCGCTGAATGATGTCCTTCTTGAACAGCTCCATCAAGAACCGCCGTACAGGCAATCTGTACCGATACACCTCCAGGAGATACAGCACTGCTTTGTAGAGGGATGGAGAGCCGAACTTTGCACCGTAGCGCGACTTCAACTTTGCCAAAGTCCGCGAAGCCTCATTGGCGAGGATGTGATTCGACAACCCACTAATGGCCGCAAGAATCTCTCGGTCAACGGGATCATCCACAAGATTCAACACAGTAAACTCCGCCTCACCAGAGCTTTCACGTCGACCAGTCGCTTTGTCTGGTGCAGGTTCGTCTTTGGTGATAGTCAAAAATTTCCCTAGATCATCGGGAACACACAGACCCAGAGGTATTCCTAGGGCGTTGGTTACAGTCTCCCACCCGAGTTCACCGAGAATGGCTGCTCCCCGCTCAGTGTTTACGATCGCCCCAAGCACGAAGTACGCAGTTCCTTTGAGCGACATCACTTTGCTCGTTGCAGCTATTTGAACAATGTGCTCTGCAACGCCAGCTTCGCAGATGAAGGGTGCACCACCCGCTGTGGACCCAATGTTACCGACTGCCCAAAGACAACTCTTAACCTTCAGAATGATATCCTCATCTCGACTCTCCTGACCAAACTCACGGATGTAGTTGCAGAATTGTTGGAAATGCCCCTTCTCAGCAAGTGCCCGACATCCTTCTTCCGTCTTCGCAAGTTCACCGTAGAAGTGTGGAGGAGCTGTGCCGTCAAACACCGACGATGCGTCATTATCGCTTCGACTAGACCGCAGGTCATCACCAGAAAAGACCTTAGCAAGGCATGCCTCGACCAATGCCACGTATGATTCATTCCTGCCATGGAACCAGTCATCCATCTCCTTACCAATGTAGTCAAGCTCATTCAGATACTGGAAGCCAATGCTCGTAGACAAGAAACGTAACATCAGCGGCGCACCAATTTCACCAAGGTGGTCGAGGGCTGGCTTGAGTTTGACGACATACTGCAAGTTGCACATCAGATCACATGCTTCCTCCAATACTCTGACAGCGACCTCACAAACGTCCACAAAGGGATCGTACAATTGCGTAGTCAGGAGCTTTAGTGCCCACTGAGCTTGTTCAGCAGACTTAGAATTCTTCGTGATGGAAGCCAGATGCTTGGTAGCAAACATTCGGACAGCCTTCGAACCAGTCGTCAACGCCTTTGAGAGGATGATCCGTGAATGTCCCTCAAGCGAATAATCCATATTCTCAACAAACGCCATCACCAAATCATCTCGATTCTTCAGGTCTGAAATATGGTAACACATATTGAAGATATGATGATGCTCCATCAATGCGATACCCTCCTTTTGTGAGCTAAGCGTACCTAGCAGAGCAAAGTATCCCGAACTCAGGGTATCTTCCATCCGTCGCTTCGAGAACACGGGTTCTTCGTTGACGAAGGTAGCTACGGGTTCAAGCTGTGACAGACATTCCGCAATCTGCTTAACCAGCTTACTCTCAGTCAAATATCGAATACCTTCCTGATTTGACAAGAGTGTCTTCAGCAAAGCACACCCGAACGTCGTATACCGCTGATTCGGCTTCGTCTTCTTCATATTCGAGTACCGAAACTTAAACGGCTTGAAGAAGCTAATCAACCGCCTCATCAAATGCGAAGCCCGAATACTCTCCTCCAACCTCTTCGGGTTCCGAAGTGGACCTTGTACGAGCTCCAGCAGCGTATCCCAATTCCATTTCGTAAAATTCTTCGTGCTCGGAACTTGTGTCTCCATAACCATGTTTCGAAAATGGGTATCATCGATGTTCAGGTTCATCTTGATTTTGACCTGTTCGACCTGGCGTTGTCCACGTTGTTGATCATTGCTGCTCGAGTATCTCTCTCGATATGAAACCCATTGTGGTCGGTTACCGATGCGGTTAAATGACTCAATCTGCATCAACGCACTCGTTGCCACGAAACGGTCTTTATGCCCGAACTCAACCGCGGCCTCGAATAACCGCCCCAATGTACTTAGCCTGCTGCTATACGACAACGGCAATACTCGACCAGCGAGCTGCAGCAATTCGCCAATAAGCAGCGTAGCTTTCCTCATCGTACTCTCCTCATCCCTGTCTTCAATGACAACCTGTAAAGCATCCAACAACCCAACATCGAAAAGGATGCATAATAACAACGCCTCGAAATGCTCTTTCAATGCCATGCGATTCTCTTCGGGTTTCCTCTTCTGCTCGTATGCCGATATTCCAGAGACTTGTAGTGACGGTCTTCCGAACATCGTTATCCGTCTCCCCGCCAGGAACGTCGTAGTCCAACTTGGATCCTTGATACCCAATACATCCGCAACGAGATCCATCACAGCAACCCTCACACCACTCGCAGGTATCCGAAGTGCATCAACCACACTCCGTATGGGTCGCATCCCATCCATACACAACGCAAACACACCCGGCCAGCCCTTCAACATCGTAGTGACAACGCTCCGGGCGATATTGAGACGGTCTTCAGAGACATGAGCTTTGGCATGCGCTTCAGTGAAAGCGGATAAGACGATATCAAGGTCCGCCCCGTTGTGGATGTAGTTTCGGGTATGTGGTGAGCCGAGTATGTACATGAATGCGGTGATGAGGGGCTGAGTGATGCCAGCTGGACCGTCCGTCAGTGTATGCAGCAGAATTCGCATGCCGCCGGCATCCACGAGTAATGCTGGGTCGATAATGAGCAGTTCTGCTAGTGTCTCTATGGATATATTCGAGAGTTTGTCTTCAGTGTGCTCTGCCACCGCAACGACAGCGCGCACCACCGAGCGTGGGAGAAGTCTTGTGCCTCCGGGTATATCAAGGTATACTCTCACCAACTTCACCGCTTGCTCTCTCTCAAGGTTGTCTTTGCTCTCCTTTGCCAATGTCTTGATAATGAACAGCTCAATCTGCAGCGCATCCAAGATTTGCAGTGAGTCGAGGTCCGACATAGCATGCCGAGCTACTCGGTATGCCGCTGCTGAGACTTCCTTGACCGGATACCCTAGCAGCCACTGGATTCGTGCTCCGAACGCGGACCATGCCAAGTCGTATTTGAGAAGCGGGTGGCGGCTGAGGAGGCGGACTAAAGTGTTTGCGCGGTCGACGTAGAATTGGGGTTCGTGATGGGTTTCTTCGAGGGATTGGAGGATGTCGGAGAGTGACCATGTTGGCGAATCATTGTTGTCTTCTCGGATTTCGTCGGATGCCAGGGCTCCAGACTGAAACGAGTTCAATGTCGGAAGTGAGGGTCGAGAGGTCAGTGATGGCCGCTGTTGGTGTTTCTTGACTTCGTTCCCTGGCCTTCCTGGTCGTCTCTTCACTGGTGACGATACCTGGACACTCTCCACCTGCTCCTTCAGATGAGCAATCCGCATATTCGCCGCATCCAACTCGTGCTCCGCCTTTCTCCTTGCTCGCTCCCTCGGGTTATCCTCCGTTCCATTCTTCTTCCTCCCCTTCTCAAACATTACCAACAAATTCTCCGCACCCTCCTTAATCTTACTCTCAATATCCAACTGCGACAACAACTCCGACAATGTCGTAGACTGTGTTGGCGACGAACTCGATCTCGTCCGCCGTGGATATGATTCGTCTCCAATTGCCGGGATTGCTCTCCGCGGACCGGTGCCGGAGACGAGCGTTGTAGCTGTCGCATCTCTCGCAGCCGTCGCCCGTCCTTCAAATGCCTCCGACGCGCTTGTAGCCGCCGAGGACGCGGAGGAAGGTCTATTACTCATGATTCCAGGCGAACACAAAGGCCAATGGCCCGTTCGCTAACGTTGTAAATGCGGCAGAAGGGCGACAGTCAGTTCATGGATCCGCTCCGAGCAGTGAATGCTCGATGACCGTTCTGCCAGTCCTACGGGCGTGTATCTCTTGCCTTGGGGAGCTTGCTGTACCGGAGCCGCAGCCCATACGCAGCCGCGCTCGATGGGGCTAGACAGGGCCGGATTTCGGGGTGGATGGATCTGTTACTTTTTGAACGGCGGAAGGAAAAGGAGAATACGTCAATCGCAATACTCCGTTTATCGCCCAGAGACAAGCTCGCACCGTTTGTTTTATCGAACTCGTATCAAGTCCTAGGTGAGCTCCCCCTCTTTTCGCCGTCGAATTCGGTGCCGCCTGGACCATGGCTTGGTGGGGCGAAAGCGGCAGCGATAGCATTTATTCCTGATCTCACTGCTAACGGTCGCGTCGTTACAGATCATCATAATGTCCTGGTTCGGCCTTGGAAAGAAGAAGACTGAGGATGCGCCAGCAGTTGCGGCACCTACTATCGATGCTCCCCCAAACCAGCCCGACATCGCACCTACAAACACCTTTGGTGACCTTCCCTCCTCAAATGTCGGTTCTTTCATGTCACAATTGCCTCTCGGCACCGACGCTGCCGCTCTTCACCCTCTCGCCAACCTCGGCGGATCAATCGACTACTTGCTGTTGGAGGATGCTTCGTTGAATAACTTGCCCGGAGGACACACCGCACTCCCAAGTCGTGGCTTCACAGATGATTTGTGTTACGGTACCGGAACTTCCTACGTGGCTGCTCTTGGTTTGGGAGGTGCATGGGGTATGATGGAGGGATTGAGGAAGACCCAGGGTGCCACTTCGCCGAAATTGAAGCTCAACGGTGTTTTGAACTCTATGACCAGGCGTGGACCGTTCTTGGGTAACACCGCTGGTGTGGTTGCGGTTATTTACAACGGTATCAACTCTTCAATCGGCTATTTCCGTGGTCACCACGACATGGCCAACAGTATTGTCAGTGGAGCGTTGGCGGGTGCTTTCTTCAAGTCTACGGCTGGACCGAGGGCGGCGGGTATCGCAGCGGGTATTTGCGCGGCTGCTGCTGGTGCCTGGAGCGTTGGTAAGGAATTGGTGTTGTAAGGAGTGGAGTGAAATGAGAAGGAAGGTTTAATGACGGCGGATCAAAGCTAGTTGATGGACAGACGTGCATGACGGCAGGGTGACACAAAAATGAGAACCGCGGGAAGAAATGAAGTGCGATTGGGGGTTCTGAAGTAAGATAGCTCTCCACTCCTGAGATTTTGTTGGATCAAGTCCTTTTCGAGTTGGATTCTTTTTGTTGGTCTTTTTCCATGGCAATGGCCAGGGCGGAGTTCTACAGGTTGGGCAGCATGGGTTTAGAGAAGTACTGTCTGCATTCGTCTGAAGAGATATTCATTCAATGTTCCATCCGGTTCCCCGAACGGACGGCAGCGAGGACTGTTCACTTCTCCCCAACGTATGCAGCCCATCTCGATTTGGCTGTGCTCGGGGCGCACAAGTACGCGCGAGGGCATCCCCACGGAATTTGGTTGGGTCCAGTCGCATCACAGAAAACTCAAGCTGCTCCCCTCCGGCTGATCCAACTTTAATCAAAGTCAACCCCACCCTAAATTCAACACGAAGTCGGGCAGGGATCTCAACGTCGTCCTTCGCCGTACCCTCCAATTCCGTTTATTACCGCCAGAGCCCCCGGTCCACCGAGCACGATCCAGTCGCTGGCGTCTGAGTGCCCTCCCTACTCCTCCACTCGCATCTACTATTGTACGCCGGCTTGCCTCAGCATCTGCTTTCTCGGTCGTACAGTCTAGAAAAATCAATACAGCATCCGGTTCAACAGAGCGATCGACTCCATCGACTACAATGGCGTCCAAGATCCCTGCGCACTTCCTCGGCGGTAACTCGCTCGACGCTGCACCAGCGGGTCCCGTCAAGGACTTTGTCGCTGCTCACGGTGGTCACACTGTTATCACCAAGGTTCTTATTGCTAACAACGGTATCGCCGCTGTTAAGGAGATCAGGTCGGTTAGGAAGTGGGCCTACGAGACTTTCGGAAATGAGAGGGCCGTGCAGTTCACTGTCATGGCGACACCAGAGGATTTGAAGGTCAACGCAGAATACATCAGGATGGCCGATCAGTACGTCGAAGTTCCCGGTGGTTCTAACAACAACAACTACGCGAACGTCCAGCTCATCGTCGACGTCGCTGAGCGTATGAAGGTTCACGCCGTCTGGGCTGGTTGGGGACATGCTTCCGAGAACCCTAAGCTCCCAGAATCTCTCGCCAAGTCCAAGATCGTCTTCATCGGTCCTCCCGGATCCGCTATGCGCTCTTTGGGAGACAAGATTTCCTCCACCATTGTTGCGCAGTCAGCCAAGGTCCCTTGTATGGACTGGTCTGGTACTGGAATTGACCAGGTTGTGGTGGATGAGGAGACCGCCTTGGTTACTGTGTCTGATGAGGTTTACCACAAGGCGTGTACTCACGATCCCGAGGAGGGTCTGGACAGGGCCAGGAAGATTGGTTTCCCTGTCATGATTAAGGCTTCAGAAGGTGGAGGTGGTAAGGGTATCCGTAAGGTCGAGAGCGAGGACAACTTTGTTGGTGCCTACGAGCAGGTCTTGAGCGAAGTTCCTGGATCCCCTGTCTTCATCATGAAGCTCGCTGGTAACGCCCGTCACTTGGAAGTCCAGCTCTTGGCCGATCAGTACGGTAACAACATTTCTTTGTTCGGTCGTGACTGTTCCGTTCAGCGTCGTCACCAGAAGATTATTGAGGAGGCCCCCGTCACCATTGCTAAGCCTGACACCTTCCAGGCTATGGAGCGCGCCGCCGTTCGTCTCGGTAGGTTGGTCGGATACGTTTCCGCCGGTACCGTCGAGTACCTTTACTCCCACGCCGATGACAAGTTCTACTTCTTGGAGTTGAACCCCCGTTTGCAGGTCGAACACCCTACTACCGAGATGGTTTCTGGTGTCAACTTGCCCGCTGCTCAGTTGCAGGTTGCTATGGGTCTTCCCTTGCACCGTATTCGCGACATCCGTCTCTTGTACGGAGTTGAGCCTAACGGCACCTCCGAGATCGACTTTGACTTCTCCGATGAGAAGTCAAAGTCCACCCAGCGCAAGCCCCAACCCAAGGGTCACGTTACTGCTTGTCGTATCACCTCTGAGGACCCTGGAGAGGGATTCAAGCCTTCCGGTGGTACGATGCAGGAGTTGAACTTCCGTTCTTCTTCCAACGTCTGGGGTTACTTCTCCGTTGCCGCCGCTGGTGGTATTCACGAGTTCGCTGACTCACAGTTCGGTCACATTTTCGCCTACGGTCAGACTCGTTCCGAGTCCCGCAAGCACATGGTTGTCGCTTTGAAGGAGTTGTCCATTCGTGGTGACTTCAGGACCACCGTTGAGTACTTGATTAAGTTGCTCGAGACTCCCGCTTTCGAGGATAACACTATTACCACCGGGTGGTTGGACACCTTGATTCAGGAGAAGTTGACTGCCGAGCGCCCTGACACCACTTTGGCTGTCCTCTGTGGTGCCGTCACTAAGGCCTGGGTTGCCTCTGAGGAGTGTGTCGCCGAGTACCGCAAGTCTTTGGAGAAGGGTCAGGTTCCTTCCAAGGACATCTTGAAGACCGTCTTCCCCATCGACTTCATCTACGAGGGTCAGCGTTTCAGATTCACTGCCACCCGCGGTTCCATGGACACATTCTACCTCTTCATTAACGGCTCCAAGGCCGAAGTTGGTGTCCGTGCCCTTGCTGACGGGGGTCTCTTGATCTTGATCGATGGTCGCTCCCACTCCGTTTACTTCCGTGACGACGTTGGTGCCGTCCGTATGTCCGTTGACGGTCGCACTTGCATGTTGGAGCAGGAGCACGACCCTACTCAGCTCCGCTCTCCCTCCCCCGGTAAGCTCGTCCGTTTCTTGGTCAGCTCCGGTGAGCACGTCAAGGCCGGTCAGCCCTTCGCTGAGGTTGAGGTCATGAAGATGATCCTGCCCCTTATGGCCCAGGAGTCTGGCATTGTCCAGTTTGTCAAGCAGCCCGGAGCATCCCTCGCGGCTGGTGACATCCTCGGTATCCTGACCTTGGATGACCCTAGCCGTGTTAAGCACGCTCAGCCCTACGACGGTCAGTTGCCCGCCATGGGTCCCCCTACCCTCTTTGGTGACAAGCCTCCTCAGATCTTCGAGGAGAAGATGCGTGTCATGCGTAACATCTTGCAGGGTTTCGACAACCAGCTCATCATGCAGTCTACCCTCAAGGACCTCATCGAGGTCCTCCGCAACCCTGAGTTGCCTTATGGCCAGTGGATGATCGCCTACGCTGCTTTGGCTTCCCGTATGCCCCCTAAGCTCGAGCATGCCCTTTCCGGCACCGTCGAGAAGGCCCATTCTCGCCAGGCTGACTTCCCTGCCAAGCAGCTGCTTAAGGCTTTTGATGCTCACTTCGCTGCCATGAAGCCTTCTGACGCCGAGATCCTCCGCAACGGCATGTCTCCTCTCATAAAAATTGCTGAGGCTTACCGTGAGGGTAGCAAGGTCCACAAGTGGCGCGTCCTTATTGGAGTGCTCGAGGAGTACCTCGCCACCGAGACCCTCTTCAGCGGACCTCAGGACCGCGAGGACGATGTTATCCTGAAGCTCCGTGACGAGAACAAGGACGACATCAACAAGGTGATCGGTACCGTCCTTTCTCATGCCCGCGTCGGCGCCAAGAACCTTTTGGTTCTTGCTATCTTGGAGCACATCAAGTCCCTCGGCGATAACAACGCCATCTCCAAGTACTTCTCTGGCATCTTGCACAAGCTCACCGAGCTTGACTCTCGCCAGACCGCCAAGGTCGCTTTGAAGGCCCGTGAAGTCCTCATCCAGATTGCCATGCCCTCCATCGAGGAGCGTGCTGCCCAGATGGAGCACATCCTTAAGTCTGCTGTCGTCGAGAACCGCTACGGCGACACTCAGTGGGAGCACCGTTCCCCCAACATTGATGTCATCCGTGAGCTCGTTGACTCTCGTTATACCGTCTTCGATGTTTTGGCGAACTTCTTCGCTCACCCCGACCCCTGGGTGTCCCTTGCTGCCCTTGAGGTGTACGTTCGCCGTGCTTACCGCGCCTACTCTGTTCTCGCTGTTCACTACTATACTGATGGTGAGCCTCCTTTCTGTCTCTCTTGGGAGTTCCAGTTGAGGTCCATGGGTGCCCCTGGCCTTACCGGTACCGGTTCCCAGACTCCTCTCCACTCTGTCCCTCCTACCCCCAGCGGTGAGACTACCAACTACAAGAGGATCGCATCCGTCAGTGACATGAGCTTCATGCTTGCCAAGACTGACGCTGAGCCCGTCCGCTTGGGAGCTGTCCTCCCTGTCGCTTCTATCAACGATATTGACGACCTCTTGCCCCGTGTTTTGGACGTCTACGAGCGCAAGACCAACAGCTTCAACGACGACGACGGTCTTACTATGCCCATGCTCGGCCGCAGGAAGGCCCCCGTCAAGGAAGCTGATGAGCCCTTGAACGTTCTCACCATTGCTATCCGTTCCGTCAGCGGTATGGACGATGCTGCTATCTCCGCTCAGCTTCAGGAGGTTGTCGAAGAGTTCGCTCCCGAGTTCCGTGCCCACAGCTTGCGCCGCGTTACTTTCATTTGCGGTCGCGAGGACTTGTCATACCCTTCCTACTTCACCTACCGTGGACCTGATTTCGTTGAGGACATCTCCATCCGTAACATGGAGCCTGCTTTGGCCTTCCAGCTTGAGCTCAACCGTCTCTCCCTTTTCAACATCACTCCTGTCTTCACTGGCCACCGCAACATCCACATGTACCGTGCTGTTGGCAAGGAGGCTATCGGTGACAGGAGGTACTTTACCCGTGCCTTGGTCCGTCCCGGCCGTCTTACTCAGGACATGCCTACTGCCGAGTACCTCATCTCCGAGACTAACCGCCTTGTTGGGGACATTCTCGACTCTATTGAGGTTGCTGGCCCCGAGCAGACTGACTTGAACCACATCTTCATCAACTTCACTCCTGCTTTCAACCTTAACCCTGCTGAGGTTGAGAACGCCCTTGGTGGTTTCCTTGACCGCTTTGGTCGTCGTCTCTGGAGATTGCGTGTCACCAACGCTGAGATCCGCATCATCTGCGCTGACCCCTCCACTGGCAAGCCCATGCCCATTCGTGTTTTGATTAACAATGTTTCCGGTTTCGTTGTCAACGTCGAGCTTTACGCTGAGGTCAAGACTCCTAAGGGTGAGTGGATCTTCAAGTCCCTCCACGGCAGCAACGGCAGCAACGGAAGCATGCACCTCCGCAACATCTCCCACCCTTACCCTACCAAGGAATGGTTGCAGCCTAAGCGCTACAAGGCTCACTTGATGGGCACCACCTACGTATACGACTTCCCTGAGCTTTTCGGTCAGGCTGTTCGTGTCGCTTGGCAGAAGGTTGCTGCTACCAACCAGGCCATCAAGATGCCCGAGGATATCCTTGAGGCTAAGGAGTTGGTCTTGGATGAGAGCGGCAACTTGGCTGAGGTCTCCCGTGAGCCTGGAACCAACACCTGCGGTATGGTTGCCTGGATTGTCAAGGCTAAGACCCCTGAATACCCCGCTGGTCGTCGCTTTATTGTGATTGCCAACGACATCACCTACAGCATCGGTTCTTTCGGACCTGCTGAGGATCGCTTCTTCCACAAGGCTACTCAGCTTGCCCGCCAGTTGGGTATCCCCAGAATCTACCTTTCTGCTAACTCTGGTGCTCGTATCGGTCTTGCCGAGGAGCTCATTCCCTTGTTCTCTGCTGCATGGAACGACCCCACCAACCCCGACAAGGGCTTCAAGTACCTCTACCTTACTCCCGAAGTCTACAAGCGCTTGGAGGAGCGTGAGCGTAAGATTGTCTTGACCGAGAAGATCGTCGAGGACGGTGAGGAGCGTTACAAGATCACTACTGTCATCGGTGCTACCGACGGTCTCGGTGTTGAGTGTTTGCAGGGATCTGGTTTGATTGCTGGTGAGACTTCCCGTGCTTACGAGGATATCTTCACCATCACCTTGGTTACCTGCCGTTCCGTTGGTATCGGTGCTTACCTCGTCCGTCTCGGACAGCGTGCCGTCCAGATCGAGGGTCAGCCCATCATCTTGACTGGTGCTCCTGCCATCAACAAGCTTCTGGGCCGTGAGGTTTACACTTCCAACCTCCAACTCGGTGGTACTCAGATCATGTACAAGAACGGTGTCTCCCACGTTACTGCCGCTGACGATCTCGAGGGTATCTCCAAGATCATGGACTGGTTGTCCTACGTTCCTGAGCGCCGTAACGCCCCTGTCCCCATCTCTCCTTCGAACGACAGCTGGGATCGTGAGGTTGAGTACACGCCTCATAAGGGTGCTTACGATGTCAGATGGCTCATTGCCGGTAAGGAAGATGAGGAGGGCTTCCAAGCTGGTTTGTTCGATAAGGGCTCCTTCCAGGAGACTCTCAGCGGATGGGCCAGGACCGTTGTTGTTGGTCGTGCTCGCCTCGGTGGTATCCCTATTGGTGTTATTGCTGTCGAGACCCGCACCGTCGATAACGTTATCCCTGCCGACCCTGCAAACCCCGACTCCACCGAGCAGGCCTTGATGGAGGCTGGTCAGGTTTGGTACCCCAACTCTGCTTTCAAGACCGCCCAGGCGATCAACGACTTCAACCACGGTGAGCAGTTGCCTTTGATGATCCTTGCCAACTGGCGTGGTTTCTCTGGTGGTCAGCGTGACATGTACAACGAGGTCTTGAAGTACGGTTCTTACATCGTCGATGCCTTGACAAAGTACAAGCAGCCTGTCTTCGTCTACATTCCTCCTTACGGTGAGTTGCGTGGTGGATCCTGGGTCGTCGTTGACCCTACCATCAACCCTGACATGATGGAGATGTATGCCGACGAGGAGTCTCGTGCTGGTGTCTTGGAGCCCGAGGGTATTGTCGGTATCAAGTACCGTCGCGACAAGCTTTTGGACACTATGGCTCGTCTTGACTCTACCTACGGTGAGATTAAGAAGGCTTTGGAGAAGCCTGACCTGTCCGCTGATGAGCAGTCCGACCTTAAGGTCAAGTTGGCTGCCCGTGAAAAGTTGCTCATGCCCGTCTACCAGCAGATTGCTATCCAGTTCGCTGACCTCCACGACCGCGCTGGCCGCATGATGGCGAAGGGTGTCATCCGCCAGCCTCTTGAGTGGGTTCAGGCCCGCCGCTTCTTCTACTGGCGTCTTCGCCGTAGATTGGACGAGGAGTACGTCCTCTCCAAGATGTCCGGTGCCAACGCCAAGTTGTCTCGTGCGGACCGTGTTGCTAAGCTCCAGCAATGGTTCGCTTCCGAGCATGACTCTGTTGCTTGGGAGGCTCACGACAGGGAAGTTGCCGAGTGGCTCGAGCGCGATGCTAAGACTATCGCTGCTGCGATTGAGGACTTGAAGGCTGGTGGTGTTGCTGATACGATTACGGAGTTGGTGAAGAGCGACAAGAATGCCGTTCTGAGCGCCATGGCTGAGTTGTTGAAGGGATTGTCTGCGGAGGAGAAGCAGAAGCTTTTGCAGTAAGGGAGGAAAATGATATAGAAAGGTCATTCATCTCATGCTTTTTTGTATTTTAGTAGATCTAATATGTTTTAGCGGTTTTTTTGGGTATCAAATAACTTTTTCCTGGCACATTATGTTGCGTTTACGGTCTGTCCTTGAGTTATGTATCACGCATGGTATCGTACTCTTCTTAATCTCCACGCATTGCTGCTTGGTACATATGGGATATGCTCAAGTTTTGCTATTCGCTCTCCTCCATTCATCCCAAATCCACTCGTCAATCCCCAACTGAGCCTCTCCAATCCTTGGCTGAGCCTCCAAAGTCCCTACCGGCCCTTACACGACCCAATGTCTGCCATCAGCACTCGTATCAGGTCTACTATCTGTCAACCCATTCCCATCCACCACCACGATCCTCATCCCTTTCTTCCTCCATGTCTTAACCATCTCGCGTCCGACATGAGATTGCATCCGCGTCATAGGTCGTGCGAGGTGGTTATAGTCGTAGCAACCCGCCGGACGGAAGATAGAGGTTGTCAGGCGCCAAGTGATATGTGCGTTTGGGAGGTAGTGGTGGATGAATGCGAGCATTTCGTCGACCGAGGTGGCGTATTCAAGCTCGGTTTTTGCGGCTTGCCAGAGGCCGAAGTTGACGACGACGTGGGAAGGCGGACCCAATGGGTGTTCGAGGAGTCTCTCGAGGGCTTGGACATGGTATGCCGGTCGACCAGGTTCTCCTTGAAAGAGGAGGGACCAGGCGGTGTCCTTCCCCTTGGGCGTACGGCAGGTAAATGATCGTGTCAGCTGCATCTGGTACTCTTTCCAGAATTCGTAGTCGTGGGTGTAAGCACAGGGACCATCGATCTTCCCATCATGGAACATGGGGTACGTATGTGCGCAGTATGGTCCTCGGGTTGTTAAGTCACCAATGTAAAGAACATGCTTTACATCCGATAACGATGGATCATCGAGTGTTGCTGGCGAAGTTGCCGCTCTCTTGCAACTGTACGGTTGGTAGATGAACGCATTCCTCCAGTGTCCGTGCGAATTTTGATAACTCCTCGCCCACGCATCCGACTTATGGCTCCGGTCAGTATGCTCTGTACTAACCCATCTTCCTTCGGGCGCATCCTCCACACAAACTCCATACCCCTCCTCCGGTGCCGCACCCTCTACCGTTATCTTATATGGCGTCCCCTGTACCAGCGCATTCGAAAGCGGGTACTTCATCTCCTTGAACCGCTCGCAATCTTCATATTCCGGCCATGCCCAGACTTCATAGACACCTGGATCCTTGATGGCGTAAGTGATTCCGACAGTCTTGTTTTGGGAGTCGAGGACGCAAATGTGGTGGGGATCGTGGGGGACGACAAGAGATGTTAGGCCGCGGAACCAGAGGATGTAGGAGGAGGGGCACCAGCCTTCTTCGGCAGCGTAGGTACATGTCAGTGTGGTTGTGAACTCTTGGTTTGTCTTGACGTATGCGGGGAGATGTGCTACCCATGGTCCTTGGACGGCTCGTTCGTTCGGGAGGATGGGGTTATGGCCCGGCGTGAGGCCAAAGGATGTGGTGACAGTGGGATCGAGAAGTGGGTGTTGAGATCGATCTTTCTGGATAATATTGTATCGATCATGACTCCTCAAGTATAACAACGCAAGGATTGAGAGTGCCACCGCGGACAAAGCAGCTGAGCGAGCGTGTCGGGCCCATGGTGAGCTGAGGACACCCATGGTATTCCACCGCTCTAAAAGATGGTCGTTTCAAAGTATGATCCAAATCCATCTCGAGCATACGTGGTCGTTTCGTCGGTACGCACTGCCGAACAGACTGTCTTTGTCCTGCCATTACCCAAATTGGACGACAATACCCCGGGCGCACGTTGCAAACCGTCGACATCGTGGAAACCCGTTGTCGCTCAGCCAGAGCTGGGATTACCGTTTGCAGCTTCGGCGGCGGCCTTCATGCAGGATTGACTTGTTCATCTCCGTATGGAGGGTTGAATATGGGTCCGTGCACAAGGCGCACGCTCCCGAGACAGCTGCTGCACGCCGTAACCTTAAAAACCTTAATTCTGGACCCCCCTCCACCAAGGAGGTAGGAGAATATGTCGTAGTCGTAGAGCTCCAGTGAGCTGTAATCAAAAATTCTCAGCCATTACTACTACTCGTACACTCGTTACTCATACCGTACACTCCAATTAACCACCCACAACCAATGCATCACACACACCAACCACAACCACAAAAAGAAGGGGAACATCGGCTTCCAAGGTGCACCGATCGCGACAACCCCAAAGCAACGCAGCAACACACGCATAGTCCATGAATCATAATACCCATCCCTATCCTACCATACCATGTATCACACTCTCTCCTCTCCATTCCATATAAAGCCACCCATACGTCTAATCATACATCACACAAAAGCACGCCATCCCAACACACTGGGGGATGAGGACAACTAGCCCAAACTCCTCCACCCAACATCAAACCCACTCTCACCCCCAATGTCAACCCCACTCGCCGCCCGCCTAGCCTGTTCCCACATCCGCCCTCTCTCGCGCATTCCCAACCCCTTCGTTTTTCGAGGAAGCTTCGCCGGTTCGTCGAACTCGACCTTGGGCTTTTTCGTCTCCCCGTCTGCTTCCAGAGCCGCCGCGGCTTCCGCTTCCGGAATGGGTTCGTTTTCGTCGCCGTTGACGGGTGGTGCCTCAATAATACTCGCTGGAGGCAAGCTCGGCGACGCGATTCGGATTGGGAGAGAGGTAGCATACATCGACCCCACAACCACCCCCTCGTCATCCTCCCCCTTACTCTCCGCACCTCTCCATCTCGGTGTCGAGGCACCCGATTCAGGTTCACTGTCATTCTCGTCGTCAGGGATATATTTGTCCCTGAAGCTGCCAGGGATATCATCGACGCCATCGACCGAGAATACGGTGTCTTCGTCATCCTCTACGCTTCCCCTCGGGAGTGGGTTCACGTTTGGTATCGCGATAGCGGCGGAATCTACCGCGACTTTGGGAGGTACAATAGATAGGGGCGTGGTGGTGGCTGTCGTGGGGGTGACTGTGTCGTCCTCCTCATCCTCCCCGTCACTTTCCTCGGACGAGTTGATCGTCGGCGCCTCGACGTGCTCTGTGGCATCCAACGCGAACGCTACACGTTTCGGCGCACCTTTGTCGGTCGATGACCGTCTCCGCTCCAGTGAATCCGCCATTTTCATCGCTGAAGTGGCAGGTTTCGCGTCCCGAAGTGTCAGGGAGAGTTTTCGTGGCATGGGCGTAGCGTTGTGTTCTGCCGGAGTGGACGAGGGACGTGAGGGTGTCTCGGTCCGTGCAGCCTTGGCAGGGGAGGAGGAGCGGGAGCGAGGAGCTGGGCGGGAAGGCGAGGACGAGCGAAGAGGGGAGGCGGAACGTAGAGGAGGTTGCTTTGCGGGTGAGCCAGCGACGGCCGCGTATGACAACTTCTTTACTGGTGATTCACTGATGTTGATGATGCCGACTGGTGTCGCTTTAATCGTTGGACAGACGTTGACGGCCGCGGTGGATTGTGATTGCGCTGGGAAGGTATGTGCGTCGATTGATGTTGATGATGAACTTGGAGTCGCCTTTTGTATTGATGGAGCGATGGAGGAGGCTGTTGATGCAGACGACGTCCGGCGCTTCTTGACCTCCGTCTCTTTCGCTTTGCTGATAAGGACGTCGATCACGCTCGGACTCACGATATCCACGACCGCCTTCATCTTCACCTCTTTCTTCTTATTCTCCACAGAGACTTCCATAGCCTGATCGAAGACATCATCGTCAACCGCCCACTCCTTCCGCGCATCATCAACCAACGTCTTCATCGCCTCCTCCCGCCCCTTCATGAGTAACCGTACCTCATCGTGTAATCGACATCGATCTCGGTGAAGCTGTAGTGATGGTTGCGCCGTCGATGGAGAGGGCGTTTCGAATATGAGCGTTACGCCGAGGTTTGGATACGACAAGATCGCGGAAGTTGTAGGCAACCCCGGCGCACCAGCAGCGACCGTAGCGGCGGGTGTATTAGGTAATTGACCGTGTATCATTCGAACAATCCACGCAGAAGCAGGTCAAGTGATGGAAAGGAGGGAGTGTATGCTGGGTGTATGCTGCGCTGAAGGTTGTATAGGTGTTCTACTGCCAGCTGTCTCTCTCTGTACATCAGCATGCACGCTAGGGCCACACCTAAAAATGCACATATACTAGCTGGTAAGCGCTATCTAGATTTCTGCTGTTCTGACGTAGATATTCATCGATCGAGCGAGGCCAATTGCTGAGGTCAGCAGCCGAGGCAGCTGTTCTTTAAGGTTGTGGGTAAAGGGTAAGATGGTTACGTCTCCGGTTGACCGGCCACGGTATCTGGTGGCGATGCGGCAGACCTCTTTGACTGCAATTGGTCGTGGAATCAGGATCATCGATCAGCTGTTTGAGCAGCAAGGGTCTTGATAACCCACTGTGGAGTGACGATTTTTCAAGACAAACAACCCAAAATCGTACAGGGAGAAATGTCGCAGTAAGGGCTTTGATATTTTAATAAAACTTTAGCATCTTTCCTGTGTATACCTATCAGAATCTGCGAACTTCATGCTTCCTGGTCATGCAGCGCACCGCTCAGCTGCAGATGCGTCAACTTGCATGAAAATGCGACGCAACAAAAAGTTAGACGGAACACAGGATACCTCCGCAATTGTGAGGTCCTATGACGCGTGGGGCGAATAGAAAGGTGTCCGCAGTACTGACTGACCTCCCCTGAGTCGTAGGCTGTACTCAGCTGGGTCGGACGAAGATCTGGCACGAGATGCGCCTGAACACATGTGCAGCTCATGCGCGTGCGTGGCGGGGTGCAGTGGGGTTATCAAGATCCTTTCAGCAATGCCCAGGTGTGGAAACACGAACGGCTGGCTAATGCCCTACGCGTCGACCCCGACGCGTTCCTCTGACCATGGCTGTAGCTACGCTGCATGACTCGGCGTGATGGCCTGCTCAGCAGTACAGGACTACTGGTACCGTAGTCCCCGAGCCAGCTCCAAGGATAATTATAAGCTTCGCCGATAGCAATAGTAAACCCAGCCAAGCCGGAGAGAAGGAGAAGAATCCACTATCACATCCAAGAGATACCGATGGCATCACAACGTGCTCATTCTCGAACGACCGTCCTTCATCTGAAAGTAGTATATCGTGCGTTCCGCAAGGATAGCTCCGGGCTAACCAAGGCATTGTCCGGCCGTTCCGCGGTTAGGATCGAGCATGTAGCATCCGAAGCCTCGACTGGTTTTCGAACTAGGTAACTATAGATCCCCTACTTACCTAGGTACAAGGTTACGATTGCGCTGGGACTGCAGCACATGGACCCAAGTTTTACCGCGGCGGCCGTGCGCGTGCGAGCGAAGGAAGGCATTGATATGAACGACCGGTTGGACCCCCACCCTGCCCAGCCTTGCAAGGTCGATGCCACAGCAGATCTCCCATCCCAGCAGATCGATCCGGACGTCTCTATTAACCTCCTTCGACCATTACGAGAACCTTGATGATTTTATCAGATCCTCTCACCTTGTCGCGCTGCTGAGTAATCAAGTTGCCAAATTCAGCTGCACACTCCAACGTGCCGCCCATTTCCGTCCGTGAGACCGCTCAAACGCCCGGCACGCACTCAAAACGCCCGGAGAAATAAAAGAGAAGGGAGATGCCACACCAGCAGCAGCATCCTGAACCGCCAATTGCATCAATAAGAAACACCCTGAATCCTACGACTGCGGCTGCCGTCCCTGCCGCTGCCTCGACGACATCGACATCCACTGCGCACGGGAGCTCGAGAAGGACTGGATCTTCGACTGAGGACCGTTCGGCTGCGGGATGGACACCGAGGATATCTGAACTGACATTACCGTCTGTACCATCGACTTCGTATCGCTCGACTACATCACATACACTTCCGCCGACTGTGCATTCATCCGGATCAGACTCCGACATATACCGACGAGGACCCTCACTTCGCCGAGACGATTCACGGGTCGATCCAATATCGACTCAATCGACACGACCACCGTCACTTCCGACGTCGTCGAGGCCTTCGGCGGCAGAGACTGTACGCACTTCACCGCCAACTGCACCAGCATCTAGGACTGCGTCGACATCTTCACAGACCCAGCACTCACTTCAACCACCGCATACATCCTTGGCCTTCGATATTAGTCCGTTCACTCGACCAACAGTTCCTCCAGCTACTTCAACCAACCGTGTATCACCACCAAGTCCGCGAACATTTCATACAACTATCAATACTACTACTAGCCCCGAAATTAACTCTCGCTGGGTCGGGCAGCCGGTCCGAACACCCACAACAACTGCCAGCGCAACAACAGCATCAAGATCGACATTCTCCACAGAGGTGGACGAGGAGACGATAACAGCCCCATCCAGCCCTGCCAGTTTGGCGGGGAAGAAGAAGCGGATGGCGGATCTGCTATTACCGGTGGACGGGGAAGAAGATGCCGGAGGAGTTCCGACGTCGAAGCAGAAACAGGATACGCGAACCGTACCAGGCCCTGTCCGAATACCCGAACCACCACCACCACCACCACCACCACTACCACATCCACATCCACAACACCACCCGGTACATCAACTCGTCGTCCGACAACAACCCCTCCGCGCCCGCATGTGTGGCTTCGGCGAAAAAGACCGAAGACCACTCGATCCACCGCCGATTCTGCAGTTGATCATCACGAGTACGCAAACGGGACGGACGGATCCCGATGCGTTGAGTGATCCGTTTTTTGTGGTGCATGCGACGTTGTGGAGTGACACCGGGGAGGATGAACGGAATTTGATATTGACAAATAAGGATGATTCGGAGCAAGGACAGGAGCGAGGTGGGAGAGAAGATAAGGGTGCGGGGCCGGGGGGGAGTGTGGTCAAAGTTCTCATTGGGAGTTTGGTTAGTAGTCCGGCGTTGTTGGAGGATGATCGTGGTGTCGAGGGGGTTTATTTTGCGTTTCCGGATTTGAGTATTCGGACGGAGGGACGGTATCGACTCAAGTTCTCTTTGGTACGCCTGGGAACGGGAGATTTCGATGGTAGTAGTAGGAGTACTATCGTGGCGGAGGGTGTGAGTGATGTCTTTACGGTGTACTCGGCGAAGAAGTTTCCCGGGATGACTGGTAAGTTCTCCTCACCGCAGTGATAGTGGATGTATGCTGACAGTTTGAGCACAGAAAGCACAGAGTTAACGAAAGCTTTCGCACGGCAAGGATTGAAGATTCCGATTCGGAACGACGTAAGAGGGAAGAACAGGGGAAAGACAACATCAAATATGCCACCGCCTGGGGCAGAGGTGACGGAAGAGCATATGAAGGCTAAGAAAGCCAAGAAGCATAGTATGGAAGCATGACAGTCAAGGAACCAGGAATTGGACTGGACAAACAAGCAAGGGAATCAGGAGTGATCATCATGGAGGACCCTATAGCTAGGGATTACGTTAATGGACTTAATGAATTCGAAAGAGACGATTTTGAACTCCAACCCGTGCGTAAGCTTTTTGTTATGGTTGTCGTAAAGCTTAAGCTTGTGCTGGTGTAGCTTGAGACGTCACACGCGCGCAAGTCCCTGCAAGCCTGTTGAGCTTAACTCGAACCACGAAGAACATCCAGGCAAGATTCCATCGACAATTGCCAATTACCTACGATGGGTAAGAGGAATAACTCGAGCAATTCGGGTGGTCTGCCTGTATTCGCTTCGGATGCGAAGAATGCCGCGAAGGCCGTCGTGCTGAGAAAAGCTCAGAAAGTGCGTCGGACTGGGTTCGTTGCCTGGATCGGGTGGTATGTTACAAGGTAAGCTGGATCTTTCATGAAGGCATCTTCAATTGCTAATCAATCTTACAGGATAACGGCGTTGTACACCCTGTACATGATCATCTTCCGCTGCCCTACCGATCCCTCCTCGACAGATCCAGCAGTCTGCCGCCGCTACGCCGCCGTGCGAGACTTCATCCACCCCTACGCCGAACCCCTCTACCGATCCCACGTCCAGCCATACACAGACCCTTACCTCCAAAAGGCCGCTCCCTACGTCGAGAAGGGACACCACTACTACTCCACTTACGGCGCCCCAGCTGTCCAGAAAGCGCATACGCATTACTGGGATATTGCACACCCTAGAATCTTGTCTGGTGCCGCGATGGCCCAAAAGGAGCTTGAGGAGAGGGCTAAGCCGTTGGTGCAGAAGCATCTCGTGCAGCGGTTGGAGCCGTATTATGAGAGGTATTTGGCGGGGTATGTGAGGAGGGTGAAGACGGATTACACCACGCTTAGGGATCAGGTTATCTTGCCTCAGGCGCGTGTTGCGAGTGCGAAGGCGAATGTGGTTTATCATAGCCATGTTCTCCCCGCTTACAGGCGCGCTGAACCGGTTGTGAAGCGAGTCACTGCGAAGACGCATGCGTTCTATCTTGCGGAGGTTCATCCGCGACTCGTCTCTGCGTTTCACCTTGTATTGGATTGGATCAACTTGCATATCGTCCCGCGTGTGAAGGTTTTGTACATTACTCACGTTCAGCCGCAGTTTGACCGCATCTCCGACCGCATCTTCCGGTACAAGCAAGAGAAGGCCGTTGTTGACCAGGTCGTTGAGGAGGCTAAAACCTCCGCTTCTGAGTTGGCTGCTTCTGCGTCTTCCTCATACCTTGAAAGTCTGTCCTCGTCTGCCTTCGCTACCCCTCTCGCTTCCTACGTGTCTGAGGGTGTCGAAGCCATGATTTCGGCCAAGACTGAGCGTGATTCAATCTTGTCTAGCCAAATCCCCGAAGCGACCCCCGAAATCAGCATCGAAATCGCGCGTGAGCAGATGAAGATGTGGAGACAAACAGTGCAGTCCGAGGCTGACAACCAGAAAGAAATCCTCGCTGAACGCGCAATGGAGATCGTTCAGGAGGGTCTGGATCGTTGCGAGGAAGTTGCTGAGCAGAGATTTATCGAGTTGAGGGGATTGGTGGATGCGGAGATCGAGACAGTGGAGGAGACGTTGGAGTCCATTCCGGAGACGAACGTGGAGGCGAGACAGGCAGTGATCGCTACGGCTGGAAAAGCTATCCACGCCAAGTCTCTGGATGTGAGACAGACTGTTCCACAGTTGCGCACTTCGACTAATGCTCGTGTTATCGCCCTCCGTGATTCTACAATCAACACTGTTGACACGCTCGTTCAGAGGGCTCTTGAGGAAATGGGTCGCATCCTTGGGTACGAGATTGAAGTCGGTGTCACGGCAAAGGATTGGACAGAGTACCACAAGCTCCGTAAACTCGGACGTGCGACGGAGGATAAGCTCCTGGAGATCTCGACGGGTGTGATGACCCGTGGCCACGAGTGGTCCAACCTTGAGAAACAGGTCGAGAAGGAGGTCAACGCCATCGCTGCCGACGCCGCGAACCGCCTCGACATCCTCAAAGGCCACAAGAGTATCTTCGAGGCAGTGAAGGCGGCAGTCGTCGGTGCACCCGCCCCCGTAGAGACCGAGCAAGCATTCACGCAGTCCATCGTGAGCGTTGCAACGGAGGCGATCGGTGATGCCGCGGCGTCCTTCACGAGTGTCGTTGCTGCTGCTATGGAACCCTCTGCAATCGCCTCCGCAGCTCAAGACGCCAGTGCGAAAATCTTGGCTGCCGCGGAGGGTGCGCAGCAACTTGTTTTCCACCCCAAGGTCCAAGCCGCCATTGATGGTGCGCAGAGTGAGCTCGCTAACGCTGTCCACCGTGTGTCCGAAGTCGCGAGTCAGGCTGTCTATGGTACTCCTCAAGCCTCTGTTGAGAGTATCGCTAGTGTTGCGTCCGAGAAGGTCTTTGGAACTCCGGAGGCTCAGGCACTTCATGAGAAGGTCGTTTCGAGAGCTTCGGAGGTTATGATGGGGACGCCGCAGCCATTCACGGAGAGTGTCATGTCGAAGGCCTCTGAGGTTATTTATGGAACCGAGGAGGGCTTTGCGGGGTCTGTTACTAGCATTGTTGGCGAGCAGGCTTCTGCTGCTAGCTCTATCCTGAGTGTACAGTACTCTCATGCTGCCGAGGTTGTTGACGATGGTGCGCACTACATGGCTTCCGTCGCCGCCGCTGCTTCGGATAAGGTCAAGGGTGCGTACGCTGCTGCTTCGCAGGCTTTGCAGCACGCGGAGGAAGCGGGTTCGTGGGCCGACAGGATTGCGACGTCTGCGTTCCAGAGTGCTAGCTCTGCTGCTGCTGCTGTGCCTGAGGAGGCTTCCGGGGCTTTCGCTGCTGCTACTAGTCGAGCCTCCGAGGCTTATGACCGTGCTTTCCATGCTGCTGAGAGGGCTTCGCGGTCGGCTGCTTCTGCTGCTGCTGCGGCTACTTCGTCTCAGGGAGTTATTGAGAGCTTGGCTTCAGTTGCTTCTGCCAAGGTTGTTGGAGAGGAAATCGAGACTCCCACGAGCAGGTTCGTCGAGCGTGCTGCTTCGAGTGTCGTTGAGGAGATTGAGCATGCTACGGAGAAAGCGAAGGCGTTCATTCGTGATGAGCTGTAAAGGTGAATAATAGTTATACCCTTGAAATATATCGATTGTATAGTTAGGAAAGATCGAATCACTTTAATTCGAATGCGCCCAACCCTCACCTTGCGTACGCACCTACTCCTCAACCACCGACGGCCACTCCCTAACCCTCTCAACAGCCTTCTTCCCCTCCTGCTCAAGACCCTGTACCATCTCCTCACACTCCCTCTCCAGCGCCTCTACCCCACCCTCTGTAAGCCGCCGATTCCACTCCTCGACAGTGAGATCTAGTTCAGCGGGTGTGAGCGCTGAGGAAGCGTCTTTGGGGAAGGGGATGAGATCTTGTGAGATGTGGGTTAAGGTGAGGGCAGCAACGGGCGATACGAGCGGCACTGGTTCTGGTTTTGGTTCTGCGCCCGACGTAGGCGAAGAAACCGGCTCAGTCGACGGTGCAAGAACTGGTGCCTTCCCCAGAGGTTGTTGGTGCTTAACCGGAGTCCCTTCCGCGTCCGAACTCTCCAAAATCCTCCCTCCACGCTTCTTCTTCGCAGGTGACATGATGATCTCACTCTGTTCCCCCACTTCCACCTCATCCTGTATTACTTCCCCCACCTCCACCTCCATCTCCAGCTCGGCCTCCTGCTCAGGACTAGCCTCATCAACTTCCCAATTCGGTCCCTCATCCTCTTTCACCTCATGCATCTCCTCTTCACGTGCCTCCTCGGTATGCGGCGGAATCTGACTGACAGGCACCATCCCCACCAAATCCAAACTAACCCTCTCAATCTTGATCCCACCCCAAGGCTCCTCTTCTGGTTCCTCTTCCTCCACGACGCTCGCAAGGCCCATGCTTGGCTGCAGTCCGTAGATACTCTCGCGTTCGCCCTTCACCACGACCAGTTCTGGTTCTGCAGCGGGTTCATCCCTCTCCATCTCATCTACTTCCACCATAAGTTCAAATCCCTGAGTCACAACTGGCACTGATGCTTCCTCCTTCTTCTTCTTCCCCCGACCTTTCTTCTTAAGTTCCTTTTCCACCGCCACACTCTCTTCATCAACACTCATCATACTCCCGGCCCTCCCACTCCCTCCCTTCTTTGCTGTCTTCGCCTTCGTCTCCTTCTCTTTCGGCGCCTGAAGTGGAGCAGGAACGGGTTCTCCCTCCGACTCTCCAGCGTAGAGAATACTGTCACGGCTCCTCGTCGTCCTCCTCTTCGGTGCTGGCGCGGGAACTGAGTTCATCACCACCGGCTCTGGTTCTGGTTTTTGTTCCGGTTCGTTCTCGGGCTCGGGCTCGGCCTCCTCCTCGATAACCGGCTCACTCACAACCTCCACCTCTTCACTGCTAACCCCCTGCGCGATTTTCACGCCCCTACTCGACTGTCTTCTCTTCACCGGCTCCGGCTCCATCTCCTCGTCCTCCGTCTCCTCCACAATTCTCTCACTCCTCACAGGTTCCTCACTTCCTACGGCAGCTTTCCCTCCCGTACTCTGCCTCCGACCCTTAACCGCTTCCGGCCCGATCGAACCTGCTCTCGAACTTGCACGTCGTTTCCGTGGTGGCTCCTCCACTTTCGCTTCCTCGTAAAGATCAAAGTCGTCCGCAGCTACACTCGCCCTCTTTTTTCCGGCTGTGGTACTTGGCCGTGAGCTGGTCCGACGCGCGGTCTTGAGAGTGGTCGATGCGATGGAGGAGACGTCATCCTCGAGAAAAACAGTGCCTTCGAGCTCGGGCACCTTGTCCTTTGTCTTGCTCTTCTTTTCTTTCGCTGGCTTCTTCTTTTTGCTGCCGCGTGTTGATGCAGTGGATTGTATGCTCATCACGGATTCATTATCGGAATCATCGCGTGTCGATGCTGCCGCTACAGAGGATGCGCGTCGTTTGTTTTTAGTAGGTTCAAGTGAGCCTTCGCGTGATGGAGTCGGGTTGAAGCCTATGAAGAATGGGCATGAGGGTGTTCGGCGTTGGTGTTCAGCCCTACATTCCCAGTCAGTATCACCTTCTGTGCATACATAGGGCAAGGAACCACATACACTGGGTCATCAGCTCTCTCCCACCCATCCAAACCCAACCCACAATACGCACAAGTAACCATATCCTCACTCTCCCCGGTTGGT
This sequence comes from Saitoella complicata NRRL Y-17804, assembly GCF_001661265.1. NCBI lineage: Eukaryota > Fungi > Ascomycota > Saitoellomycetes > Saitoellales > Saitoellaceae > Saitoella > Saitoella complicata. The sequence continues at coordinate 349,752 of NW_017566999.1, forward strand.
GTAAAATAAAACCCCGCCTCAGCCATCCTTCCACTAGTCCCAACCCAGGCTCTTTTCTCCTCATGTGGCCACCATTTTCCGAATGTTTCTTTTCGGGCTTTGAGCATTTCGAGCGATTGGGGGTCAAGACATTCGTGGGTTCGGGAGGTTTCAATGAGGGAGCGGATGATGCGGTTGAGTGCCCAACCGCATTTGCGGGAGTGGGAGAGGTGTTCGAAGAGGGGATCGTCGGTGGGATCCCACCCATCCAGAGGTTTTGCACAAAGGAAACATTGAACTTCATCTGAACCTGCTGATGTTGGGTGGAAGAAGAATCCAGCAGAAGCCATGGATTTGGTGGTGGGGAGGGAGTGGGGCCATCCGGTTTTTTTCTTCTTGCCGGTACCTGAGGGAGCGAATGTTTGTAGACGGTTGGAGAGGATCTCCATTGTCAGGTTGGTCAAGGGTGTTGGTTTGCAATTGGTGTTGAGCGTGTTGTTTGTGTATTCCCCGGATGGCCCTCGCAGTTTCCCCTCTCGGCACTGCAGGATGTAACGAAGACTGCGACTGGGACCCCAAACGACAATTACCCTCCATCAGTAGATCAGGCCTCGAAGATGGCAGCTACACGTCCGCAACACCCTGGAGCACCAAAGAATCCCCTTCCTAATTACCCGCAACCAGTAACACGAGCTGACTATGTCCATGAACGTCTCTCTCTACCACTTGGAGCACGTCTAGGACTATACCTGATGGCCTCGGGTGCGAGTGTGTTTCTGATGGGAATGTACACTGGCGGTAAGAAGACTGCATTGCAGTATCTGGCTGAGAACAGTCATCGCCTGCCGAAGACACAGCAGGGATGGTATTTTTATCACAAAACCAAGAACTATAAGGGTATGGACGTTCCTGCCACCCATCCGGCATCGACGCTGATTGGTATTTGTAGTTATGTTGGGTGGAATTAAAGCTGGTGTCAAGGCTGCTGCCCGTGTATCTGGATGGACCGCGACATATGTCCTCACAGAAGCTGGGATCGACTATGTAAGAGGTGGAAGAAAGGATTTCCTGGCGACAACAGGAGCAGCCGTGTCGACAATTGGATTGTTATCATTGTGGCAACGGTTAGGGAAACAAGCTACACTAAGAACAGTGCGAATTGCGTTCGTGGGTGGACTATTCGCGGGATTGGGACAAGACTTTTTGCGGTGGTCACGGTGGTCTCGACGGGTAGCAGAAGGAACGACAAAAGAAGAGGAGGAAAGTGGCGTTTGGTATTTGGATAAGTTGGCGAGTTGGTCGCGCGCATGAGTGGTAAAAGGTCTTCAGATTGGGTATATTGAGCAACATGAAGATCAGGAGACCATCTCATCTACGTCTGCACCGTACTCTTCACGTGCTCATCATCTATCGTGGTATACAACAAGCCCTCACCCATCAACTGCTCAATCGCCTCACCCATATCAGGCACCAACCCAGGTGGACACATCTGCACCAAATTTCTGACGTGGATACCTTCGTTGGTGTCTGGTGCCGCATGAATGACGGCCATAATTTGTCGTAGAGCGGGGGAGAGGTTGTATCCAGCGAGCTGAGCGTCCAGGGGGTTGTGCCCATACGCCTGCTGGCCGCCGGCGCCAGCGGCAGCTTGGTTGGCTGATGTTGGCTGGTGTGGTCCGCGGGTAAAGTAGAGATGCACGGAGGTCGCCTCGAGGAGATGGTAGAGAACCTCGTGCATGTCCGTCACCTGACGAATATGGGAAACAGAAACATGTCTTCTCTGTCCAAAACTCTTCAACTGACCAGTAACGCGCGCGTACGTGTCAGTCCATCCCTCGAACTTATTGCCTCCTGCGCCTTCTGCTCCGGCGTCGAGCCATTGCTTCGCCTCGAGGAGACCGGTACCGTCTTCCATGCGGAAAGTAACGTTTGTTGATTGAAGGGAGACGTTGCGGATGGCGGCTACGAAGGTGATTTGACCGATATCGGCATTGTCGATGCGGAAGTCGGCGTCGGGGTGGGGTTGTTGGGCGTCGAGAATTTGCTTGATCGTAACGGGACGAAGAGTGTTCGCCGATCGAGTCTACAAGCAAAGCATCAGTAAAGGATCAAAAGACACGAGACGGAGTCAACATACGCGTCCACCGCTTCCAGGGCTTCCTCCCATACCAGGGCTGCCGAAGCCGCCACCCTGCATAAAGCCTCCTCCATCAGGCGCAGCATTGCCACCATATGAGGTCTGTTGGTACGGATTGTAGTTGCTGGTGTAGCTGTTCATTCTGTCTGCCTCGTTGTTTGTCTATTCTATTGTCGAGGATGTGCTGCTGCGTGCGTATGTATGGGAGACGCGCCGCCAGATGACTTCGACGCGTACGCCGTTGGCAGCACACGTGAGAAACTGGACATAATTGAGAGCGACATCGGGAGACCTTCCAGGTAGTTATTAGGTAATAATTGCTATCATATAGATGTCTATAAAGCAATTTCGCCTTCCCTCGTTCGACGATGTCCTCAATCACAAATCGCCATGACCCATACAATGTCAAGCTTAAGTCCTCGTCCACATATAACGATATATCTCTGTATTATGCCTTATGCATCTGTTCGTTTCTTCATCTTCATTTCTCAACATGTTTCTCAATCATCGCCTTCAACACCGCAATCGTCAATGGCTTGGGTAGAAAGTCATCACAACCCGCTGCTTTGGTCTCATTCCGGCTTTCTTGGCTTACATTCGCAGTCAAAGCGATGATAGGTAGTCGTCGCCTGCCGGTAGCAACTTCCAGCTCGCGAATGCGTCGAGTGGCTTCGATGCCATCCATCACAGGCATTTGTGAATCCATCAGCACTAAATCATACGCAGACGGATTTTCAGTAATCAGGTTCAAAGCGACCTGTCCATCTTCAGCAAGCTCAGCTCCAAAAGCCATCTTGTTCAGCAGGCGAAGTCCAAGCTGTTGGTTGACCTTGTTATCCTCCACCAGCAAGATCGTCGTCTTTTTCTCCGCAAGCGCTGTCTTCTTAGGCTTTACAGACTCAGTGGCATCTTCCGACCTACTTGTGGTCAAATTCGCATCCTGAGAGTCAGGCTGTACTCGCTCAACGCCCGACATGATCATCGAAGATTGGGGAGATGCATCCTGAGGGGTGACGACCATCACGTCCCCATTCACGCACACGGTACCACCAACAAGACCCTCAGAAGCAGACATAGCGACATAGACCTCCTTCGTCTGTCCCTCCGGCTCTTGCATCCATCGCAAGAACTCGTGTACCATTAGCGGTCTTCGTGCAAGGTGCACCTTCTCAGCCTGCTGTGCGAGCTGGATGACGGAGAAGTTACCGACGTGCGTGTCATGGCATGCGACGAAGATTGGCTTCGATCGCAACTGGGTGCAGGCGTTAAGCAGTGCTTGGTGCGCCAAAATCGATTCGGAATCCATGTAAATGCGATCCATCATGAGCAGCCTACCAACCAACGACTCCTTCGTGGGATCGATATCCACAGTAACGTCACATCCACTACTGGTAAGCATGTCATTGAGGAGATCCCTCTTCTTGACGTTCCCACAGAAGATCGCCACCTTGATGCCCTTCCGCAAGTTCACCTTGTCACCCCTCTGAGCGCGGTGTCCAGCAGGAATACGCACAATGAACTCCGTACCGACGCCTTCGGTGCTCTCCATGTGGATCGTACCATCCATCTTGCCGACCAACTGTTTGCAAATAGCCAACCCCAGGCCGACACCAGCTCCTGAGGTGAGTGTAGTATCCACCTGCCTGAACGGCTCGAAAACGGTGCTCACAAAGGCCCGTGGGATACCAGCTCCAGTATCGCGGACAGTAAGTTGTAAGATTGGCTTGTCGTGATCCGCGATGGGATCCAGGGAGACTTGTACGAGGACATACCCGTTCGTGGTAAACTTGAGTCCGTTGCTGACGAGGTTCATCAACACTCTCGTCAAGTAAACCTCGTCCACGAACATAGTCTCCGGCAACCTAACCAATGTCTCATCCAAGAACAGGATCAGATCAACGTTCACCACAGGCTTACTCACATCGGCACTCGCACTGTTCGAAGTCAGAGGAGAAGTACATCCTTTGATGACATTCACCGTCAACGTCCGAATATCAATATTCGCCGGCTTAGCAACCGTCTCTTCGTTGCCCCTCTCAAGCTTCGTGAAATCTAGCACATTTGACGTAATGATCCGCATCGCATGCGACCCAGCCTTGATACGATCAATGTACTCAATCTGCTCCTGATTGAGCACAGTGTGTCCCAGCAAATCGACATACCCCGAGATAGCATGCAACGGGGTCCGAATCTCATGCGATGCAATCGAGATAAACTCGGTCTTGACACGGTTGGCATGCTCGGCCGCTTCCTTCTCAGCCAAGACCTTCCACAATCTGCGTTTCGTCAGGATCATCTCCGCAAGTTTGTTTCTCGACTGAATCAGGGAATAGCTGAGGAGAATATAACTGGCGAAGCAGGTAATCATACACACCGTAACTACAGAAAATGGTAACAACGTCTTCAAGTCGCCCGTATCGCGTTGATCCTCCGGCAAATCCGTGACGAACGTAGCAGCGGCCATCCCGACATAATGCATCGCACTGACCCCACTCGCCGCAACAGCACTGAAGATAAGCTGTGTCCCAACATCGCCTTCATACGGCATCCAAACAACCGCAACAGCACAGACCACACACGCCACGCAAATCGACGCCGCGACGATGGGGTATGACCAGATGATATACCCCTCCATCCGCATCGCCCGCATCCCCGTATAATGCATCCCCGAAATCGTAAATCCCATCAAGATCCCCTTCACGATCAACCTCGGCGTCAAAGAATCCCACACGGTATGCTTAATCTGCTTGATCTGCTTCCACCATGGCTCGTGGATGCGGAACGTCGAGGTAGACGGCGTCAACACCCGCGTCCCATCGAAGTACGCATGCGCAGTCGACACCGTACTCGCCGAACTCCCCTTCCTCTCCTGCGCCGTCTGTGCACGCCGAAAAAACTCGTAGTCATCATCATCTTCGATTGGACTAAGCGGCATTTGAAGGATAAGCCCCCGTACCTCGTGTTCGCGGTGTGAGAACATGGTCTTTTGGCCGGAGGTGAACATTCGGGCGTGTGCAATGTCGGAATCGGTACTGGAGCGGGGGGTCGAGACAAGGGAGAATGCGCGGCGTGTCCAAAGGTTGCGGTCGAAGTGGGCTTCTTCGGATTGGGCAGCGGTGGCTTTGAGGGTTGTTGCTCCGGCTGATGGTGGTCGGACTGAGCCGTCTGATGGGGCTGATTGGATGTGGGTTAGTGTTGGTCGGCTTGACGTTCGTCGATGTTCGCGGGTCGATTTACGCTGCGGCGTAGTAGGCAGAGACATCGGTGCCGTGGTAGTCGCAGTCGGGAAATCCTCCAACTGAATCCCATGCGAATTCGCCTGTGCCTCCCTCTCAACTCCATCCGCCATCGTATTCAACGGCTGATATTCACCCGCCGAAGGCCCACTCGCACGCCTCTTCTCCACATTCTTATTCCACAACTCGATGATCCCCTCCAACCCAAACGTCACGAACGTACTGGAGATGGCGAGTAGTGCACTTACCAACGTCAACCAGAAATCGTAGGTTAGTTCGACACCGACGTCGACGGCGAGCATGGAGACGAAGTGCATGCACCAGATTGCGCAGCCGCCGAAGGTGAGGGAGGCGAGGGATAACCATAATAGTGGTGCACGCGTCGAGGAAACATGACACCTATATCACCCGGTCAGTATACTTCCTTGAACAACTCGAGATCAACAGATCAAAGCTGACGGTGGTGACTCACATCAACTGCGTCGTTGTATACGCCCCAAGAAAACTGCTGATATACGACAATGCCACGAGCGGCAAATTCCATTTCTTCTCCAATACGTAATCGCCATTGATCTTCGCCACCGTAGCCGTGGCACGCTCGATCACACTCTCGATGTTGACATGATCCGGCGTAGGAATGAACATTTTCGGATTTTGGTCCGGTCAGAGGAGCGGCTCGAGGCTGCCCCGGGCCCTTGTCGATATACAGGTGTTTCGAGCTTCCTTTCCGTATATCTCGATCGCGATACCTCTTGCCACTTGCTCCTGCTGCTGTACCAAACCTTTCGAGAACAAGGCCGATCACGAAGCGACTCGAGCGCAATGACGACCTGTCAACTCAATCTCTAACACAATTACGCTCAGCTAATCAAATGACACGCCTCCCGAAGACCTTAAACTCAAGTGTAACCGTCCAGTCCAGACCTCGGTCTGGAAGATGATGGTAGGGATATAGGACGAGGGAGCTTCGGGGAGGTCAACTGGTCCATGTGCTTGTGTGCGTGTTAGGGTGCCCTACCCGCGCGCCGCACAGTACGTAGATCTGGGGCTTGTGTCACTGCGGGAACCAAGGAGGGAATGGAGGGTGAGTTACGCAGATTATGAAAGGATGGCAATCTTGTTATGGGGGTCTACGAGGGAGGACAGCTCGCTCGTTCAGCCGTGAAGGTATCGAAGGATCGAAGCTCATGGATCGACGGGACAGAACTGTCACTCTTCACACCCCGAAAAATCCCCGTACACGCGGCAGCCGAAAACCTATCAGAACCTGTTGCTGTTCATGGCTTGCATTCATCCAATAAGCTGGGGTAAGCTGAAGCCACAAAGTAGAGTCACTCGTCATGCGTCCCGGCGCCGCACAGCTTGACGACCGTTAAACTTCAATTAAACGTTGCGATTCTGGGGCTTTTTGCTCGGGTACGCACAGGGAATGAAAGGGTTTTGTGAGAGGTTGAAGGGATATTGGGACCGTAAAAGTGGGTTGGTACGTTGTTTAAGAGTTCTCGAGGCCAACGACGAGGAAGTGCAGAAGTCTGAAGTTACAGAAGAATCGGCTGTTAAGTCGGCTTATCTTGTGTAAACTCGTCCTACAAATCCCTGACGAAGGCGGTTGGGCTGTGTGCTTGGCCGCAGAGGCTTCCTCGTGGACTTGAACCAAGAATCCAAGTTCGCCAATGCTGCGGACCCTTCATTCGAAGGACCCTATTGGCTATGAAACCGGGATGACGACTGAACAGCATCAACATCAGATTAGCAAAGCCCTAATCAATTGAGTCAGGCTTTTCGGTCATTATCCTTCTCTGGGACGTCTCGGGATATTGATGTTCATGTTTCGGGAATGTATCCAGGATGACTGATCAACGAGCTTGCTGCATTCCTCGTCAAAACTGCCTCACTCGTCCGAGCAGAAAGTGCCTCGTATCCGGTGGTCCGGCATCTTAAGATACTCTCACGCAAGCGGAAGGAAGGGGACCTTGCCGGCTAAAGTGTCCGGGGCATGGACAGCGTCGGGGAGGACGCGACGAACGGCAGCGATACGTAGCAGTGTAAAAGGCGTAAATCGACTCACAATTGACGCATTTCAGAACGGTAATTTCCACATTTACATAACGGCCTTTCGGCATAGGGTCCGACGCTCGCGCTCACTGAACTCAAGGCACGCCGTGCAGCAGCGACCCAGCCTGACTGCGACCCCAGACACAGACCTCCTCTGATCAACCTGTCAGATCGAAGGATCGGCATCACCCGCCAATACCCCAATATACCCCAATATACCGCGTACGACCCTCAAGCTTCTTTCAATCTCCAGCACCTTACCACTCTTCCTCGAATTCCCTGTCAGTTGTTCAGCCGGGCGCAATTCCAAACGCCGCTCTCGCATCAATCGTCATCCGTCCGGGCTCCGACGTTCATCACCTGCCCGACGACCGACCACCAGAACCGCACCCAGGTCACAATTGCGCTCGATAGAATTGAGTGGTAATTGACCGAAATTACTATTACCCAGACGATACGGATACCGCCGTTGCCTTTGAAACTCGATCCTCTTTCACCGGCTTGCCGCACTGCAGGAGAGACCGCCACACTTTATCTGTTCCGCGTCATCAATCACCGAACGAACTCGTCTCGCTCTCTGGTTCCGGTTTGGATTTGTCGATGCAGAGTACCATTGGTTTGATGTCTAATACGCGTCGTTCTACGGGAGCGTCGGGGCATCATTTCTCCCAGATGCCGGCACAAGAGCTGCACGATCCATGGGCGAAACAGCAGCCTAGGGTGTCTATGGAGGCAATGCAGCAGCAGCAATTTCAGCAAATACCGCAGATGAACATGCAGATGAAGACCGATTTGCCTGATATGTTACCCCGCTTACACAATGCGCCCGAAGTTATGTCTTCTGCGCCGACGTCAAGTGGTGGACACGGACATGGGTTCAATCAATATTCATTCAACAACGTCAATCATGGCGATTTTGTGACGAATGATGCGGCAAACTTCCCCAGACCTCGATCTCACGAAGACCCGTTTTATGGTGAGGGATACGAGCCTACGCAGATAATGCATTCCGCGTCGATATCGTCCTCGTCACCAGCCCTTGCGCAGACCCCCAACAGCTTCACAGATTTCGCAGCACCCCCACCACGTCACCAGAGTTTTACACATGGTACATTCAATCGCCTCTCAAATGGCGGACTACAGGCCGCACCCGGCGTTCCATCCAACTTCAACATGGCGAGTCGACGTCTTTCCTCCCCGGCGCACTTTGCGGAACCTTCATACTCACGCTACGACCCACGTCAAGCCGCAGCACCATACTCACGACCACAAATGTCGTTCAACATGAATATGCATCAGTCCACTACGCCTACGACAACGCAGCACCCAAATATCCCGGAAGAACCCGCGTCACCACATGCGGCGCCCACGTTCACGGTTCCGAGTTATCCGCAGCAATCACCACGGACGATGAGTGCGAGTGTTAGTCAATCGGGCTCGAATATTCCAATGAATGCCCCCGCTGGGTCGACGTTGTATGATAGACGTATGTCGCATCCTACGCTTCCTTCTGCACCAATGCCGATGGCGCCGCCGTCGAATATCCGGTTGAGACAGAACTCGATGTTTGATTTGGGTAGGATCCCAGGTGCTGGTAATGGCGTGGGGATGGGCGTTGGTGTGCCGATGCCTACAATGGCTGAAAACCGACCGATGAGCCAGAACCAGAATCAGAACCAGATCCAGCCTCGGGATAGGTTCCAAGAGACGCTAGATTCGGCGAGAGGGATGATTGCCATGTCCTCCCAACCACCCGTCCCATCAATGGGCAACGGCTCACATATGTCCTACTCAAACCAAGCCTTCTCACCACCCTCCATGCACGCAGACTTTGACCCCTCAACCACCCGTTTCGACCCCGATAACTCCCACAACCAATCCCGACACGGTTCCTTTTCCGACCGCCGCTTCAGTGAGACCAGCATCGGCTCCTCCGCCGCCGACGAAGAAACCGGATACCAAGCAGCACCCGCAACAAGCGCTCAGGCTGCCGCAATGGCGGGATTGCAGAGTATGATGACCACGTTCAGTTCGAAGCAGGGTTCGAATTCGGCGAAGAAGCATAAGTGTCATGTTTGTCAGAAGGGGTTCACAAGGCCGAGTTCGTTGCAGACGCATATGTATAGTCATACGGGCGAGAAACGTGAGTATCTATCCGCATTACGAGATGCAAAGGATAAAGGCTAACAGGGGATATAGCTTTCCGGTGTGATTTTGAGGGATGTGGAAGGCAGTTTTCTGTTGTGTCGAATTTGAGGAGGCATAAACGTATACACTCACAGTCTAGCCCAGAGGCGGTTTCTCAAACTGGATCTGGAAACCGGGACGACTAGATTGGCCAATGATCTTCTGGCTGTGGTGGTGCTATGATATGGTTGATCTTCTGATGATGTACGCTATTTGTGTTGGTTTGTGTTTTTCTTTTGCAACTGCTTTCAAAGTCCCAGTATCGATATCGTTACTCAAGAAGAAGGCGTCGTATACACGACGAAAGACGTCGTCAACCGGCGTATCTGTGGTGGTTGGGGTTTATGGTGGGGTTCATGGGTATAGAACTTTCTGGACAGGAGTGGACACCCTTGATTTCTTCGAGTTTTCTGTCGTTTCGGCAATATTGGTGGTAATTTATGTTTGTTTGCTATACCTAATTGAACTGGCTGCGATATCTTATACTATCATTTGTCTCGTTCTCTCTTTCGTCTTATATCTTCTGTACCGGCTGTAAAGCCGTTCAGTCCTCCTTGTCGTCGTTGCTCTGCAAGTTGGACTTATCCTTCTCAGCCCAGTAGGCGCCTCCGAACTCCACCGCCGCAGTGCCTGCCTCGCCAACCTCCCCACTCTCAACCAACTTCCACTCACCCCACGGCCAATCCCGCTCCCACGCCTCCACCCACATCCTCCCCCCAAAACTCTCAATACAAAACCCGGGCTCATGACCATCCGATAATGGTGCAGCAAGGTCAATGTAAGTTCCGGGTGGTCCGTGTGCTTTGATGACGAGGGAACGGAAGGGAGTGGATGTTGTGATATTGAAGTTCCCGTTCGCGGAGGAACGATCTACGTGTAAGGATGGACCGCGGTCTTGCCAGCCGAAGGAGAACGGAGGAAGGAATGTCCAGGAGAGTTTGGAGGAGCGGTAGCCGATTAGGTAGGCGGACATGCCGAGCAAGTTGCCTCCAGCTAGGCAGATACTTGTCTGACTTGCGGGGTTGGTGGTCGTATCAGCTTTAGGTGAGGAGAAAGCTTGAGCCCAGATCCAGCCGGAGGGGAATGACTCGCCCCAGTTCTTTTCTTGGTGAGCAACGCCATTGTCACCCGAGAGCGCTTGCTCATCACCATGCTTGATGGTATATGTGGCCTTTGACTTGGTAGAGTAAACAAACCAGTGCAGAGGCAAAAGTCGGTCGGTCTGCACAATGGGACCTTCCGGACCACTAAGAGGATCGTCAGAAGACCATGGCGTGCGATTGGTGACCTCCAAATCGAGTGTGAGTGAAGGGTGACGAATCGTATAAGTCGTCTTGGTAGGTGTCACGCGCATTGTCCCGACTTCGGCACACCTGAACTCAAACGTGCGCAGCCCAGTCTTCTCATCCTGCTCCCCAACGATCTTCTCCATCTTATCAGGGAAGAACTCGTACTTCCAGCCCTTGCCATCAGGCGTCGTGTAAGAAATATGGATCAGATTGGGACGCTCTTTGGCGTTTTTAACCCAACAGAAGATCATAGCAAGGGTGGCGTTATTGGACAGTAGTGTACGGGTATAGTAGCCCTCGAAGCCTGCCTGCTCATGAGGGGCGTAGTGGTCGATACGGGGAAGGAGAGGAGATGATGGCCAAAAGGCGGCCAGGAGGATGTTGCTGTTCCACTCGTTAGCCGCAATTGAACAAACGTCAACTGGAGACATACAGGATGTTCCTCGAAGCTTCCAAAATCAGGGGAGCCATCTCAATGGAATAGTATACACACTCTCTGCTGTCGAGGTTCGCTGTCGCAATCTGGGGATCAACCAAACGTCATGGCGGCTGCCAGGCGGGAGTCAAGGTTGTTGGCAGTTTTGATATATAACAATTATATCGCTTTGCAGTTCTAACAATGTCTCTGTAGCTCAGCTGGGAGAGCGTCAGACTGAAGTGGTTCAATCATCATATATCTGAAGGTCTCGTGTTCAAGCCACGACAGGGACATCATTTTGCTCATTCAAATGAACCGTGGGAAGACTCGCTCTAAGATGACCGTTGAAGCCATTCACCGATTACACGGACCGATATTCATCTGAAGCATATCCTGTTTTTAGATAAATATCACGTAGAAACACTAAGACCAAGAAAACGTCACCACAAAGCCCAATCCAGCAGACGCTACTTACAGTCGAAGACAAGAAAACACAACACCAGCTGGTCGGTCCGAAAGTCAACCAGGAGCAACCTTCTTGAGAATAGCTTTCGTCAGATCAAAAGTTTCAAACACCGCCGTGTTATGCCACCAATCTAACGAGACGCCAGTCAAACCCAGACAGAAGAAAATCACAATGGTAGAAATAGCCAACCCAGAGTCCAAACCAGCGGACAAGACGTAGTTGTACTTTGACCACCAAGGAAGGAACTTCCTCTTGATCAGACAGTTGAAGATAAAGCCGACAGAGCACCACGAAAGGTAGGAGAATGTACCCAAGCGAACCAAAGAAGAGGGGCATGCTCACGTACTTCAACCAGGAGTTAGGATACCTCCTGACGAGCATTTACATTGGAATAGGAGCCAAAGCCCCGTATGTTCTTTGATGTTGAAAGGTCCGGGCGGCCTGAGATTGAACCACGATGACCAAGTTCCCACGCCCTGCCAATACGCACGATGAGATATCGGCTATACTGCACCTCAGACAGCTATTATGAGGGGATATCTCGCCATGTCGACGCCGATGACGCTATGATAAACAGCTGTTTCCGTTCGTTTTTGCATCCAAAGAACTCTGGCAGCGTGCATAGACGTCGTGAGTGCGTTCGGGGTACAATGATTAGGTGTGCTTGGCGTCAAACTTGCTGGTTTGAGTATGACCTTCACGCATAATCATATTTCGTTACTACTGATAGAGGGAAGAGTTACATTTCTTTCTACTCCTCTACCGTAACTGCCTCCCTAGCAGCAGCTGCCTCCGCATCCCCAAAAATCAAATGCGGCCTCTTCTCCACCAACTCCAAAACCATCTGTCCAAACAATCCATTAACCCACGCAAACCAAGGCCTCGTAAAATCACCCAATCGCTCAACATTAACACTCTCATGCATCAACCCCAACCCCGCCGTACTCTTCTTCAACATCTCCAATAAACGCACGATTTCAGTTTCGTTGGTTTCGGTGAGGATCTGGACGATAACGGACATGGGCCAGGCGTGGCGCGTGCCGATGTGGGGGCCGCCGATGCCGCTGAATATTGTATGGGAGGGGCGGCCGAGGAAGTATGGGTTGCCGGTGGAGGAGAGGACCATGCGGCGAGTGTTTTGGTAGATCGGATCGTCCATATCCACAAAACCCAGCATTGGGAGAGAGAGGAGGGAGGGGATGTTAGCGTCGTCCATTAATAGGGCACCGCCGTAGCCGTCAACCTCGTATGCGAGCACGCTTCCGAAGATCTTGTGGTCTATTACGGCAAGCTCGTAGATTCCCGCCCTGATCTCCGCCGAGATGCGTGCCGCTTCGGAGGAGAGGTAATTCCACGTCGTACCATCATGATTCGCCTTCTTCAACATCTCCGACAAATGGCCAAGCTCGACAGACATCATTGCATTCGCCGGAATGAAGTACTGGAAAATCGTCGCGTCATCAGAGGGACGGAACGCACTCCTAATCAACGAGGTATTCCCATTGATGGGATGTCCTGCACCACTCAACGCAAGTGTCTCAGTTCCGGAGGTAGTCTGACGACGGAACGTGTATGCATTCCGCATCGGTCGGCCCATGTCGTCGAAGGTCGGTTCACTCTGCTGATTTAACACGCCAAAGAGGTGCTGGACTGCCTCCGTCCAAGTCTTATCCATGAACTTGGTATCTCCTGTTTCCGTGTAATACATCCAACTCAGCTTAATGAACGCGGCCAATGAATCCAGTTCCCATTTGCACTCGAAGACCACGGCTGGGTCATATGGCGGGTGCACGACATCGTGTTGATCATTGTATGTCCTTTTCAGTCCAGCTGCAGGTGGCGGGTGGAAAGCGTTGCAGTAGGAATACTGACGGATCATGTCAGCCTGAGTATGAATAGCGCCGGCGAACAATGTGCGAAGGGCGCGATCAGAGCGGAGGAGGGAGACATAAGGCGCGAGCTGGTTCGTCGAGTCGCGAAGCCATTCAGCGTTGATGTCGCCTGTGATGATAAAGGACTGTGGCGGATTGGATTTAGGGTTGTGATATTTAATCGTGGTGTCGAGGGTGTTCTGTATGACGTTGTCAGTTCGCGGCTATTGCCATTTTCGGCTCTACTCCAGACATACCGGAAAGCAATTCTCAAAGAGACGGGCGAGGTCTTTGTCGACCATCTTCTTCGAGATACTCGCAACCAATTCCTCCACGCTCTTCGACACGAAGGTCCGACATGCCGGAATCGGACGCTGTGACGGCAACTTCAAAGGACCTGTATAGCAAACGGTGTAAGCACTAACTCGAAGCCCAAACGTGATCCAGGATACCTTCACTGAAAGGCCCATGACGCCTATTCGCATAATCCCCATAACTCGGACACGCATCCTTCAACGCCTGCTGCTTAATCCCAGTCCCACCAGTCTCCACACCACTAAGCAACAACACCAACCCCATCACAGCAATGAAGATCAACAACGTCCCCATCGCAGATTTGAATTTCAAGTACCGGCTGTGTTGGCGGCCTTTAGGGTGGTACGTCCGTGCAGGTGTTGGGGAAGTAGTGCGGGAGAGGATGTCTTTAGGTGAGGGAACGGGGAGGAGATCAGCGGCGGGTTTTGGTGTTTGTCCTCTATGGTACATCGAGGGATCAGGAGTACTGATACTTGCCTGGACGTGGATGGTGTCGAGGTCAAGAATGATCCGGGGAACTCCTCTAAGCTCTCTTATGGGGAAGTCGCGCGGGTTTACGTATACGGTACGTTGTCGCCGGCCGCCCAAGAGGGTCGGATTCTGCAGGACCACCCGCACCGAGATAACCTTATTTTGCTCAACTGATCTGTTGTTAGGTATATCGAGCCATCTCTCCTTCTTATCTTATCTCTCATCAGTACTGCCTCGGTGCCCTCAACCTTCCATCTCTTCTTCCGCGAGCATCGACCCGACATTTGCTTTCTCACACGCTCCCCAGGCTTTCCGCACAAACCCCGAGGTGATTGAGGTTGGGTTACTGCGTGCTCTCTGCCTGCTAAGTTTCTTTCCTCCAAACGATCAACAGCGGATCAATCGTTCAGGTCAGGTTCTTTGTACACGGAGGTTCGCGGAATCGGACTCGGAGAAGACCGCCGTGGGTGATGGATGCGCACGAGCGACCTGCGTCGGAGCCTCCAAAAATATGGATACCTGCAGTACGTACCAGCAAATACCTTGGGAGTCACCAAATACCCACTCGAAGAGGCGATCTCCATCATCCAATCGCCGGAGACGTTTACCGACAAATCGACGATCGTTCGTTTACCCAGCTGGTCTAACAGCGGCACTTTGTCAAACCCCAGCCGCGGGCGTTGCCAATCGTGATCTTTCATCAGAGACGGTGCCGCTTGTCTTGAATGGTGTACACGTTGAAGACCTCGCTGCTCTCGAGCGTCGCTCGTAGCAGCATCTCAAGGCAGCTATTCTCGGTCAATACCGTGAATGCCACAAATGCAGCTTCACAGACCGCCGCCACCGGTTCTTCTGCCTTCGGGCAGCAAATTGCCAGCCGTGGCCCCATAAAGTTCCAGATTTTCGCAAAACAGTTCCATCCATCTAGTGGTGGCAATGGAGGCCCTTCGCAGGCTGGATCCGGTGCCAATGGCGGTCAGGGACCCCTTGCGCACACGAGTGTGGAAGATGGCAGGCGTGAACGTGAGTTGTTCGCGCACAGACAGCAGAGAAGTTTGTTGACACCTAAGCCACGGACGTACTCTGCTACGTTGGCTCGTGCCTATTCGACTGAGGCTGTTGCTGCCGACCATGCTGCAGCAGGTGTTGCAATTGACACAACCTCGGTATCCTCGTCGCCTAAGGAACTCTCGGAGACGGACGCAAAAGAATTGGAGGAACGTATTGAGCGTCTTATTAAGCTGAGACTCGAAGATGTTATCTCGGAGTACGACAATATGATTTCAGAAGGCCTTCCTATGAACACCGCTATCTTCAACGTTGTCATCAAATCTGCTCGATCTATGATGAGCCCCAATCTCTATCCACACAAGAAGGAAGCTTTCGATCGCCGGGGTCAGCAGTATTTCGGGAAGGTCATGGATATCTACAGCGAAATGCTCGAGCGTCAGGTGCTGCCGGACGCCGTGACATATGAGAATATTATCGGCACCCTTCTCATCAAGCATAAAAGCAACAGAGCCGTGTGCGAAGACTTTGCCTCTGAGAATGCCGTTCCGTGGTTAGAGACAGACAAAACGGAACGATTGCCGTTCGTCAACGACGAATTGTTGTCTGAATTGAAGGATGAGGATTGTCTCAACGTCGCCTTTGAACTCTTCACAGTCTCAACCAGCGCTAACATTCAGTACACCACTAAGGGCTTCAACCAACTTATAGATTCTTTTGCACAAGAGGGACAAGTGGACCGGACCTTGATGGTTCTGGAGCAGATGGAAAATGCTAATGTGAAACCCGGGCCCAACACGTTGATCAGTCTTATCACTGCTTTCGGCACTGCCAAGGACATGCGCTCAGCTGTCGAGTGCTTCAATGAGTACAAGAAGGACGCACATAAATCTGGGAAACCCGAAGCAAACACTCCGTCAACTGATCAGATCAGTGCCTCTGAAGGACGCGTCTACGGTGCCCTTGTCCAGGCGTACTGCAAAGCTGGCAATCCCGCGGGAGCGATCAAGTTCTTCGAAAAGTTGCCCAAGATGTCGTGGTACGTCCCGGTCTTATATGGGCTCATCGACGCTCTTTGCGATAGTGATTATCGTGTTGCTACGCGTTGGTTAGCCGGAGACCGGCGGAACTTGAAAGTTGGACATGAACACGATGATTACTTCATCCAGTCAATCATGTGTGCTGCTGCCAAACAGAAGGATGTGGAAGGCGTGAAGAAGGCCCTCGACTTGCTGCCCCCCGATACTTTCGGGAAGCTCCGCAGCGTTGGCAATGACTTCGCTAGCCGCGTAGACCTTACTCCGTTCTATGCTGCGTGCACTTCTGTTGACCGCTTGGATATCCTCCTTGATGCACACATTGAGCTGCTGGATAAGACTTACCCGCACTTCGGCGAGACTTTCAAAAAGCTTCTCACATATCTTGCAACTAGCGACAAGCAGAAACACCTGTTTGAAAAGACCTTATTGTTCTTGTCGAAATGGTCGAAAGCGAGTCCTGTGCGCATGAGGACGCGGGTTGAGGTGACAATGCACTTCGTAGACGGCTTGTGTGAGGTCAAAAATGTTGAAGCTTTAATGAGGGTCTTAGGTAGCGAGTTCCTGGATAGAACGAGTCCAGACGGCTTAAAGCCGATCCCCTTCGACACAGCTGTGCGTATCGCACGAGTGGCTTCTGAAGCGATCGATGCTGGGACGCTGGATCTCCGGAGCCTCAGTGTGAAGTCTCTGTCGAATCTGACGCTGGCCTTCATCGACCCCGCCGTCAACGCTCTTGCCCCCCAACTTTTCTCTGAAGCCGACGTGACAAAGTTCAGACAGCTACTGGTTGACTTTGGAAAGTTCATTGTGCGTGCGCGTCCTGCTATGGACCAGGATGTGTCCGAAAGACTTATTGGCAGCGTGAAGTGGCTCGGTAAGAACGCCGATGTTACCCTTCCTGAGGAGCTCGTCGGCGAATTGGAGACTCTATACCCATCCTTGCGTCAGGAACGGGAGAAGAACTTACGTGAGCGTCCCCGCGACAGGGCGTCTAAAGTCATTCGACCGCCGGAAGATCTAGATGAATGTTCTAGCATTGAGGCCGTGTTAGAATGGTACCGTAACGGTATTGCTAGCCTGGAATCTCTGCCTGAAAACGCTCGCAAAACTGGCAGTATTGAATGGGACCTCTTCCTGCTTCGACAGTACATCAGGTACAAGAAGATTACGGAGGCTTTGGAAGTGAAGAACAACCTGTACGGAGCAGGGTTCATTCCCGATCAGGGGACACTGGCCAAGCTCGTTCTTAGCCTGCAGGCTTCGGAGACGAGAGACGAGGCGTCGCTGGCAATGGAAATTTACGACGAATTCAACGCCAAAGGTGGTGTTCTCAGGAGTACATTCTTCCTTAATGTCGTTCTTGCAAAGCTTGCGAAGGCGCGTCGGGTGGGGGATCTTACGCGGGTTTTGGGCGATGCCAGGGCGGCCAGTTTCAAAAAGCAACTGGCGTTTTCAGAAATCACTTATGGAACATTAATCAATGGGTACGCTCGTTGTGGTGATGAGCATACCATGCTGAACCTGTTCACCGAAATGCTCGAGGCCAAGAGTTCCGGACGACTGAGAGGAGACCGACAGCACGCGTACAATTCTGTCATGATACACTACCTTCGGGTCAACCCAAATCGAGAGAAGCTTTTGTGGGCCTATGAAACAATGAGAAAGCATTCTTTCTTGCTCACCTCTGTCACTTGGAACTTGTTGCTTCAGTCGTGGATTTTCATTGAACCTGTTGTTCCGGAGCAAGCTTTGGCTGTTATCGACACGATGCGTTCTTCTGGGGTCCCAATTGAGAGTACACATCACGCCTCCCTTATTGAAATGTATGGCTGCGTTCTTCACAATTTTGAAGCTGCTGAGCGTTACTTCAATCAGGAGGTACCAGATGAGTTGAAGGACGCCCTGGTCTACCAGAGTTTGCTCAAGTGTTACGTTGCGAACCACAACATCGTGGAAACGTTGCATGTTCTCAACGACATGGAAAAGCGCGGGGTCCAGCTCAATGCCTACATGGCAAACTACCTCATTAAGGGATGGGCTAACATTGGCGACATCAAGATGGCCAAGGCAGTCTTCCAGTCGCTTGATAAGAATGTCAAGGGAATATATGGTCGTGAGCCCTCGACCTACGAGCAAATGGTGCGTGCATTTGTTAGTGCCGGCGCCCGTGATGAGGCCGAAGCGTGCGTTGAAGAGATGAAAGAGCTTCGCTACCCTGCTGCTGTTATCAGCAACGTCGCTTGGATTCTCAATGGTGGCGAGCGTCCTGCCGATCTCCAGGAATCAACAGAACAACCTCAGGCTCTCTCTTAATCACGTTCTTTCGTTTTCCGGGGTAATGTACGTAGCGATATTTGACTTCCTAGGCGCCTGGAGTTCTGGGGTTTTGATGTGGCATCCTCTGGGTGCGTGTTTCATAGTTAAGCGGTTGCAAGCGGATGTATGAGTTATGGATAGCTTTAACGTCATGCATGCTGGCTTCGAAGGGAGGACGTGAGTTTGGGGGCCGGGCGTGACACGGGAGTAGTTATAGTTGCATCTTCACTCATCTGGTCTAAATATATCGTGTGCATAGTACGTGTTATTCATTGTCACGTAATCTTTTCATGAAATTGCCGATCCAAAGTATAATTCTTATTCTGGCGTGGAATCTTGTAACCTACTTCTTTCCAAACCATCCCATCAAAGTACTCTGTCCCGTTCCTGCTGCCTTCTTCCCACCCTTCTTGGCAACTGGTCCTTTACTTTCCGTCCTCTTCAGAGCCGGCACCTTTGACGCAGGCGCAGGCTCCTCCTCGTCATACGACTCCCACACCGTCTCCTCTTTCGTAACCAAATACCCTTTCTCATCCATCGCAGTCGTCTTCTTCTTCACCGCTCGTCGCTTACGCTTCGTGCCAGATCCTCCCGCAACGGGTGGAGCCACGGAGGTCTGGCTATCCGGTGCGTCGGCATTCATCGTAATCTGACTTTCCTCTTGCATGCTTTCCGCGTCCTCGGCTGCTGGTGTGGGTGTCTCCACATCTGCGTCTTCCACGGCAGGCGCGTCGGGTTCTTCCATCATTGTGCTTAGGTCCGCGAGTTGCTTCTTTCGTTTGTCTTCGAGGTGGAGTGCTTCTTCTACATCCTCATCCACATCCATGGCTTCCGGATCGTCGTATTCCGACGCTTGTATTACCTCCTCTTTCACCTCCTTGGGCGTCGGTTTGGGTTTGGGTGGCATCGCTTTTAGGGAAGCCATGATGTTACTCTTCGTTCGCGTTGGCGCTTTGGTGGATTTGGCTGATGCTGTTCTTTTTGCTGTAGCGGTTGCTGGAGTTGAAGCTGTCGGTGGTGTGGGCTTCGCGTCGGTACCCATGTTGGCAGGCGTCGTCTCCGGCTTATTTTGCGAAGCAGCCGTAGGCTTTGGTGTCGGTACTGGTGAAGACTTTGCTGATGCCGCAGCTTTTTGCAGTGCTGGACTCGGCTTCGCGCTCACGGGTGCTGGTACTGGAGCCACGCCCGTCCTTCTCTTAGCGGTAGCACTGATGATAGAACCATACGCCTGTCCCAATTCGTCCGAGGTCTGCCCTGTATTGTACTTCGTGCTGTGCCGTAAATCATACGATGGAGTCGTCAGCAACGACAGATCCTTTAGTGGCGCAGGCTGGAGACTGTAGATGTGAACACCCGTAATCTTGCTAAACTTTTCCTTCACAGCCTCCAATTTCTCCTCAGGGACCACACAGATCGTCTTTACCAGCTGCCCGGCCTCGTATAGTGAAGTCTGAGTTTGAAACTCGGGTTCCGCGTCATCCATCTCGGTGTCACCGTTCTGGTCGACTTCATTCTTGACCACAGGATCCGCCTTTGGTTGCCGAAGGCCCGTGATGACATACGTCGCATGGATGGATTTTGACGATGTTTTGCATGATTGGTAGTACTCGAAGAGAAGTTGCTTGGCCGTGTTAACATGAACCTTGAGTTCTCGACTGAGGAGACGGTAGGTAACCTATGAGATCGTCAGCAACGGCTAGCGAGGTGAATGGCGAGGGGATCCATACGATTTTCTCGTCTACGCCGATCCGGCCCGAGAGCAAGTCGTGTGCATTTGCTGAAGACATCGTAATGGGGCCGGAACGCTTGCAGGCGCGGTGGTTTGCTCGAGAGGTCCTTGTCGTCCTACCTTAATATGGGAGGACGCGACGTTCGAGGAGCGTGTCGCGTGAAACTCCCTCGCCCATATCACCTTCAAACAAAGCCATACCCAATCCACAGGATTGAAGATGAGATTTAAAATACCCGAAAGAACGGCTTAATATGAGTTCTATCTTGCAAAGCTTATCCTCACGTGCGATAACATATTTTTCTGGGAGCCCGGTGCACGGGCCTGCAGCCGATAGAGCTTATCCTCGTTACACCCTCCTCGATCCTTCTCTCTCCCTCCCACTCCGTCAAAATGTCTATCGTCGGTGGTCTCATCTTCTGCCAAGGTACATCTCCCTGATCTCTCCCTCCTCTCCCCGGATCAAGATCCAACGAACACAAGAACCATTACTAACGATCATCAACCCAGACTGCGGCAACCTCCTCGACTCCTCCTCCTCCGACGCCTTCATCGTCTGCAACCAATGCGGCGCCTCCCTCTCTACCTCCGCTCTCTCCAACCTCGAAGTCCGCACCCACTCCTCCCCAACCGCCTTCCCCTCCGCCCTCCGCCAAAAACAATCACTTGTCCAGGGTCTCCAAACACAGGAACAAGAAGAAGCAGCTGTTATCGAGGAGAAGTGCCCGAATTGCGGGAATGAGGAGATGACGTTTCATACGTTGCAGTTGAGGAGTGCGGATGAGGGGGCGACGGTGTTTTATAATTGTCCGAGGTGTGCGTATAAGTTTTCTACGAATAATTAGGGTTGCTGCAGCTGGTGGAGCTCGAGGGGCATCACACAAAAGGCGGAGTTATTGGGAACGTTGAGAAAGGGACCGGGAGCATACTGCCAATATCTCGCTGGCCGAGACTTCGTGGGAGTACATATAGAAGAATGCAAAAAGTTCATGCCATTCTGTCCACAGAAAAAAGTCCAAAAGATGAAAACCAAAAACCAAAAACCAAAAGCAAAGAGCGTACCCGCGCCCTCTTTTTTGTCTAACGCCCTCACCACACACATCTACGCCTCAACCTTCGGAGCATACACAGCATACTCCACCTCCCCAGAATTCTCATGCTCCCACATATCAACAGCAACAACACAACTCTCCCTAACAACCTGCTCCTCATCCGTCGAAAACTCCTTCAACACGGGTAAGCACTCTGCCGTCCCAACACTTCCCAATGCCTCGGCGGCTTCGTGTCGAACCATGCTTTCTTCGCGGGTGTTGCGGAGGACGGAGATGAGGGCAGGGACGGAGTGGGGGTGTGAGAGTTGTCCGAAGACGTATGCGATCTCGTGGCGGAAGAGGGCGGAGGGATCGGAGAAGCCGGAGGCGAGGGCGTCGATTGCGGCGGGGGTGCCGATATCGCGGAGACGGAACATGGCCCGGTAGCGGTGGAACAAACTCAAAGATTGGTCATTCAGTTTCTGCTGTAACTTCTCCACTTTCTCGTCATGCTCGTCGCCGTCGAGGGGTAAGGGCGGAGCGGGATCGATGGAGGTGTATGCGCTTTTCTGGATTTTCTCTGTCTTGGATTTCTCGGATGTTTCCCATTCGATGCGCTCGATTGCCAGTTCGCAGGTTTGACGTACGACTTCTTCTTTATCGTGTAAATACTCCCTCAACAACGGCAAGGAGCCCTGGTCTCCGAGTGCGCCCAAGGCCTCGGCGGCCTCATGACGGACCATTGGGTCTTCGGATAGGTTCTTGAGGGATAATTGGAGAGGAACCACGGCGGCTTCTTGGCGGGTTTGACCGAGGACGTATGCGAGCTCGTGTTTCAATAATGCTGAATCGTCCTTTAACCCCTCCGCGATGATCTCGATCGCACGTACATTCCCCTCGGTCCCCAACGCCTTCAGCGAGAACAGAGCACGGAACCTCAGAGCTAGCGGGACATCGCCTGATTTGTTCAGGAGGGTTTCCTCCAAGGCATCGAGTGTGCTATCTCTCGTATCAAGGCCACCCATTTTGTACGAGATCGATTTGTAAGCTTTTCGTTGCCGGAATCCTTTTTTGGCGGAATCGACAACTCACCTGGCTAATGCACGCGTATTACCACACAGAGAACAGAAAGTCTACGTTACGTCTACGTTACAGGGCACACACCACCAACCATGGTATGCCCTCCTTCCTCCTCTTCTTGTTTGTGCTAAGCGTCCACAGTCATACCTCCTCCCTCATCTCAAATCAGGCTGGCACGTCGACCAAGCAATCATGTCCGGTTCGTCCCCCCACGTCCACGTACGTCCCTCCCCCACCCCCCCCCTTCAGGCTTACTAACACCTCCCTTCCCCCACCACAGAAGAAGACCGCGTAGTCCTCATCCGCTTCGGCCGTGACGCAGATCCAACCTGTATGCGACAAGACGAGGTGTTGTACCGCATCGCCGAAAAAGTCAAGAACTTTGCCGTGATATATTTGGTCGATATCGATGAAGTCCCGGATTTTAATAAGATGTATGAGTTGTATGATCCGTGTACGGTCATGTTCTTCTTCAGAAAGTACGTTCTTGTTGTGTCGAACCAA